>NC_135961.1:65484476-65798169 GCF_053455715.1 Rhinoraja longicauda | reverse complement strand
TGGATGTTTTCAAGAGGGAGTTAGATTTAGCTCTTAGGGCTAAGGGAATCAAGGGATATGGGGGAAAAAGCAGGAACGGGATACTGACTTTCGTTGATCAACCATGATCATATTGAATGGCGGTGCTGGCTCGAAGGGCCGAATAGCCTACTCTTGCACCTATTTTTCTATGTTCTATGTTTTCTTATCTGAATACGGGTCCTGACCCAAAAAGTCATCTGCCCATTCCCTCCACAGATGTTGCCTGACCCACCGAGTTCCTCCAGCACTTTGTCCAACATATAAGATAATTAGGGGATTGGACACATTAGAGGCAGATAACATGTTCCCAATGTTGGGGGAGTCCAGAACAAGGGGCCACAGTTTGAGAATAAGGGGTAGGCCATTTAGAACGGAGATGAGGAAGAACTTTTTCAGTCAGAGGGTGGTGAAGGTGTGGAATTCTCTGCCTCAGAAGGCAGTGGAGGCCAGTTCGTTGGATACTTTCAAGAGAGAGCTGGATAGAGCTCTTAAGGATAGCGGAGTGAGGGGGTATGGGGAGAAGGCAGGAACGGGGTACTGATTGATAGTGATCAGCCATGATCGCATTGAATGGCGGTGCTGGCTCGAAGGGCTGAATGGCCTACTCCTGCACCTATTGTCTATTGTCTATTGTCTATTGTCTTTTGTTCAAGGTTCCAGCACCTGGAGGTTCTTCAATCTCCTCTATTTTATTCCTGCTGCGATGAACCTTAGATTTGGTGTCAAATTTCATGTATTAATTAATCCTGTGTTTATTCTTAATATTTCGGTTTAAAAAAAAAATAAAAGCATGAAGGAATAAAGCACCCCACTTTAAAGAAAACACAACTTGCTTTCTTCCTGAACTCTTCGGCTATTCATAAAATTATAGAAATCAGATGATGAAAATAAATAAGAGCACTAGATGGCGCTTGAGCTTTCTTAAAGCACTTCGAACTCCAACATTCAAGTGCAGAATTATAATTGAATAAAACACCCTCAATAACTGATCAATAATATCAGAAGTCCTTCATAGTGTACTTTTTAGTTTAGTTTAGAGATATCGTGCGGAAACAGACCCTTCGGCCCACCGAGTCCACGCCGACCGACGATCCCCACACACTAATACTATCCTACACACACTAAGGACAATTTACAATTACACCAAACCATTTAACCCACAAACCTGCACGTCTTTGGAGTGTGGGAGGAAACCGGTGCATCGGAGATTCTGCTGCTACCACAACCAGAGAGCAATGCTGAACTACCAGCTACCTCTTTGATAACCCTCGGACTATCCTTAATCGGACCTTTGCTGGATTTACCTTGCACTAAACGTATACACTGTAAATGGATCGACTGTAATCATATATTGTCTTTCTGCTGGCCGGTTAGCTCGCAACAAAAGCTTTTCACTGTATCTTGGTACACGTGACAATAAACTAAGCTGAACAGAGTAGGTAAATCGAAGACAAGAGGACATAGGTTTAAGGTGAAGAGGAAAAGATTTAATAGGAATCTGAGGGATAACTTTCTCACATAAAGGGTGGTGGGTGTATGGAACAAGCTGCCAGAGGAGGTAGTTGAGGTAGGGACTATCCCAATGTTTAAGAAGCAGTTAGATAGGTACATGGATAGGACAAGTTCGGAGGGATATGGGCCAAACATGGGCAGGTGGAACTAGTGAAGATAAACACAAAATGCTGGAGTAACTCAGCAGGACAGGCAGCATAACTGGATAGAAGGAATGGGTGATGTTTCGGGTCAAGAACCTTCTTCAGGTGGGACTAGTGTAGCTGGGACATGTTGGCCAGTGTGGGCAAGTTGGGCCGAAGGGCCTGTTTCCATGCTGTGTCTCTATGACTCTAATCACCAGGGAAGTGGTACGCAGCAAATCGTTAGAACTGTGAGCTGACACATCTCCAGGTCCTGACAAACTTCACAGTTCGTATGAGAATTGGCTCGTGAGAGTAGAAATCTTGGTTTTAATTTTCTAAAACTGTCTTAGTTTCAGAGAATAGAAAACCAGTTGGCTTTAAAGCTCTCCTCGGGAAAATGTTAGAAGCCGCTATTGAAGACATTATAGTGGAACACTTAGAAATATCCAGGGTAACCGGATAAACTCAACATGGTTTTGTGGAAAGGAAATAATGTGCACCAAATTTATTGGAGTTCTTGGAAGCAGCAACATGTGCTGTGGATAGAGGGGAACTAAGGTCAATGTACTATATTTAGATTTCAGGAAGACACTTGATAAGGTGCCTCATCAAATGTCTCTGAGAAAGTAAAATCACAGCATGCAGGAGTCAACATATTAGCATGGATAGAAATTGGCTAGTTAAAAAGGAGTCGGCATAAGCAGGTTTAGTTTTTAGTTTAGAGATACAGCGCGGAAACAGGCCCTTTCGGCCCACCGGGTCCACGCCAACCAGCGATCCCCACACATTGACACTATTCTATATCCACTAGGGACAATTTTTACATTTACCAAGCCAATTAACCTACAAACCTTGGTCTTTGGAGTGTGGGAGGAACCCGAAGATCTCGGAGAAAACCCACGCAGGACACGTGGAGAACGTACAAACTCCGTACAGACAGTACCCGAAGTCGGGACCGAACCTGGGTCTCCGGCGCTGCATTCGCTGCAAGGCAGCACCTCTACCGCTGCGCCACCAAGTCTTTTCAGTGTAGGGATTGTCTGATGATTCCTGCTCAGAATTTCTCCATACATTTGTGAGTCAAGAATCACGAGTCATTAAATGTACCAAAACGGAACAATGAAATTCGTACTTGTAACAGCATAACAATCTCTCCATTATTGTAATCTCCACTCCCACCATCCCCGTTAAGCTCCTTATGTTTCATTCTCTTGCACGTCCCCAGATGTTATTGCCGCATCACAGTCAAAATAATAGGGCGACACAGCGGTACAGTTGATGCCTTACAGCGCCAGAAACCCGGGTTCGACCCTCACTACTGGCTGTCCTGTCTGTATGGAGTCTACACGTTCTCCCTCTGGCTGCTTGGGTTTTCCCTGGGTGCTCCAGTTTCCTCCCATATTCCAAAGACATGCGGGTTCATAGGTTTATTGGCTTCTGTAAGTTGTATCCAATAATATATTCCTTTATTTGTCCCACACCGGGGAAATTTGCAGTGTTACAGCAGCAAAGTGGATAGCAAGAGACATTCATTATAAATAAAAATAAAGATAAGGATAATTGTCATCATTTACTGTGTTTTTTCTTTACTGTTACTGTTGACTGGTCTGCTGGGAGTAACGCTGGTTGTGCAGTCTCAAAGTAGCGGGAAGGAAGGACCTCCGATATCTCTCCTTCACGCACTTGGGGTGAAGGAGTCTGTCACTGAAGGAGCTACTCAGTGCAGTGACAGTGTCCAGCATGGGGTGGGAGTCATTGTCCAGCAGCGATATTAACTTTGCCATCATCCTCCTCTCTCCCACCCCCTGTACTGAGTCGAGGGGGCAACCCAGGACAGAGCTGGCCTTCCTGACCAGCTTGTCAAGTCTCTTCCCCACCGCTGCTGAGATGCTGCTGCTCCAACAGACCACTCCATAGAAAATGGCTGATGCCACCACAGTGTTGTAGAAGGTCCTTAGGAGTGCCCCCTGCACTCCAAAGGACCCGAGTCTCCTCAGCAGGTAAAGTCTGCTCTGGCCCTTTTTGTTCAGTGCATTGATATTTTCGGTCCAGTCAAGTTTATTGTTAAGGTAACACCTAGGTACTTATAACAGTCCACTCTCCCGATGTCCATTCCCTGGATGTTCACCGGTGTCGGGGCGACCTGGCTGCGCCTGCGGAAATCCACCACCATCTCCCTGGTTTTCCCCGCGTTGATCCGGAGGCTGTTCCGCTGGCACCAGTCCACAAAGTCCTTTGATCAGTTCTCTGTATGCCCTGTCATCGTCGCCTGTGATGAGGCCGACGATGGCAGAGTCGTCAGAGAACTTCTATAGATAGCAGTTTGCTGAGCTGTGCCTGAAACCCGCAGTGTAAAGGGTGAACAGGAAAGGGTGAACACTCCAGAGTGTAGAATCAGTGTACGGGGTGATCGTTGGTCAGCACGGGCTCAGTGGGCCGAAGGGCCTGCTTCCACACAATATCTCTAACACTAACTACAACAAAACGTCTCATTGGCAGCTTCAACCTTGACCTGATTGAAGATCGCTGACTACATTTGGTACAGGTCTGTTTGTAATGTGAAGACCAGTGTGGGGTTGACCTTTCAAGCTGCATCACATACAGCTAGCGGCAGCTAATTTAATTAATTATCAGACACCCAAGCATAATTCAAAGCACTCCTTTTTTCATGAAATCTCTCCTTAAGACAATCCATGATGTGAACATAAGGGGAATATGTGCATTCATGGATCACTTAGTCAAATGGGATCCTGACCTTCCTAATAAGTAAACTGAAAAAGTAGAAACACAAATACATTCTGTTGAATGTTTCAGGTCAAGAACCTTCCTTCAGAATCTGTTTGCCAAGTTGGAAAGAATACTTATTGAGTTGAAATCTACTTTTCTGTAAACAATGCTGACCAAAGCATGTGCTTAGTTCAGATTTCATAATCGACAGTACTTTATTTTCTGGGTACACACTTATCGGATGTCAATAATTTTTTGACAATATTTTCATAGGTGGAGCTCATTCCTGTCCCCACACCAGGGCCCTGGCTCTTGCTGCTGATGTCAAAGCTGGCCCTTCCCAGGCAGCTTCTCTCAGGAGATGTCACAAGATGCATGGGATCTTGCTTTGTCAGCCAAGAGAAAGCGACAGGTGCCTTCATGTTCAGAGAGATACCATCCCCCGCAAAAGCTGGAAAAGTTTTCAGGTTTATTCAGGCTGTTGGCTTGCAAAGCAATGAAGTTATGGGTTGGTTAACAAAAGAGCATTTTGTTGTGATATGTGGTGATGAAACAGATTATTTAAATTCTTACTTGAAGCAGCACGACAGTACTCAATATATAACATATAAACATAAAAAAGTTCAAGAAATTAAAAAAAGAATATAGTGTATTTGGAAACATAAAAGCAAATATTTATATATAATCATGTATAGATACATAAATATATATATAAAAGATATACATCATGTACATGAGGAACTTAAAGTTCGAGTCAAAAAATAGTGCAAGAAAATTAGGCGAGCTGCTAACCACGAGAAACAGATTTTAGAGATAATGGATCTAAGGTGATCAAATGTCATCTGTCCGTGTTTGCTAATAGTACAGAACGAGATGGCATTGAATATGGAGGAAAGATGTGAAGCAGCTTAGAGGGGATATGGACAAGTTGAGTGAGTTGGTATGAGCATGGCAGACGTAATATAACGTGGAACAATATCTCATTATCTGCAATATTGCTCACAACTGAAAAGTTGAGTATTTAATAAATAGAGAAACTGGCCCAGAGGACACAATGGCAAACTAAGGGGAACTGAGGTGAGAAGTGATGGAGATATGGAATTCTATTCCACAGAATCCAGGATCCTCAGGAAGACCAACCTGCAGGAGAAGCTCATGATGTCCTTCTATCGCTGCTCCATCGAGAGTGTGCTGGCATACTGTATAACCACATGGTATGCCAGCTGCTCAGAAAAGGACAGGAAGGCCCTTCAGAGGGTCATCACGACGGCCCAGAAGATCATCGGCTGCTCACTGCCCTCCCTGGAGCACCTGTTCAGCCTGCGCTGCCTCAGTAGAGCAGGAAAAATAATAAAAGACCCATCTCACCCTGGCCACCGTCTGTTTGTTCTTCTGCCCTCTGGTCGACGTTTCAGGTCGATCAAATCCCGAACAAACAGACTCAAGAACAGTTTTTACCCCAGGGCCATAGGAGAACTGAACACTACTTTCTGCAATAGGTCACACTGTTAAAACTTTTGTATTTAATATATTGGTATTTATTTGTTTTGCATTTATTGCATATATGTTTTTTACGCACCGTCAGGATTGCTATTTTTTAATTTCGTTGCACTTGTTGCAACGACAATAAATGAATATTATTATTATTATATTATTAAACTTATTGCAAAAAATTGGAACAATAAATTTCTGGCCATTCAAGGGTGATGGCGCTGGGAATTGGTGTTCAGGTGGAAGCTCAGCTATGATCTCCGTGAGTAGCTGAGCAGACTCAAAGAGCAAATGGTCTGCTCCTCCTCCGACTTAGGTTTTTACCACCAAGAAAATAAGTGTGCTGATTGAGAATGATCAGCCATGAACACATTGAATGGCGGTGCTGGCTCGAAGGGCCGAATGGCCTCCTCCTGCACCTATTGTCTATTGTCTATTGTCTATTGATAATTTACTCAAAGTGACCAGAAGAGATTATTTATCTGTCATTTATTTATCAGGAGAAATTATCTGTTGCACAGCCTCATTGTTTGACACGGTGTGACCAGTTACACCAGGATAAATGTCTTTGTCATGAAATATTCAGAGTGTTGTTAGATTTGGGCCAAGTTTCCATTGGGCTGTCAGACCTGTTCAATCACTGGTTTCTGCAGTTGGCGTGAATGTGCTCCACTTGTCTTATCTGTCCCGTTTTGGAATTCTGCCCAGACTAATGAGAATGAGTTGAAATTTTACTCACTAGCATTCAATATTGTATGCCATTAGCAACCACATGAAAATGCCATTCCTCCCCCCCCTGACTCATGTATCTGAAAGGAACATTTCGCATTTTGGGCTTCCTTGCACAAACTCCATTGTCAAGATTTGGGTCCTGCATTTGTAACCAGCTTGCAACAGTTTACGTCATTTAATACAACCTTTCATTCCTCCCAGAAACTTCATTTATTTTCTTAATTAAAACAAAAGCACTCACAAAGCAGATAGGAGTAATTTGGTTGTTGTATGCATGATAAGTGAATCATGGAAGTGTGGGCAAAAAGATACTCTGATTCAGCAGCTTAAGCAAGATAAACGCTCAATTAGAGTGCTGATGCACAAACAGTATGTTCAATCTATCAGTTACTTCTGTGCTAGGCTTTTGTTGGATTTATTACCTTGAAGAACTGGTCAAAGAATATATTCCAAATTATGATAAGGACAACAATAATGCAGGTTTCAGTTAAAAGTCACTTACTTTTCATGTCTTCACTCCAAACAGAAATATCTTTCAATTGTACCACTCCTTCATCACAAGAATCTGCAATTGTTGAGAAAATAAAAAATGTAATATCTAGTAACTAAATACAGTTACGGAATAAATTATCAATTGAGAAGTATGGAAATTTAGCTCGGGGTATTAAAATCAATCATTGCACTTGATCAAATCGAAAAAAATACTTTATTTACATCACCTATCCATGTTACCAGGAAATATTGCCTGACTCACTGAGTTACTCCAACACTTTGTGTCCTTTTATATAACCTTCAGCCTATCCCTTCAGCCTTACGTTTAGGAGAGAACCACCAGTCGGCTGCACAATTGTCAGCACATTCCCCACTACCAGCCTGTGGACTGGACGTACTGACCTCCCACCCTACCCTGGACCCCACCAAATCCAGTGGAGTTTCAACACAAGCTGAGCCGAGTGACTGGAAACACTTCCTATTTGACATTTGTGGAATGACATTCTTGCTCTTGAGGGAGTGCAGCGTAGGCTCACGAGGTTAATTCCCGGGATGGCGGGACTGTCATATGTTGAAAGAATGGAGCGACTGGGCTTGTATTCACTGGAATTTAGAAGGATGAGAGGGGATCTTATAGAAACATATAAAATTATTAAGGGGTTGGACACGCTAGATGCAGGAAACATGTTCCCGATGTTGGGAGAGTCCAGAACCAGGGGGCCACAGTTTAAGAATAAGGGGTAAGCCATTTAGAACTGAGATGAGGAAAAACTTTTTCACACAGAGAGTTGTGAATTTGTGGAATTCTCTGCTTCAGAAGGCAGCGGAGGCCAATTAAATGGATGCATTCAAAAGAAAGTTAGATAGAGCTCTGAGGGCTAGCGGAATCAAGGGGTATGGGGAGAAGGCAAGAACGTGGTACTGATTGTGAATGAGCAGCCATGATCACATTGAATGGTGGTGCTGGCTCGAAGGGCCAAATGGCCTCCTCCTGCACCTATTGTCAATGTATCTATTTATCTATGACATCCTTGCTTTAAGGTATCCCTGTCTAGCCCATCTTGCCCAGCCTCATTCATTTGAATGGGTCACCAACCTTCACTAAAAAGGCAGAGTAAAGGCAAGAAGGGCGCAGTAGTTAAAAACAGGTAAATTAACTAAGATCTTGATTTGAATGTTGGTTTAATTTTTTTCATGTACAGTATTAATAATTCATTACTTTAGTTTGTCACGTGCATGGGTGTCAGGTGTTATGAGAAGGCAGGATAATGGGGTTAGGAGGGAGAGATAGATCGGCCATGATTGAATGGCTGAGTAGACTTGATGGGCCAAATGGCCTAATTTTGCTCCTATTACTTATGATCTTATGTACCGAGGTACAGTAAAAAGCTTTTGTTGAGTGCTAACCAGTCAGCGGAAAGGCAATACATGATTACAATCGAGCCATTCATGGTGTACAGATACATGATAAAGGGAATAACGTGAATAACGTTTCGTGCAAGGTAAAGACAGTAAAGCGATCAATGATAGCCCGATGGTCTCCAATGGGATAGATAGTTCAGGTCTGCTCTCTAGTTGTGGTAGGATTGCTCAGTTGCCTGATAACAGCTGGGAAGAAGCTGTAATTGAATCTGGAGATGTGAGTTTTCACACTTCTATACCTTTTGCCCGATGGGAGAGGGGAGAAGAGGGAGTGGCCAGGGTGCGACTGGTCCTTGGTTATGTCGGTGGCTTTGCTGAGGCAGCGTGAGGTGCAAATAGTGGCGACCAGAGCTGTGACGAACCATCAAGTAGGTCAGGGCAGTCTACAGGCCCTGCACACATGGCCTTACATTTTAACCACTTTCAGTGTAGTCTGCTTCATCTTGAGCTCAGCAAGGCATTGAGAACCGTGCGGCTACCAAAACATAACCGTAAACAATCTGCAAGAGGCGAACACCAGGCATATGCTGGATCACCCACTAAATGGCTCAATAACTCAAAAGCTAATTGAGTATATACTTGGACGTGAAAGCTTTGCAGGAGGTTGGGGAACAAACAAATAAGTGGGACTGGCCGAATAGTTCACACAGAAACAACCACCTCTGTATAGCAAGATGCTAAGAAGTTGCAACTTCAACACAGCAGATCACATAAAATAAAATACATTCAATATTTAATACAATACTCTTCATTTGAGGGAGCTATTGTTCCCCCACCCCACAGACCCTCCCCCAACTAGTCCATTTTGGTTTATATCACATCGCAAAAGTATTTTTAATTACAACTTGGGAGGTTTTGATCCTTTGTTACTATCAGCTTCACTAAAACAATCTTGCAAACCTTTTGGTACAGATTCAGATTTCCTCTTTACAATTATGGGTGCTGAGAAGCATCAGTTCAACAAGTATTACGATGAGGACCAAGTCTACATCTCTATCTATGTAACTGGAAGGATTACAGACATTATGAGGAAAGCTTTCTGAGCATTTTCCATCAGCATTGCTTACAATCATGTAACCCGCTACTTGAATGTGGGGAAAAAAGGGATGAGGAATCTGGGCGACTCAGTGGCACAGCTGGTAATACCTGCTCCGGTTTCCTCCTACATCCCAAAGATATGCGGGTTTGGAGGTTAATTGGCCTCTGTAACATGCTCCTAGTGTGTAGGATGTGGATGCAAATGTGGAATAACATAGAACTGGTGTGAACAGATGATCGGTCAGCACAAATTCGGTGGGCGGAAGGGCCCGTTTCCATGCTCTATCTTTCAAACAATCAATTCAATTTCATAGCGTGGAGGAAGTCGTTATCTGAGGAATAGTTTGAAAGCTACTTAAATATTCTCTAAAACAAAAAATAATTATGAACCACACACTTTATTTGATGGTAACCAATGAAAAGCGACGTTACTTATATTTTTCATTTTCTACATTGTTTTTACTTTTCTTTACGACGGAAAATATTGAGAAAAAAATTGCTAGTTGACAAGCTGGTAGAGGAGTGTCACGGGCTTATAACATTAATTTAAACATTTTTCATTGTAAGTGAGAACATGAGAATTTGTCATTGCAAAAGCATTGATCAAAAGCACATGAAAAACCGTGACAACAGGAACAAAGGATGCAGACAGGATAAAAAAAAGCATGCAGACTAGAATTTTATTAAATATAGTCACTAAGGCACAAAGTTTTGATGATATCATACAATATATCACAAAATCACATCAGCAGTTTAATCATTAGTACCAATTTCTGTTTAACTCATGATGACTCAGGTTTTTTAATTTTTTTTGTAGTGCTTTTAATTATTATTTCCATACAATCTTGCCACTCAAAAGCATATAAACACTAAAACCACAAAAAAGCAATTATCTGCCAAATAACCCATACTGGATATTTTGATTATTACATAAGAAACAAAGAAATGGGCGGCACAGTGGCACAGCCGTAGAGCTACTCCCTTTCAGCGCCAGAGACCCGGGTTCGATCCTGACTACCGGGTGCAGTCTGAAGTCTGAAGAAGGGTCTTGACCCGAAACGTCACCCATTCCTTCTCTCCTGAGATGCTGCCTGACCTGCTGAGTTACTCCAGCATTTTGTGAATAGACACCTTCGATTTGTACCAGCATCTGCAGTTATTTTCTTATACTGACTACCGGGTGCTGTCTGTACGGAGTTTGTACATTCTCTCCGTGACCTGCGTGGGTTTTCTCCTAACTCTTCGGTTTCCTCACGCATTCCAAAGACGAACAGTTTTGTAGGTGAATTGGCTTGGTGTAAATGTAAAATTGTCCCTAGTGTGTCGAGCAGTGTTAGAGTGCGGGGATTGCTTGTCAGTAGGGACTCGGTGGGCCGAAGGGCCCGTTTCCGCGTTGTATTTCTAAAACTAAGGCTAAAAGTAAAATAAATCTCAGTTCACAGCCAAAAAAGGCAGGGAAACAAAACAATGTTGCAAGTGTAACACCAAACATTCAAATAAGTCGACTTATGTCAAAGCTGCTACATTTATACAGATTTATTCACAAAATGCTGGAGTAACTCAGCAGGCCAGGCAGCATCTCGGGAGAGGAGGAATGGGTGACGTTTCGGGTCGAGACCCTTCTTCAGACTGATGTCGGGGGTGGGACAAAGGAAGGATATAGGTGGCACAGAGGGGGAGCAGCGAGAGAGCATGTTGCTAAACTCTCGTCGAAGAGAGGAGGAGAACTTCTTCAAAGTGGACATACCTCGAAGAGAAATCGCAGTGGAATTGTTCTATAAAAACACTGAAGTATCACACTTATTCCAATAATATGCTATTTCAACTCAGTGACAAGTGTTTTTAAAATTGCACCAGAAAACGATTCCAGCTTTGTTCTTGTGAAAGAAATTTTGATCCCGACTTTCACCAGTCCATATTTCCCAGGTTCCCAGCAGGTTTCATCTCAACCTATAGCGTGGGACGTTATCACATCCCAAGAGAATGACATATTTAACATCCAGCAAACGTTCCTGCTGTTGTAATTAATCAACTCAGTAGTTTGTGAAGTTCAACTTTATTTCTAAAATTATTCCATTGCCAAAAGAAATAAAACAATTAAATCGGGCTGCATTGTGGTGATCTGAGCTGTGGGCTTTGTTCAGTCAAGTAACACATGGTTAACCCATCAACACTTCCCAGGAGTGATATGAGTGTAATGGTGCTGACACGAACTTAAATGCTGCACAGACTAAATTCCATTTTTCTTTATTTTTGATGAATAATTTGAATCTGTTCTTTTGTTAATAACTGCCAGAGAGAAACTACCTATTTTGTGTGTTCATTAGAAATGCTGTGTCGCTGTTCCCCAGCCATAGCTTCTGGGCTAATACAGCACATATCTCGCAGCCCACAGCGTTTTTCTTCCTCCCAGCAACAACTCTAAGTCATGCAGTTTATTAATTTCAAGTACAAGAAAATAAAAGACCAAACAGACACCTCTCTTATCAAAGATTTGAACTGACAGTGTTATTACCTACTTGAACAATTTTAGCTGATCTCAGGGTATGACATGGAAAAAGAAAAATCAGAGAATGGTCCATTTCATAAGGTCATAAGAAATAGTAGAATGAGGCCATTCGGTCCATCAAGTCTACTCTGCCATTCAATCATGGCTGATCTATCTCTCCCTCCTAACTCCATTCTCCTGCCTTCTCCCCATAACCTCTGACACCCGCACAAATCAAGAATCTATCTATCTCTGCCTTAAAGATATCGACTTACTTGGCTGCCACAGCCTTCTGTGGCAAAGAATTCAACAGATTCACCACCCTCTGATTAAAGATATTTCTCCTCATCTCCTTCATAAAAGAACGTCCTTTAATTCTGAGGCTATGACCTCTGGCCTAGACTCTCCCACTAGTGGAAACATCCTCTCCACATCCACTCTTTCCAAGCCTTTCACTATTCTGGATGTTTCTACGAGGTCCCCCCTCATTCTTCTAAACTCCAGCGAGTACAGGCCCAGTGCCGACAAACGCTCATCATAGGTTAACCTACTCATTCCTGGGATCGTTCTTGTAAACCTCCTCTGGACCCTCTCCAGAGCCAGCACATCCTTCCTCAGATACGGTGTCCAAAATTGCTAACAATATTCCAAATGCGGTCTTCCCAGCGCCTTACAGAAAATCAGCATTACTTCCCTATTTTTGCATTTCAAGAGCAGATGGATTTTTTGCGGTGCAGAGGTTATTAATTTGCCGTTCAGGTGCGGTTGCATGTAATGCGATATTTCTCGCTGGTTACAGTGCTTGCACAATGCCCAATCGCTGCAAGCAGTTACATCTTGTGGTTTAAAGGCCAATTGTTTAAATCTGCTTGTAAATCCACTACAAATTCCCTGATGACCTTAGGAACAAGATTTTGATTTTAAATTTTATGAAACATCGGGTTTACATGGTCTTTCTTTTAAAATGTGTGTTTGATGGACAATACTAGCACACACAGTGTTCGGCTAAGTAACATGCAAATTCCTCAAGGAATGACAATAGCACAATCTTTAATAAACGGTATATTAAATAACGAGTGTTTAGTACCACATGAAAACTCAGTAAATATGTGGAATTAATTCAGTCATAATTGAATTTACAGAAAAGATTCAACTCCAAAACCACGTTTGAGAAGTCTTCAGGTTTATTATTGTCACATGTACCAAGGTACAGTAAAAAACTTTTTTTTTTGCATGGTATCCAGATTAGATATACCATACATAGATACAATCAATTCAAACTCAAGTACAATAGGTAGAGTAAAGGGGAAGAATAAAGTTCTCAATATTGTAGTGCATCAGGTTTCTTAAAGTCCAAGGTCCACAATGGGCTGGAGGTGATTCCAACAGTACAATACAATACAATACAATACAATATATCTTTATTGTCATTGTACCCAGGGGTACAACGAGATTGGGAATGCGCCTCCCATACGATGCAATAATTTAAGTAATTTAGACAGCAGCAACCCAACGAAACGAAACAGTTGTAACACTTTTGGACAGGGTAAAGTGCAAGTTGATCTATGCGTTGTGGCCATCCAGCTCAGCAGGACCGGTTCATAGCAGCTATGGCCCTGGGGATGAAGCTGTTCCTGAGTCTGGAGGTGCGGGCGTAGAAGGCCTTGTATCGTCTGCCCGATGGAAGGAGTTCGAACAGACTGTTGCAGGGGTGTGAAGAATCTTTGTGGATGCTGGTGGCTTTTCTGAGGCATCGTGTGTTGTAGATGCCCTCCAAGTCTGGTAGCTGTGTTCCGATGGCCCTCTGAGCTCTATGGACTACCCGCTGTAGAGCTTTCCTTTCTGCCTCCGTGCAGCTGAGGTACCACACAGGGATGCCATGCGTTAGGATGCTCTCTATGGTGCAGCGGTAGAAGGTCGTCAGCAGCTGTTGGCTTAGCTTAGCTTATGGAAAGACCATTCAGAAACCTTATAATCGAGGCGAAGTAGTCCTGTCTTCAGTAGTATCAGATCATTGTACTGATTTTATCAACATTATCAAGAACTTAAAACATCATGACCCAAGAGCAAAAGATATTTGCAATTGATTTTGTGCACGTATCCAGTTTTCATTGACCACCTTGTCACAGCACCATTGAATGGTCGTTTCAAAAGCAAAAAGTAATGCTCACATGAATTTAAAACAAGATAAGAATAAGAAAGATTTCATTTTTAACTAGTATAAGTTACTTTCTCCGCAGAGTATTATGTAGTTTGTTACATATTTATTCAGAAAGATGGAAAATCATTTCATTTTCTGTGCTTACGCAACAGCAAGAAAAATTGTTTTTTTTTAAATATTCAGCTCAAATTATCTATTGGCACTTTGTACTGATGCTGTGATCATGAAAGCACATCAGCCTGCTTACCGCCTCAGGTGCCCAAGAAGATTCAACATGTTCACAGGGAATCCGTGGACAGCACGGTGGCGCAGCAGTAGAGTTGCTACCTTACAGCACCAGAGACCCGGGTTCTATCCTGACTACAGGTGTTGTCTGTACGGAGTTTGTAGGTTCTCCCCGGGACCTGCGTGGGTTTGCTCCCAAACTCCAAAGACGTACAGGTTTGTAGATTAATTGGCTTGGTGTAAATGTATAAATGTAAACATTTTTGAAGAGGTTACCAGGGAAATTGATAAGGGCAAGGCTGTGGATGTTGTCTATATGGACTTCAGTAAGGCATTTGACAAGGTTCCACATGGAAGGTTGATTAAGAAGGTTAAATCGTTGGGTATTAATAGTGAGGTTGCAAGATGGATTCAACAATGGCTGAATGGGAGATACCAGAGGGTAATGGTTGACAATTGTATGTCAGGTTGGAGGCCAGTGTCTAGTGGAGTACCCCAAGGATCTGTGTTGGGTCCACTGTTGTTTGTCATTTACATTAATGATCTGGATGATGGTGTGGCAAATTGGATTAGTAAATATGCAGATGATACTAAGATAGGTGGTGTAGTTAGTAATGAAGTAGAGTTTCAAAGTCTACAGAGAGACTTGGGCCTTTTGGAAGGGTGGGCTGAAAGAAGGGCGGCACGGTGGCGCAGCGGTAGAGTTGCTGCTTTACAGCGAATGCAGCGCCGGAGACTCAGGTTCGATCCTGACTACGGGTGCTGCACTGTAAGGAGTTTGTACGTTCTCCCCGTGACCTGCGTGGGTTTACTCCGAGATCTTCGGTTTCCTCCCACACTCCAAAGACGTACAGGTATGTAGGTTAATTGGCTGGGTAAATGTAAAAATTGTCCCTAGTAGGTGTAGGATAGTGTTAATGTACGGGGATCGCTGGGCGGCACGGACTTGGAGGGCCGAAAAGGCCTGTTTCCAGCTGTATGTATATGATATGATATGATATGGCAGATGGAGTTTAATGCTGATAAGTGTGAGGTGCTGCATTTTGGTAGGAAAAATCAAAATAGGACGTACAGGGTAAATGGTAGGGAATTGAGGAATGCAGTGGAACAGAGGGATGTGGGAATAACTGTGCATTGTTCCCTGAAGGTGGAATCTCATGTGGATAGGGTGGTGAAGAAGGCGTTTGGTATGCTTGCCTTTATAAATCAGAGCATCGAATATAGAAGTTGGGATGTAATGTTAAAATTGTACAAGGCATTGGTGAGGCCGAATCTGGAGTATGGTGTGCAGTTCTGGTCGCCAAATTATAGGAAGGATGTCGACAAAATGGAGAGGGTACAGAGGAGATTTACTAGAATGTTGCCTGGGTTTCAGCATTTAAGCTACAGAGAGAGGTTGAACAGGTTGGGTCTTTATTCTTTGGAGCGTAGAAGTTTGAGGGGGGACTTGATAGAGGTTTTTAAAATTTTAAGAGGGACGGACAGAGTTGACGTGGGTAGGCTTTTCCCTTTGAGAGTGGGGAAGATTCCAACAAGGGGACATAGCTTCAGAATTGAGGGACAAAAGTTTAGGGGTAACATGAGGGGTAACTTCTTTACTCAGAGGGTGGTGGCTGCATGGAATGGGCTTCCGGTGGAAGTGGTGGAGGCAGGCTCGATTTTATTATTTAAGAGTAAATTGGATAGGTATATGGATAAGAGGGGATTGGAGGGTTATGGTCTGAGAGCAGGTAGATGAGACTAGGTCAGAGAGAGTGGTCGGCATGGACTGGTAGGGCCGAACGGGCCTGTTTCCGTGCTGTAGTTGTTATATGGTTATATGGTTATATGGTTATTGTCTCTAGTGTGTGTTGGATAGTGTTAATGTGCGGTGACCGCTGGTTGGTGCGGACTCAGTGGGCTGAAGGGTCTGTTTCCACGTTGTATCACTAAACTAAACAAAAAAGTGCATTGTGACAGACTTTTGATGTTATTGAAAAGTTAAACTAAACCAAAGACTTTTGCACTTCTCCAGGTGCACAATAGGAAGTGTTCTGCCAGTATAAATCTCAGCCTGGTATGGCAACTGCTCTGACTGCCTGGACCCGCAGAGAGTGGTGAATCCCGTCTATCAAAGGTTCTTCACTTCCACTGATCCAGTCCATCTTCATGGTGATGGCATCAGGAAGACTGGTGGAATAGTTAAGCATGCCCGTTGTCCCTGCCAATTCTTTTTTCAACCTTCTTAGAGAAGATGCACAACCTTGAAAACTCAAGAACAGCTGCCTCCTCATTGCTGTACAACTCCTGAACCAATCAACTCTTTCACACACAATTCCTGGACGTGCGGTCATATTTTCCTAACTTTACCTCATTAGTTGTTAAATTACAATAAAAATATACTCCAATGTACAACAAACTACCTTAAACATCATATACACAGGATGCAAAGAGATTCCTTGTCAGAATTAGAATCAGAGAGTCAAAATCTTACAGGGTGGAAACAGGCCCTTCGGCCCAACTTGCCCACACCCACCAACCTGTCCCATCTACACTGGTCCCACCTGCCTGTATTTGGCCCCCATCCCTCTAAATTTGTTCTATTCATGTACCTGCCCAAATGTTTCTTAAATGTTGCAAGAGTACCTTCCTCAACTACCTCCTCTGGCAGCCCGTTCCATACACCTACCACCCTTTGCGTGAAAAAGTTACCCTTCGGATTCCTATTAAATCTTTTACCCTTCACTTTGAACCCATGTCTTCTGATCCTCGAATCCCTTTGGATTCCTCTTAAATCTTTCCCCCCTCATCTTAAATTTATTCCCCGACACTGGGCAAGATACCCTGCATTTACCCGTTGTATTCCCCTCATGATTTTGTACACCTCTGTAAGATCGCCCCTCATCTTCCTGCGCTCTAAGAATAGTCTTAGCTTACTCAACATCTCATTATAGCTCAGAATAAATATAACAATGAATATGAGTGTAAAATAGCAGAATGGTGCAAGACTACAATATAATATAACCCAAAAAGAGGGGAAAACTCCCCCACAATAACAGAACAATCAAATAAGACAGTTAAGACTGTGTCTACAAAGGGACGAGTTAGTGATGGACTGGGCTGTGCTCACCACTGTCTGCAGGTTCAGGTGGTCAAGGGCAGAGCAGTATCTCATCAAAATACTTTCTGTAGCACAACTGTAGAAGTTCAATAGAATCCAAGATGGACGTGTTGAACCTTCTCAGGCACCTAGGGAAATACACCGAGGCATTTTATTGAATTCCACATCTGTGTGAAGGGACCAGTTTAGGTTGCTGGTGATGCCTAGGAACGAAGCTGTCAACCATCTCTACAACTGTTCTGTTGATGAGGGTATGGCGTGGCATCCAACCTCCTTCCCCCCCTCCCTCCTCCCTCCTCCCTCCTCCCTCCTCCCTCCTCCCTCCTCCCTCCCCCTCCCCCCCCTTGCTTCCTTAGATCAACAAACAACTCTCGTGTTGCTGACAGTAAGGACTAGGAGGTTGTCCTGACACCATGACACAAGATTCTCAACCTCCTTTCTGTACTTCCTTTGTGGATGCTTTGTTGATTGACCAATAATAGCAGTATCATCGGCAAACTTAAAAGGAGAGTTGGTGCCACCTACAGAGTTACTGGTGGAGAGGATGCAAAAAAATCCCAAGCGGCATCAGTGTTGAGGGCCATGGAGGAGAAAATGTTATGACCAATTAGACCAAGTGGACCCGTTGGGCCCAAACCCCTCCTGCATCAGTACAGCACCCTCTCCTCCCCCTCCCTCCCTCCACTCCCCTCCTTCCCTCCCCTCCCCCCTTCCCCCCACTCCATCCCCTTTATCCTCCCTCCTCCCTCCACCCCCTTCTCTCCCCCCACCCCCTTCCCTCCCTCTCCCCCTTCCTTCCCTCCCTCCCCCCACCTTCCCTCCCTCCTCCCCTTCCCTCCCTCCCTCCCCCCCCCTTCCCTCCCAGATAGATTTAAACTTTAAAATGTGAATAACTTTAAAAATATAACCGATTTCAATGAAACGTCTTCCATTCGCACCAAAGGGACGACGGTGAGTAAGGTGGGCCTACAATTTGTGGCGCTATCGTGTACCGTTTTGGCTGTAGTTCAGGAGCAAACAAACAAACAAACAGGAGTTTTAATATATAGCTTGTAACTGACTATGGTCAGCCAGTCAGGAAGTCTAGAAGCCAAAGCAGATGGAGGCCCCAAGACCAAGGTCCAGAAATTTAGAGATGAGCTTATCCCATATTCTGGTGCAGAAGGTTGATTTGTAGTCAATGAATAGCATTTTAACATAGCGTTCTTATTGTCAAGGTGTTCCAGGGCTAAATGTAGTGCAAGAGAACAGCATCCTCCATAGATTTATTTTCCTGCATGCAAGTTGCAAGGGGTCGACATTGTCTGGAAGACTGATGTAGATGTGCGCCATTAATAATCTTTCAAAGCACTTCATTGTAATTGATATTGGAGCTACTGGGCAGTAGTCATTGAGACAGATCACTTTATTTTTCTTGTCTACTGGCATAATGGAGGTTTCTTGAGGCAGATGAGGACAGTAGACTACTGAAGCAAGATGTTGAAGATGTCGATGGAGATATGGCAAGTTGACTGGCTTAGGGCCCTTCCAGCGATCCATTGAGGCAACCCTGCTCACGAGAATTGATTCCTGTGGAAGCAGATTCGACATAAGATGTATGCAGCAGAGCCATGCGTGGTGCAGGGGTGGGGGGGGGGGGTGGGGGGAAAGGAGGAGGAAAATTAGGGTTGGACTGAAGAAAGTCAACAACCCGAAACGTCACCTATTCCTTTTCTCCAGAGATGCAAAATATCAACAGTAGGAAGAAAAGACCAATAGGTCCACCATCAAGGCAGTTGTGGTGATGGCAGGTCTTTGAAGGAGTGAAGCTCTGAGATCATGCTACAAGAGATACACAGAGTAGAAAGTGTGTTTCATGATTTGGTAACAAGCACAACAGTTTTAAGTCAGAGGAAGATAGTGGGACAAAGTGACAAGCAAACGTTGGGCATACCCATAATTCTCGAATCTTAAAGTACTTGGGAAGGAGCAAGATAGCTTCAGGGATGGGATTGCAAGGAAGAGAGAAACAAAGCTCAGAATATACAACTGGTGTCACTCGTGGAGACGATTATTGATCCCTGCTGTGGTCACGAGCTAGACATCTGAAAGCAAAGTTGACAATGAGCACATGGGTAAGAGAGCCAAATCGTCTTTCATAAGTAACAATGGAAGAAAACAAAGAGATACTCAGACGTTAGGCAGTATCCATGGACAGAGAAACAGCGTTAAATGTTTCAGGTCATTGACATTTCATCAGAACTGTAGTGTTCATTTGGTTTCTCTCCACAGCTGCTGCCTGACCTACTGAGCATCTCCAACCTTAGTTTTTTAAATTTCAGATTGCCATCACTTGCACTTTTTTTAAATTATGTTTTTCTGTCATACAGCTCCACTTAAAAATTGTAGCATTTCCTAATATGAGAGCAAAATGCAGCTCATGGGAACAAAAATATTTCTGCTTGCCCGAGAAATGTTTAATTAAGAGCAGAAAGTCAGCTTGTATATTTGATGAGACAAAAGTGGAGCAAAATATTAATTCTACAAAATCTTCAAATCATTTAGCAAAACTATAACAATATGTATATTTTGTTCTATTCAGGAGAATGCAAGTTGATTCCCTTTATGAATCAGCCTTGCATTCTCACATATTAAATCCAATCATTCTTACGGACATATCCTACATATGTCAATAAATCAATTCACACACGCAGACAGGCGTCACCATCTCCATAAAGAAAGTGGTGTGATTGTGGTCAGGTACAAGCAAACAGTTATCAAGTTGTAGCATTCAAGTAAAACAAAAGAGTCTAATCCAACACAACAAAGACAGCTTGGTACATACATTTTTAATTTAATAATGATACTTTAATGTGTATGATTTTTTGTTTAGAAACTTCTATTATTAAATAGAATTCTATTTTAGCCCAGACGGCACAACAAAAGTCTGATAAAATATCTTCCAAATAGATAAAGAAAAATGTGTTGCTTGTTTTGTTTCTTTTATTGGTATGTTCTTCTGACTGGTGATTCGGGATTGGTTGCTTTCACAAGTCTTTAGTAGTTTCCCACTGGCAGTTTTCTAGCCACTGTCCTCGATTTTGATTTGAACGTTTCCCCATCTGCCAAAATATAGTGAAGCAAGTGTTTTTTTTATTGATTGCTGGAAAATATTAGTACTTTATTTACCTACTGTAGGTAAATAAATAACTATCAGTCACATGGCTAAATCTAGAATACAAGTTATAACAATCCACTATGAAACTGGTCACATTCAACAGGTTGTAAACATAATGAACTAATAATGCTTTATTTTTGCAAAATTATTTCAGAAACTTGAAGGATTCCCACATCATGTTAGGGCAACTTACCGATTCCGTACTCTGAACAAAATACATGGACTTTTCACTGACCAAATTACAATCAGTAAACCACCCTTCTCTGTAACTTCACACCAATTATCAGATAAAGTACAAGATGATAATTTATTATCATTTTCAGCTGTATGTGCAAAAACAAAAAAGTCTTCCAAGCTTTTCCACTATACAGCAGCGGTTAAAACAAAACATTAATCCCCATCTAGCATATCTTGCAGCTTTCTGGTAAAAAGGAAATAAGTTGGCTCTAATGACTAGCAGTCATGCACAAGTCATAAATAAATCAGCAAATCCCAACCCCGCCATTCAATCTCCAACCAAATACATCAATTGATAGACTTGAACTTAATGTTCTTGTTCTAAAAATTAAAGCTACAAATTGATCTGTCATCCGCTTACATTCTTCCAGACGGAAATAGCCTTCTGATGACTGAAGAGTTGGAGAACAGGGGGAAATTACACAGCCACAGACATGTATCATTCAGTCCCCACTCTGAAACTGTACACAATGTTACAATAGTTAGATCTCCTCCATAAATACTATACCAATTGTAGAACTGTGACTGCCTACATAAAGATGGTCATAATCATTCAGAACCCTCCGGATCGCAGTCTGACAAAAGGCTTTCTGCACCCTAATACAAATGCTTTCAAAATACATAACGCTAATGTAGTACAAACATTTTTTGGTTTTATAACCCATCCACCCGCCCAAACCTCTCGTGACATTTCAGTAAACCGCACCTCTCCCCGCTCTGAACTAGAGTTTAACACCTCAGCAAACATGCAGGTACAACAGACAGTCAAGAAAGCTAATGAATGGCATGTTGGCCTTCATTGCGAGAGGATTTAAGTTTAGGAACAAGGAGGTCTTACTGCAGTAGTACAGGGCCGTGGGGAGATCACACCTGGAGTATTGTGTGCACTTTTGGTCTCCTAATTTGAGGAAGGACATTATTGCTATTGAGGGAGTGCAGCGAAGGTTCACCAGGTTAATTCCCAGGATGGCAGGACTGACATATGATGAAAGAATGGGTCGACTGGGATTGTATTCACTGGAATTTAGAAGGAAGAGAGGGGATCTTATAGAAACTTATAAAATTCTTAAAGGATTGGACAGGCGAGATGCAGGAAAAATGTTCCCTATGTTGGGGGAGTCCAGAACCAGGGGTCACAGTTTAAGAATAAGGAGTAGGCCATTTAGGACTGAGATGAGGAAAAACTTCTTCACCCAGAGAGTTGTGAATCTTTGGAATTCACAGCCATGGAAGGCAGTGGAGGGTCAATTCACTGGATGTTCTCAAGAGAGAGTTAGATTTAGCTCTTAGGGCTAAAGGAATCAAGGGATATGGGGAAAAAGCAGGAATAGGGTACTGACTTTTTAGATAATCAGCCTTGACCATATTGAATGTCAGTGCTGACTCAAAGGGCCGAATTGGCCTACTCCTGCACCTATTTTTCTATGTTTCTATGTCTTCCTCTGGGCCAAGCACATAATCGCGAAGATACTGACAGGTTGCATCATCGCCTGATACAGCAATTCCAAGTCTGCAGAGACTGGTGGATGGACACAGACCATACCATCATCAAAGCAAAAGGGGCAGCACAGGGGCGCAGCGGTAAAGCTGCTGCCTTACAGCGCCAGAGACCCAGGTTCGATCCTGACTATGGGTGTTGTCTGTACAGAGTTTGTATGTTCTCCCTGTGATGTGGGTTTTCTCCAGGTGCTCCTGTTTCCTCCCACGTTCCAAAGATGTGCAGGATTGTTGGTTAATTTGCTTCTGTAAATTGTCCCTAGAGTGAAGAATAGAACTATCCATAGAATAGGACTATTGTAAAGATGATTGCTGGTTGGCGCGGATTCGGTGGGCCGAAGAGCCTGTTTCCATGCTGTATCTCCAAACTAAGTATCTACATGCTGTGCGAACTCAAGGCAACATTTGTCATCAAGGTAGTGTTGTGGTTAGGGTTAGCTCAAGAGCCTGTCAGTTGATGTGAAGAAGCTGTTCTTGAACCTGGAGCGCACGGTTCTCAGGCTCAAGTACTTTCTTCCCAATGGTAGTAGCAGGCAAGATCATGGCAAGGGTCTTCGATGATAATAGCTGCATTTTTGAGGCAGCGCCTCCTGTCGATCCCTTCAATAGAGGGGAGATCAGTTCCCACAATGGACCAGAATATCTCCACCACTTTCTGTGGCCTCCTTCATTCTTGAATATTCGAGTTATCAAACCAGGCAGGATGGCAGTCAGAATGCTGTTGACTCCCCACTACCATTCCATAGAGGATGACAGGTTCATGGATTCTTGACTTTCCATCGCTGAAGTCAATCAGTTGATTGATCTTGCTAACATTGAGAGCAAGGTCGTTGTTCTGGAACCACACAACTGGTCAGTAGTAATTGAGGCATGTCACCTTGCTCTTTTTGGGCACTGGTATTATGGATGTCCTTTTAAAGGAGGTGTGAATTTCAGACTACAGTGATGAGTGAGGGATTGAAAATGTCTGCAAAATCCCCAGCCACTCGGAACCAATTATAATTGTGCTATAAAGACAAATGTGTCAATGGGGGAAAAGGGGCTTGGGGCGAGAGCTTCAGACTCATAAAAGTTTCTTTTCCACAAGATTTGCAAAAATAAAAGGTCTTTTCAATAACAATGTTTACTTTTGTTACTGCAAGCTAAAGATTCTAAAGGCTCTATGTCACACTGTTTAATACAGTATCGTTGCATGTGTCAATAGAAGCAATTGATTGTCAATTTCAATTGCCACATGTGGTTTATATTTGCAGCTGTGTTCTTAAGAAACAATGGTGTCTGATTACTGCAGGGAGATTATATTAAATATAAGACCGCCTTTTTTCACCTTGTTAATTTTCTAAACAAATTTTAAGTGGTACTCAAGTTCATCATCAAAATAGCGTTAAAACCAATTCGATAAACAAAATACAAATAATGTCCTGTAATTCATGGCTCAGGTTATATCCAATCCATATAATGGAATTGTGCATTATAGAACAAATAGCTACAGTATACAGAAATGTCATCTCCATTTTATCTTCAATTTCCATTTTAAGTTAGAGCTTCCAATGGAAAACTGGGGACAGACAGAAACTCAACAGGTGGCACTGCATGGCTTTTGCATACGTGGGGTTTACACAAAAAGGTATTAAGGACAACAACAGCTACAGTGGGTATAAAGGAGAACAGATACAATGTGCCGGAGTAACTCAGCAAGTCAGGCAGCATCTCTGGAGAACATGGAAAGAGGTTGGGGCCCTTCTTCAGACTGATTGTGGTGGGGGGGGGGGGTGGAAAAGGAGGGGAAAAAAGCTGCAAGGGCAGAGGGGCCCTACAATGCCTGGCAAGTGATAGGTTGATACAGGGGCGAGGAGGGTTTTGGATCAGCAGATGGTTATACAAAACTTACATTGGTTATATTTTGTCACCTTTTATCCTAGAGGTCTATTCATGAAGGTTCTGTATATTTGTTTCATTTTGAAATCCAGGTATAGCAGAAAAGATCACAGGCAATTGCTACCGTACAATTGTGGGGTATTGATGGGTCACGCTTGAGCCAAGTCTATCAGAGACCACCACATGGCCATATTTCTAACCTCTATCTGGACCTTGGTACCTACCCAGCTTGTTCAGGTAATTAGACCGTGATAAAGGAACAAAGGAGCATTTGGAACAAGTAACAGCCATCATCATCAGTACAAAATGTTAAAAGGAAGCTGGAAAATGCAACTAAAGGGCCTGTCCCACTTAGGCGATTTTGAGGCGACTGCTGGCGACTAGGCTGTCGCCGACAGATCGCTGGGGTGTCGCGGGCATGATCGTGAGGAGTCTTCAAAGAATCATTGTGGATCTCGGCGCGTCGTTGAGAAATCAACCGGACTGAAATTTCTCGGTGACAGCTGGCTTGTCGCCAGGTATCGTTGCTTATTGCGGGCGCTGTCGCATGCTGTCCCCAGGTTTGCTAGGTTGTCTTAGATGCATTTAGAAGCACGCAATATTAAATTAAGTAAAGTAATTTGAAGATACCATAAAATACTTGTGTTTAACCAATTTATTTACCGTCAGGACATTTGACAGGTAGATTGGAGGCGACAGTTTGACGGTCAGGTAAGCGTGTTTATGGCCATCAGCGATTACATTTAAAGTAGGCTCCCAACCCAGATATGCAACCCAGAAACTAGATATGCACCTCCCGTACATTTTCAAAGAATGCCCACACTCTGCACAAAAATCCATTTAATCACGTTTAAAATTAAATTTCTTAATACTGCTATTAGTAAACTGGAAGTCAATCCAGTTTATGCCTTGTTACCGTGAAGCTTGGTTTCAAGTAACCCGGGCAAGATGTTATATTTCAAAACTCTCAAGTAATTACAGACTTGTCAGTGATTTCAGCGAAAATTAGGACGACGGAGAAGCATTGATAAGCATGGGAATTTTGCGATGTTTCCGAAGACAGTGTAATCTCGACCTGACTCAACATCGTCGTGGACATTGTCGTAGGGTAAAAGAAAATTTCAGCGATCTGCTACGACTTTGACAATCGCCAGCAGTCGCCTAAAAAATCGCCTAAGTGGGCTTTACCCAGTTCTTAGGTCAGCTCTTTAAATTTACTCCGACAGATGAAGTTGCAATTCCTTTCTTTCTTTGCAAATCATCCGAATTATTTTGCTGCTCCCAAATTCCATATGAAAGGTGTTATTGTATTTTTAAAAAGCTCTAAACACTATTGAATACCATCCATTAAGAAAAGCCAGTAAAAGACCCTGTGTAAGACAGTTTTGAACTGCAAAAATATTAGTTGGTCAGGCACATTGCTCAAAAGCAAGACTCCAAAGACGTACAGGTATGTAGGTTAATTGGCTGGGTAAATGTAAAAATTGTCCCTAGTGGGTGTAGGATAGTGTTAATGTGCGGGGATCGCTGGGCGGCGCGGACTTGGTGGGCCGAAAAGGCCTGTTTCCGGCTGTATATATATGATATGATATGATATGTAAATTACCCACAGGTTACATATTCAAAATTGCCAAGGATTGATATTCACTACATTCAACCAGAGAAAGCTCTTATCACCAGAGTACTTTTATAAGTTTAAAGAAGAGATTTAAGTAATTCTTGGATTGATTTAGGAAAAACAGGCTTTGAAAGATGGCTCATTGTTGGCATTAATTATCCAAGGATTTTCCCCAGAAGTAATCAATACAAATCTGGATGAATAGCCTAATACCAGAATAAAGAATCTGCAAAATTGGAAACCGAACAACGCATGCCAACATTTGAACAAAAGTGTATTGCAGAGATAAGTTTATTATAAAACAATTCCAGGTTTTGTCTCCAACATTCTCTTCCAAAAAGCCTTTCTACACATTAACCACTATAAGTGGAGAAAGGCACTTTTAGTCGCTCAAATGGAATCGTCAAAAACAAGCGCTTACAAGATAGTAAACTATAGTTCCATTGTTCAGTCTGCCAAGCCGCCAATCCAAGCAAATTCAATGGAACTACTGACCTTCAGATGACAATTTGATTTACATGGCAACCCCATCTGCCTACCCAACAACAGAAAATGCATGCAAACTCAAGAGATGGAGAAAAAGTCAGGAGAACAAATAGCCAGAGAAAATTAGTGTTTTAATTCTTGAAAGGAGAAAAAGACAAGTATTTTGAACAATTCATGGATGCACAGATACAAGGGAGGCAAAATAAACATTCAAATGAGAAAGCCAAAGAAATATACACTAACACGAAAAGAGTGGTGGGAGGTTCATTTTAATGCAAGCACAGAGTAGTTGGGACAAATTCTGTGTTTTGGATTACAGGGAATGGTAATTTCCAATGATCATGCTTGGGGGAGTGAGTCTCATATCTTTCTAACTGCGCCCAGAAATGTGATGGATAGGACTCTAGGGGCAAGTGGAATCAAGGGATATGGGGAGAAGGCAGGCACGGGTTATTGATTGGGGACGATCAGCCATGATCACAATGAATGGCGGTGCTGGCTCGAAGGGCCGAATGGCCTCCTCCTGCACGTATTTTCTATGTTTCTATGACTGCACTATCATGGTTTAAATCTGATGAAAGTATCTTGGCACCAGAGATCTTATATTACAAAAGAATATTCTAGACTATTATTCAAGATTCAAGATTCAAGATAGCTTTATTTGTCATCCAATATTGGACGAAATTATGTGGAGTTTGCTTATTCAAAACATTCTCCTAAAAAAAAAATCAGAAAACCTCAAATGGCAGAATTTTGCTGTTAACTGGAGGACAAGGTGGGCATTGTACATGCATGGCTGAGCATGCACACCATCACTTCCTATCAAGGCAAAATCAAGTGGGAACTCCAGCGACAGGAAGTAATAATTTCCCTTCCAAACCACCAAATTCTCCCACCTACAGAGCAGGTGAATGGGATCGCAGGTTACATGACATTCTGATTTAGAGATATGTCATGTTTGTTTATTGTCACTGGGTCCAAGTCCTGCAACTCCCTGCTCATCAACTTTGTGGATATGCCATCACCAACTGAACGGCAGTAATTCAAAGTAATTCACAGTCAATGTCTTCACAACAATTACAAAAAGGAAATAAATATTCTTACTAGCGATGACCTCATCACGGAAACAATTTTATAAAATTCTCCTACTTGTGAGGGACCCTTCACTGAAAAAATTGTCATGATCGAATTTGTCCATCAACAAATCTGTCGTAACCAAGTTAACATTGCACTTATTTTGCTTTGCTTTTTGGAAAAAGCATGCATTAAAACAGTAACGCTTATCAGCTAATATTTTTTCTTATAAAATTGCTACAACATATAACAAAGAAACAAATTGATTTTTAAAAAAAATAATTGCACAATCCAAAAAAAAAGAAATTATTCCAACCAGATCACCACTGAAGGTAGAAAGCTTCAAGGTATAGCTGCACTGAATTGGGAACTGCTATTTACTTATTCAATAGATGTGATAGTGGCAATTGAGTGGCTTTACATACAATTGTGTTGTTTAAGAGGCTTTTAGATAGGCATATGGATATGCGAGGAATGGAGGGATATGGATCGTGTGCAGGCAGAAAAGATTAGTTTAATTTGGCATCAAGTTTGGCGCAGATATTGTGGGCCGATGAGCCTGTTCCAGTGCTGTACTCTTCTATGCAATAATATGCTATTTAAAATCAAAGGATTCAGCAATAAATCAGTCTAAAATGCCAAATTAACCACTCACTATCTTTGTCAGTTGGTAAAAAGAAATGTGGGATTGAATTATGGCAAGAATGAAAATAAAACAAACTACCTCGAAAATCTCATAGGAAGAACACGAATTACCATTTATTTTTGTAATTTTATTTATGAGTCAGTCTAACTGTGGAGCCATCCTACATACACTGAGTCACTTCAAAAAACAAATCACAACCAATGCATCTGCAAAACCGAACTGCAAAGATATATCTTCTATTATTGTCAATTATTTATAAAGTGATAACTCAAGCTAGAAAAGACACATTTGCAAACTAAAGGCAGCCAAAAATTATTGTTTCAATAACCACACCATACTATAGCCACAAAGCCCAAAATAAATTAATCCTTTTCATGACCTGCACTGAGCTAAATAGCTAAGTAACCTGTTGAACTAACTCCTGGCGATAAAAGTCAAAAACAATTATCCTTTTCCAAAAACAAAAAATTGCAGTTACTGAAAATAATTTAAAAAACAGACAAATGCTGAAGTTACTCAACAGTCAGGCAATATCTGTGAAAAAAGAAAGTTAAAATTCCAAGTCATTGAACTTTTCAGGAAAAAGATAATTGAGCTGAAACTAAAATGTGTCTCTCTCCACAGATGCTGTTTGACCTGCTGAGTACCTCGGTTTTTAAAATTTTATTTTGCCAATCCAGATAGGTATTGGAATAAGAGAAAAAGATTAGAGCCATTTCCTTTTACATTATTATAAAGGAAACCGGGTCTAATCTTTTTGCATGTTTAATGATTGTGTATATTTAGCAGTGATACTAATAATTTAACAATTAAATAAGTTGAATCAATGAGCGTCTAATCCATTCTTCAGTGTACACGGAGTGTACACATGTTCAGTATTTACCAACTCAATTGCCCTCGCATTGCTTCATAGCAGGCGTTATAACAACATTTAATATGCTGTTTAATTTAATTGTGCGGAACTTGCCCAGGTAGGACATATAAAAAGAAATTAATATTGTTTTCTACATGGAAATCCTCGGTACCCAAATAATACAACAAATCAGCATCTTACTAAGTCCTACACCTAAGCTTTTAGTACCCAGGATTTACATGTTGGTGCCATCTATCTTTTATCTAGATTAATGTACAAGTTCTAACATATAATTTTTGCATCTGTATCCAAATTGGCTTGGACAAGATCTTTGATTTCTCTTTTGTCACAGAACGATCGGGCATGCACATCTGAAGAATGCCGCATTCTTTTTCTTTCACCACACAAAATATTAAACTTCTGAACCAATTTCTTATTTTCTACAAATTAGGAAGCTAATTTGCTTTTAATTTGCTGAATCAGACTTTGGAAATTTAGAACATTATATCCTCAAAACATATTAATACTCAAAAATAAGGTCAACTTTCAGGGAGAGCTACGACAACATATTTTACATTGCATTTTACTTGGGGGGCAGGCTGCTGAGGGTGGGAGAATGAATGGGAGTTGCAGCATCAAACAATTGAACATTTGTCTTACTTGGGTGGACACAAAATGCTGGATAACTCAGCGGGTCTGGCAGCATCTCAGGAGAGAAGGAATGGGTGAAGTTTCAGGTCGAGACCCTTCTTCAGACTGATGGTCAGCACTTGAATAGCTTACAACCCATTGGTTTGAACAATGAATTCTCCAATTTTGGGTCACACATCTCCCTTTTTTCCCCACCCCAATCTACCCTGTGCCCCACCCTGGTGAACACCGATTTTTCCCCACTGCCTTGCCCCTCTTTCCCATTCCCCCCATCCCCTTCCACCTAGATTCCTCCATCTGGATTCACATTTCACTCCTCCTCTTTCCTTATTTACACCCTTTTGGCTCCGTTTCATTTCTCACCTTCGGCCACCCATCTGCCAATCAAATCCAGCAGATGCTGGTGACTTTCTATCACTGCACCACAGAGAGCATCCTAACATACTGCATCTCTGTGTGGTATCTCAGCTGCACAGCGGCGGATAGGAGAGCTCTTCAGCGGGTCGTCTCCAGAGCACCGAAGATCACTGGGATACAGCTCCCAGCCCTGAAGGACATCTACAACACACGCTACCTCAGAAAAGCCACCACCATCTGTAAGGATTCCACACATCCATGCCACCGTCTGTTTGAACTCCTTCCATCTGGCAGACATTATAAGGACTTCTACGCCCGCACCTCCAGACTGAGAAATAGCTTTTCCCCCAAGAGCGAGAACTGCACTGAATCAGTCTGCTAAGTGCCCCCCATAATACTTTTACCTTATTTTTTATTTTTACCTTATTTATTTATTTTTATAACATCATATATAACCATATAACCATATAACAATTACAGCACAAAAACAGGCCCGTTTGGCCCTACCAGTCCACGCCGACCACTTACTCTGACCTAGTCATCGATATGGAGGTTGTAATTTTAATCTCGTCATACTTTACAATGAGAATAAAGATATTTCATTTCATCTGTATCCACCTATCACTTGCCAGACTTGTCCCATCCCCTGCTTTCTCCTCTCCACCCCAATCAGTCTGAAAAAGAGTCCAGACCTAAATTGTCACCTATCCAAGTCTTCCAGGTGATGCTGCCTGACCCACTGAGTTACTCCAGCACTTAGTGTTTTCTTTTGTAAGCCAACATCTGCAGTTGCTTGAGTCTCCGAAACACGTGTACTTTCTTGGCATCCAGCATCAGCACCAAAAATCCAAATAAAGTGTGGAGCTGCTGAGGTTTCATTTAAAATTCTATGCTCTCCAGGAAAAACATGTCACTGCACCTGTTTCCTCCTCTATTTCACACCCCAAGCATTTAAATCTCTAAATAAGATCATCAGAAATGGGGAAACTCCTATTGAGAGTTCATATCCACTTTAAGCTCATGCCATTTTTTCATTGCCATGTCCAGAAAATGATTAAATGATTAAGTTCAAATCCACCACTATCCATTGACTCGTTCTGCCTTCTCACCAAAACACTATTTCCACAAATTAGCATTGAAGAATGCAGCAAATGCTATTGCTTCTCAAATGTGAAGTTTGTGGAAACTAACATTGATTTTTGACACCAGTATCTACCTATCTGCCAGTCAGCCTTTACTGCTCAGTCTGAAAAGTTCAAATTTCCAATTATACAATTGGATGCAATTTTTTCTTGCTGTACAATTGCAAAATCTGCTGTATTTTCCCAATTTAACACACTCCTTGGTATCAGATACTGAAATTGCAATTACTGATGCATGTCAAAAAACCATGTGATATTCGTACAACCTGATATATTTTCTATTAAACTCATGCCTATGACAAGAAAACTTGAACATGACAGGCTGCAATTCATATGTAACAAAATTGCAGCTGGAAATAATAACATTACAGGATGTATGGAGGGTAAAAGCGCTATCCTTTGCAATTGCATGCTGCAGAATTATCACTTGTTGAATTGATGGGCATTGGACATTTCCTGGTCACCCACTTGGACAACAGTTACAAAACTTTAATTAACTCAGATCCCCTTTTCTTTCTTTGACTAATTCATTTGTGTTTCATGTAATACAATTACTTTCTTAGGAAACTAATAAATAAAGTGTTGAGTTGATAACACAATGTAGCATAAACAATTCTGCTTTTATTTAGCCATCAGACTAAAAGGGTGACTTACGTTACAATTTTATCAACATGTTACTATTATCTAGTTTGGACATTTTTGCAGATAAAATATTTTTTAAATAAAAGGAATTGCACATTTGTTGCCAAAACAATGTCAATTACACCACTTCACCTTGTCAACATTTCATACCTTGCTGTAAATGGCTCTGTTATCATTGTATACATGAAACACCAATGCCAAGTAATACACATTTTGGACATCTAGTAGAAATTTAATTTAAACTTTGTCATTCAGGACCCTCGGGCTGCAGGTGACTTCAAACCCCAATTCCTATGGAATTTTTGCAGAGCAGAAAATGGACAAGAAACTGAATGCAACATTTTACCAATAATCTTTGATAAACTCTATAAACATGATCAATTCAGGAAAGTTCCCAGAAATAAGATGAGGGGACGATTTAAAAGGGACTTTAAAGGGGGCAACTTTTTCCATACAGTGTATAGACACAAAATGCTGGATTAACTCAGTGGGACAGGCAGCATCTCTAGAAGAAGGAATAGGTGACGTTTCGGGTCGAGACCGTTCTTCAGACTGCAGAAAGGTCTCGACCCGAAACGTCACCCATTCCTTATACCCAGAGATGCTGCCTGCCCCACTGAGTTACTCGGGCATTTTGTGTCTATCTTCAGTGTAAACCAACATCTGCAATTCCTTCCTCCACACAGAGTAGGATGCATTTATGGAACGAGCTGCCATAGGAAGTGGTAGAGGTGGGTACAGGTACATTTAAAAGACATTTGGTTAGGTACACCAATAAGAAGCAAAATGGGTCATATGCAGACAAGTGGGAATGTTCCCATGTTGTAAAGCTCTATGATTATTACTCATTTAATTGAGAAACCATTGCCTCATGCGTTGAGAAACTTGGTTGTCTATTTGGGCCTTATCTTTCATTTCATACAAGAACATAGAGCGTCCCAATAATGTAGCTTTATTGCAGGATATAAAAAGAAATCCGGAAACCAAGGACCACGGTCCTCTCTCATGACAGAGAAATTGATTGCAGAACACAGTTAATTCTCCAACAGAAGGCAGCAAGGGACAACTAAAGCAAACAATGGCATGGCCAAGATTGAAAGACAGGAGGAAAATGAAATATATGATCTGTATTTTGATCATAAATTTCTCATGGCTGACAGTAGATTGTTTTCAGAATGGAGTGAGATAAATAAATTATAAATCAAGATTTATTATGGTAGTGAAGATACAATAGAGAAAACGATTTAAGAACTGTAAAGATTTATGAATATCCATCTGGAAAGAAGCAATTTACCCATTTAAAGTATTGCGATAACAATGTCCATTCAAAATGATTTCCTTTTCACTGAGCGATTCATCATTCACAAGATTGTTTACAATCGGCAAGATATATTTTTAATAACACGCAATCAAATAATCTTATGAAATAATTTATACTTTAAATATCATTGTCCTAATCCTATTGTCATATTTCCATACATAAAACACACCTATATAGGAAGGAACTGCAGACGCTGGTTTAAACCGAAGAAAGACACAAAATGCTGGAGTAACTCAGGAGTTCTTCAAGACCCTAAAGAAGGGTCTAAAGAAGGATCTCGACCCAAAACATCATCCATTCCTTCACTCCAGAGATGCTGCCTGTCCCGCTGAGTTACTCCAGCATTTTGTGTCTATCAAAACACACATTTGCTCTATGAAACACTTAAATATCAAAGCAGATTATTTCTTATAAATAGACCCTCTTATCAGCTACTCCAAAACAGTCCGGTGTTGTGTTGTTAACTAACGTCCCTTCTTTCTAACTTCAGACTGTGGACACACTCAAAACGTTTCCTGAGTAAACAGAGAAATAACTTTATGGAAAATTCAGTAAAAACTAAAAACTGTATATCTTTATGGAGCAAGGGGAGACAAACTTTTACTGCACGTACAAGGCTGGTTGCAATATTTTGTGTCACTGGCATGTAACAAACTTGCGACTTTTGTTCATTTTGCTTGCTAACCTATTTAAGGAAAGAACGTGCAATAACTGGCATAAGTGTATCTGTGGAGCAAACACTAGTCAGCTGCATTTCATCAATCTTGGAGACAAAAACAGAGTTTTCATTACAAGTCAATGACCTTTTATCAGTTGGGTTCTGATGAAAAGTCAACAAACTGAAACATTAACTTTGTTTCACACTCGACAGATGCTGCCTTGCCTGGTGAGTATCTCTAGCATTCTTTGGTTTCAAGATTTTCAGCACCTCGAGTTTTATTTTGCTTTATTATGTGCCTTCCCGTTCATACCACCTTACCAACAGAAGAATGCAAATTGCAGCCAAAAAAAAGTGCACAAAACATAACTCAAAAAGAAGAAAACTATAATATGTAGAACATTTTTGCCACTCAAGAAGCACTCATAACTAAACGTGCCAGACAAGAGAGCAGAAACATTAGTAATCATACATTACAAGTATCTGCACTGCACCTCAGTTAAAGACTGTCATTGGCATTTAAACACTGGCATCTCTTTAAACTGACATAAACGCTTGCAGCAGACGCCTGCCGGTGCATTTCAGGCGAGTTGCATTGGAGAGGGGTCACATTGTATGGCGCACATAACATTGCCAATTATTATCTGGGTAATACACTACATTCAATTGTTTGCACAACATCTCTATGCTACTATTCTGCGTTCATATGTAGACAAAGAATGGTGATTTCCAGAAAGAGCCGGTGCGGGGTCGACTGTAAAAACGTGTAGTTCTTTGTATATGTGTCACACACAGTGCGTGTATGAGAGAGAAAGTGTGTGGAGTGTTATTAACACGAATGTAAGGATGAGCATGTACATGTTCTTGGTTCATGTTCCCACCACCACCACCACTGACAGATTGATTGCGCTTCAAGGCCTACCCTAGCGACAACAACAACAAAAAAAAGGCTTTCACTGCAGCCAGGTTAGCGAGGCAAAGAAAGGACAAGGGCGAACTTTGTGTGGGTCCCTTTCTTCGCCCCCTCCGCCGGCCGCCACACAGTGACAGGTGAGAGACACGCCGCAAATGGCCCCACACAAACACACACACGCCGGCTTGCAGCACAAACCCACCTGTGGATTTCTTTTCTTTCGGCATGGCTCCTTTTCCTCTTTCTTCGACGGGTGAGAGGTGTGTCTGTTATTTTCTCCCTCAGAGTGTGTGTGTTTCTCTTTCTCTTTCTTTCTCTCTCTCTTTTTTTCCCTCCCCCCCTCCGACCAGAAAACCGCCTCGCTCGGTCTCCAAGACACGACAACGACGCCGTTGCTCAACCTAACCTGCTGCCCAGGTCCAGATCCCGCCTTCGCACTCAACCTAACCTCCTGCCCTCAATTGGTCCGCTCCCCTGCCCATCATCGCCTCCGCCGCCCGCCATTGGCCCTCGGCACACACACGCCACGACGTCCCGCGACGTCACACGCACGCCCGCCCACCGTCAAGTTCGGTTGCGCTCGGGCTCGCGACTTCACTGTAAGTTTCCGGTGCCGGGAATAAATTTAAAATGCAGTTTTAAAAAAAATCCATTTTAATAAATAAATGAACATTCAGAATGAGCCCCCCTGATTAGGAAATCAACCCTGAGGGAGGGAGGGGGAAAATTAGTGAACGCGGCCGCTCTCTCATAAAGACTGTCATTGGCATTTAAACATTGGCATCTCTTTAAACTCTTTAAATTCAATGTACATTTGCATTCATTGTAGGTCGACTCTCAGGACCAAAGATACCAGAGAGGAGCTTTTGCTCAGGACTTGGATCGGCTTTGCAGGGTGAATAACGCGCGGAAACTTTATGATGGTCAAAGGAAATGAATGGAAGATGTCGGAGAAAAGGGAGATAATTTGAGGGGATTTATGAAGGGGAGAAGGGAGGGAAGGAGAGGGAGGGAGAAGGAGATAGAGGGAAGGGGAGATGGAGGGGGGAGAGTGATGGGGGGAGAGATGGAGGGGAGGGGGAGAGGGATGGAGGGGGGGAGAGGGATGGAGGGAGAGAGAGGGAGGGGGAGAGAGAGAGGGAGGGGGGAGTGAGAGAGGGAGGGGAGAGAGAGGGAGGGAGGGAGGGGTTGGAGAGGGAGGGAGGGAGGGGTTGGAGGGGGAGGGAGGGGGAGAGGGGGAGGGAGAGGGAGACGCCATCGGTTCCGGGTCAGAGGTCGGCCCGGGTGGTTGAGCCGGTCGCCTAGCAACGGCCTGGGAGGGGAGTTTGAAATGAAGTTCATGCCTTTGCCTGGATGTCACTGCTGTAGGGGCTCATGGCAACTCACAAGCTGCTGCTCTTTGTCCTCATCTTCACCCCACCCTCACTGGCAAGTAGGTATTTCCAATCAGCTCTCTCTTCGCCTGCCTTCCTGAGGAGGGGCGGTGAAGCTGTGGCACTGGGGGCGATGAATCTGTTCAGTTTCAGTTTAGTTTTAATTGTCACCTATACTGAGCGAGGTACGGTGAAAAACCTTTTTTCATTTCGCGTGCTAACCAGCAAGGATAGTCCGAGGGACGTCGAAGAAGTTCAATTCACTGTTTAGACTCAAAAAGCTGGAGTGACTCGCCCAGATGTGAGTCCATCTTGAGTTTAAACTGGCATCGACAGTTCCTTCCTACAGAATTCATAGTTTAGTTTAGTTCATTGTCACGTGAACCGAGGTACAGTGAAAAGCTTTTTGTCGCGTGCTAACCAGTCAGCAGAAAGACAATATGTGATTACATTTAATCCATTTACAATGTATAGATGCATGATAAGAGAATAACATTTAGTGCAAGGATAAGCCAGCAAAATAGTCTGAGGGACATCAAAGAGGTTCAATTCATTGTTTAGACACAAAAAGCTGGAGTAACTCAGTGGGTGTCTATCTTGAGTTTAAACTGGCATCTGCAGTTCCTTCCTACAGAATTCATAGTTTAGTTTAGTTTATTGTCACATGTACTGAGTTTTGAGGTACAGTGAAAAGATTTTTGTTGCGTGCTAGTCAGCAGAAAGACAATACGTGATTACATTCAATCCATTTACAGTGTATGGATACATGATAAGGGAATAACATTTAGTGCAAGGTAAAGCCAGCAAAGTCCGGTCTAGGATCGTCCGAGGGACATCAAAGAGTTTAAATTCATTGGTTTATTGTCACGTGTACCGTGAAAAGCTTTTGTTGCATGCTATCCCATCAGCGGAAAGACAATACATGATTACGATTGAGTCATATACAGTGTACAGATAAATGATAAGTGAATAACATTTAGTGCAAGGTAAAGCCAACAAAGTCCGATCAAGGACAGTCCAAGGGTCACTAAAGAGGTAGATAGTAGTTCAGCACTGTTCTCTGGTTATGGTAGGATGATGCTGTTGCCTGATAACAGCTGGGAAGAAACTGTCCTTGAACCTGGAGGTGTGCATTTTCACATTTCTATACCATTTGCCTGATGGGAGAGGGGAGAAGAGGTAGTGGCCAGGGTGCGGAGATAGATTCTTGATTAGTATGGGTGTCAGGGGTTACAGGGAGAAGGCAGGAGAATGGAGTTGAGAAGAAAGGATAGATCAGCTATGATTGTTTGGTGGAGTAGACTTGATAGGCCAAATGGCCTAATTCTACTCCCATCACTTTTGCACATAAATTCAAGAGCCAAGAGTGTTTTATTGTGCAGGAATGAACTACAGATGCTGGTTTACGCCAAAGATAGACACAAGATGTAAAGTAACTTAACGGGACAGACAGTGTCACTGGAGAGAAGGAATGGGCGATGTTTCGTGTGGATACCCTTCTTCAGACTGAGAGGCAGGGGAGAGGGAGTCTAGAGAATTGTTTTATTGTCATATGTCCCAGGCAGAACAATGAAATTCTTGCGCAGCAGCACAACAAAATATGTGTGAAATTCATTGTTACTGACGCTATTTAAGGCCAAAATAGAGTGAATGTGGAGAGGACATTTCCACTAATTTAGTTTGGTTTTGAGATGCAGCGTGGAAACAGGCCCTTCGGTCTACTGCGCTGACTAGCGATCCCTGCACATTAGCACTTCCCTGCGTACTCGGGACAATTTGCAATTTTTTACTGAAGCCAATTAACCTACAAATCTGTACGTCTCCGGACTGTGGGAGGAGACTCCAGGTGGCACGGTAGCGCAGCGGTAGAGTTGCTGCTTTACAGCAAATGCAGCGAATGCAGCGCCGGAGACTCAGGTTCGATCCTGACTACGGATGCTGCACTGTAAGGAGTTTGTACGTTCTCCCCGTGACCTGCGTGGGTTTTCTCCGAGATCTTCGGTTTCCTCCCACACTCCAAAGACGTACAGGTATGTAGGTTAATTGGCTGGGTAAATGTTTTTTTTTAAATTGTCCCTAGTGGGTGTAGGATAGTGTTAATGTACGGGGATCGCTGGGCGGCACGGATTTGGTGGGCCGAAAAGGCCTGTTTCCGGCTGTATATTATGATATGATATGATATGAAACCGGCACACCTGGAGAAACCCCATGAGGTCAGAGGGAGAACGTACCGACTCCGTACACACAGCACCCGTAGTCAGGATCGAACCCGGGTTTCAGGCGCTGTAAGGCAGCAACGTTTGGTGGTGGATCGGTGAAACTCTAGAATGTAGACACAAAATAGTGGAGTATGGCATTATCTCTGAAGAAAAGGAATAGGTAATGTTTTGGGCCGAGAAACCTTCTTCAGACAATGTCAGGGGAGAGGGAGACTAGAGATATGGAGGGGTAAGGTGTGAAAACGACAGATCAAAGCAGACGATGCTCAAAGAGATATAAAATGGTTCATTGTTGGTTGAGGGGAAGGTGACAACGAGGCAAACAAACAGTAAAATTAATTAGGAGGACAGGGAAAATGGTCGGAGAATTAGGGTTACTTGAAGTTAGAGAAATCAATATTCATACCTCTGGGTTGTAAGTGAAATATGAGGTGCTGTTCCTCCAATTTGCACTTGGCCTCACTCTGACAGTGGAGGAGGCCCAGGGCAGAAAGGTCAGCATTGGGAATGGGAGGAGGAGTTAAAGTGCTTAGCAACCGGAAAATTGCATATGCCTAAGCGGACTGAGCAAAGGTGTTCAACGAAACGATCGCTGAGCCTGCGCTTGGTCTCGCCGATATATAGGAGTCGCCGATATATCGGAGTCCACACCTGGAACAGCGGATACAATAGATAGGTTGGAGGAGGTGCAAGTGAACCTCTGCCTTACCTGAAAGGACTGTCAGAGTCGAGGGAGGTGATACAGGGATAGGTGTTGCGGTTAAAAGGGAATGTACAAGAGTCAGTGTTTTATTGTCATATGTCCCAGACAGAACAATGAAATTCTCACTTGCAGCAGCACAACAGAATATGTGTGAAATTCGTTGCTACGGACGGCCTGAAAGGCCTGGATAGAGTAGATGTGGAGAGGACGCTTCCACGAGTGGGAGAGTCTGGGACCAGAGGGCACAGCCTCAGGATAAAACAACATTCCTTTAGAATAGAGATGAGGAAGAATTTCTTTAGTCAGGGATGGTGAATCCGTGGAATTTGTTGCTGCAGACGGCATGAAAGGCCGAGATGGAGTGGATGTGGAGATGATGGTTCCAGTAGTGGATACGTCCAGGACCAGAGGGTAGAGCCTCAGTATAAAACCTGAGAATGGAGATGAGGAATTTCTTTAGCCAGTGGGTGATGGAGGCCAAGTCATTGAGTATTTTTAAAGCATAGATTGATGGGTTTTTGATTAGTAAGAGCGTCAAAAGTTATGGGGAGAAGGCAGGAGAATGGGGTTGAGAGGGAAAAATAGATCCGCTATGATTGAAGGCAGAACAGACTCGATCAGCCGAATGGCCTCACTTTGCTCTTATGTCTTATAATCCTTAAGAAATTTCCCACAGAACTTTGCCATTTGTCAACCTTGACAATCTGAATGATAATTCCAGCTATGTAAGTGAAAAGATATTGGAAGTATTCCAGGCCAAAAGAACACAAACAAGCTATTAGTCTTTTAAGTTTAGTTCAGTTTATTGTTGTCACGTGTACCGAGGTACAGTGACATGCATTCAAAGAAAAGACTATACATGAATAGAATCAAGCCATCCAAAGTGAACAGATAAAGGATAAAGGGTACAACATTTAGCGTAATATATAACATTGACGTCCAATTAAAGTTCAAAGGTCTCCAATGAGGTCGCAAGGAGGTCAGAAATGCACTCTAGCTGATGAGAGAACTGTTCAGTTGCCTGATAACAGCTGGGAAGAAGCTCTTGATTAGTAATAACGTCAAAGGTTATGGAGAGAAGGCAGGAGAATTGGGTTGAGAGGGGAAAAAAGATCAGCTATAATCAAATGGCAGAGCAGACTTAATGGGTTAAATAGCCCAATTCTGCTCCAATGTCTTATGATCTTAAATATGCTCCAGTATCGTGATGTTGCCACACCTTAGAGTACCCAAAGTGCTTTTTAAACTCATTAACTGTGCATTTAATCCAACAGCAATACGATACGATCGAACTTTATTTATCCCAGGAGGGAAATTGGTCTGCCAACAGTCATAAAACGCAACAAGATAAAGTAACGAGTTAAAGTGACGAGTGGAAAGTCCAGGATTGGGGATGTGCAAAGATTGGGGAGGAGGAGGGAGGGGGGGGGAGGAGGGGGGGGGGAGGAGGGGGGGGGGGGGAGTTAGTCAGAAGGGGGAGGAGTTGCAAAGTTTGCTAGTCACAGGGGAAAAGGATCTCCTGTAGCGTTCTGTGCTGCATCTTGGTGGAACCAGTCTGTTACTGAAGGTGCTCCTCAGGTTGACCAGTATTGTCCAAGATGCTCCGCAGTTTGAGGAGCATCCTCTCCCCCCCCCCCTAAGACCACCTCCAATGAATCCAACTCCACCCCCAAGACGGAGCCAGCCTTTCTGATGGGCTTGTTGGTTCTGTTGGCATCCGCGGCCTTCACCCTGCTCCCCCAGCCCAATATTTGCTCAATTGCATCTTGTATGCTTTGGGTGGATAAGAATTTGACTTAATTGTATGGAAATTTCGAACAGATTTTATTGAGGAATTCTGGGTAATTATTTAGGTAATCTATAACCAAGGAATTCATTACAAGTTGGTAACATTAAAGCAAATAACTTACAGTGGCAATGTGTTGAGGTCAATGGAAATTATGTTCAGCAGTGGAGTACATCCGCAGCAACTATAATGTAAATGTTTAGCATTGCTGACCAAGCATGAATTTCTAGACAAACAAAACCTCCAGATATTATGGTATAATTTCCATTTATGTGAATTATACACTGATCAGCCAAAACATTATGACCTGATGAGCCAAAACATTATGACCACCTGCCTAATATGCTGTTGGTCCTCCATGTGCAGCCCCATATGCAGCAGGGTGCAATACACTGTGTATTGTGATACATTCCTCCCGTGACCACCATTAACATTTTCTGTGACTTGTGCCACAGTAGACCTTCTGTCGGTTCGGACCAGACGGGATAGCCTTCGATGAGCCTTGGGCGCCCAACACCCTGTCTGTCGCCGGTTTGTGGTTTGTTCCTCCTCGGACCAAATCCGAAGGTACTCACCACTGCTGACCGGGAGCACTCCACAAGCCTTGCCATTTCAGAGAAGCTCTGACCCAGTCGTCTGGCCATAACAATTTGGCCCTTGTCAAAGTCGCTCAGGTCTTTACTCCTGCCCATTTCTCCTGCATCCAACACATCAACCAAGAACTTGGTGCCTACAATATCCCACACCTTGACAGGTGCCATTGTCACAAGATAATCAATGTTATTCACTTCGCCTGTCAGTGTTCATAATGAGTTGGCTCATCGGTGTATATGTGAGAGAGTGTGTATGATCATAAGTTTATGAATCTTTCCATTTTTGACAAAAGTATATTTTGATCAATTTCCTATGAATCATGACGCTACAATGTCTTATTGTCCATCTGGAATTAATTGCCTTGCCTTCTCTGGACCAGTAAAAAGCATCCCAAATCAATCCTCCCAATTCACACTGAATCAAGGTTTCAAGGTTTCAAGGTCAGTTTATTGTCACATGTGCCAATTAAGGTACAGTGAAATTTGAGTTACCATACAGCCATACTAAGTGAAAAACAACAAGACACACAGCCACATAAAATAAAAGTTAACATAAACATCCATCACAGTGGCTCCCCACATTCCTCACTGTGATGGAAGGTAATAAAGTACAATCTTCTCCCTCTTTATTCTCCCACGGTCGGGGGCTGTCGAATCCGCAGTCGGGGCGATCAAAGCTCCCGCAGCCGGCGATTCGAAGCCCTGGCGTGGGGTGATCGAAACTCCCGCGTCGGGACGGTTGAAACTCTCCGCGGCTTGGAGTTCTCGAATCGGTCTCTAACCAGGGACCGTGGGCTCCATGATGTTAAAGTCCACAGTCCCGTGGTTGGAGCTCTCCACAGTCGATCCCCGGCAAAGGGATCTCAAGCTCCACAATGGTAAGTCTGCGCCGCGCCCGCGGTTGAAGCGCCGGGCCGGTCTCCAGGAAAGGCCGCGCCGCTCCACGATGTTCGGCTGCAGTGGGGACGGAGATACAATACGGGGAAAAAACACATCTCCGTCGAGGTACGAGATTGAAAAAAGTTTCCTCCAGCCCCCACATAAAACAAACCAAGGAACACTGAAACATACTGTTTAACACGTACTTAAAATAACAAAAACAGACAGACAGACTGTTGGCTAGGCAGCCACTTGCTGGCGTATGTGGGTATGTGTATATACACTAAACTTTTCTCTCTCGTTTATTATATTGATGCCAGTGTACTATGTTTACATATTTTATTGTGCTACTGCAAGTAAGAATTTCATTGTTCTATCTGGGACAAATGACAATAAAACACTTCACTCTCCTGACTCCTTCATGGATGCTGCCTGACCTGGTTGAGTATTTCCATGCAAACCCACTCTTTAGGCAGATGATCTAGTAATGCTCTGCGAGAGCTTGCTGTGGGGAAATTGTCGTTGTATCAATCCCTTCCTGGGATCAATTTCCTTCCTGGGATAAATAAAGTTCTATCGTATCGTATCGTTATGTCATTAGTTTTAACAGTGACCACATTTCAACAATACTTCATCGAATTTGATAGAAGCTTATTTCTCTCAAGTCTTGTCTCCCTAAAAAAAACTTCTTAAATTGAAAATTAAAAATTGTCACAGGGCTTTTTTATTAGTTAGGGCATCACAAAATGCAGAATCTGCAGAAATAGGGAAATAGTCTGGGGGTGACAGAAAGAATTTAACTCGCACAAATACGAGGTATTGCTTTTTGGTAAGTTAAACCAGTTCACGACTTACACAGAGAGTGTTGTGCAATAGCGAGACTTAGCTATTTGCCAATTCTCTGCCACTCCAGCTTTTTGCAAACAGAAGATACATAAGAGGTGAGAAGGGAGGAGGGAACAGTGAAAGAAGGGTTGGAGGAGGTTACAGATGTCAGCAAGCTATGTTTTTTCCCCCTATTTGTCTGTAAAAGATCTTACAACACCTTTAAATTGCTAAAACATGTCAGTGAGAATTGAATGGAAAAAAAACAGTATTTAATTTTAATTTTGTTTTGTAGATACAGATAGCAATGTTACACAAGAGCAAAACAATCAAACCGAAAAGGAGGTGAGACATCTCAAGCATACCTTTAAATGAATTGTTACCATAATGTCAAATTTTCTGTTGGTAAATAAATGTAAACATTTTCCAAGGTTTAAAATACGGTGTCGTTTTGAGCATCTTATTTAACAAAGGCTATTCAGTTTTTAGTTTCAGTTTAGTTTATTGTCACTTGTACCGAGGTACAGTGAAAAGCTTTTGTTGCGTGCTAACCAGTCAGCAGAAAGATAAACAATACCTGATTACAATCGACAGTGAGTGTATAGAGTTGAGGTGTTGCGGTAGGTATAGAGATTTAATTGTAAATTGTAATATGAGTTTGTAGATCTGCTTCTGTGGCTGGCACAGAAATAGTCGCCTATGTTTGGCACCATCTTGGAAGCCTCTGGCCTTGATGTCAAAATATTCTTGTGCCAAATATTTTTAGAGGGAATAATATTCTTCCAGAAGTCCAGATTATATAACACTGAATTCCATCAAAAAAAATCAAACGAAAATTGAATTAATCTGGAGCCTGCAGTGATGAAATGTGTAATATGGACTGTGAAGTCAGAACAAAGTAGTCTACAAAATTAATAAGCCCCAAGTGAAATCAAGGAGCAGAAGAATATTTTCGAATGACATGGATATGAAAACAACTACAAGCAAAAGCACTTAAGGCATATTATAAAATTAGGTGAGCAGAGTATATAGACAGAAAATAGATTTAGTGAACTCAAAATACAAATTGTGAAAAAGAACTGTGAGTGGAAATAGATCTTAAATGATATTTTTGACAGAATGGAAGAATAAAAATGCAAAGCCTACAACCTAATCTGGAAATTTTTGAGAAGAAGCCATTAAAAAAAAAGATAATTAAAATTTTCGGGCCACGCTGTGGCTCAGCGGTAGAGTTGCCTTACAGTGCCAGAGACCTGAGTTCAATCCCGACTATAGGTGCTGTCTGTATGTTCTCTCCATGACCTACATGGGAACTCTGGGAACTCTGGTTTCCTCCCACATTCCAAAGACATACAAGTTTGTGGGCTAATTGGCTTGGTATAATTGTAATTTGTCCCTAATGTGTGTAGGATAGTGTTGGTGTTAGTGTGCAGGGACCGCAGGTCGTTGAGTACCTGATGGGCCGAATGGCCTGTTTCCATGCTGTATCTCTAAACTAAACTAAATTAATTAAAGCTAATAATGAAATATATTTGATACAATTAAACTAAAGAAAGCTGTTTGAGAGAGAAACACAAATGTTTATCTTATAGGGCAAACATTCAAACCAAAAAGTTGTACTTATCCCTGTCTTATACTAACTAAGAAGATAGATGCTTGCTTTCAATTTAACAGATAAATGGTGATCATTGATAAATAAATCAGTGGAAATATTTGCAAATGATGCAACATAAGATAGGAATAGATGAAATAGTTGAGGTTCTGAATGCATAAATCTTTATCTATATTTGGACAAATTGTGAAATTGGAGCCTGATAATAAAACATTTGTTATGCTTAGTTTCATCAAGAGAGGTGGAAAGAACAAAATCAAAAGGATAACAAGAGGAAATTAAGATATGGAGGAGGATGTAAGGACGCTCCAATGTGATTTTGAAAAGTTGGGCAAGTGCATGGCACATGAATAAGTGTGAGATGTCTTACAGGGCCTTGGTGAGACCCGATGTGGAATTACATGTGTAGCTTTGGCCTCCTTATGTCAGGAAAGATGTTTATGCCTTGGAAGCAATCCAATTACGTTTTACTATTTTGATTTCTGGTAGCATTTATGTTGTGAGTACACATAGGGTGCTTTAGACTTGTGTTCACTGAAGTTTAGTTTAGTTTTGAGATACAGCACGAAAACAGGCCCTTCGACCCACTGAGTCCGCGCTAATCAGCGATCACCCCCTAAACTAGCATTATCTTACACACTAGTGACAATGTAAAATTTTACCAAAGCCAATTGACCTGCAAACCTGTACATCTTTAGAGTGTGGGAGGAAAGCCAGGCACCCAGAGAAACCCACTCGGTCACTGAGAGAACGTACAAACTCCATACGGGCAGCACCCATAGTCAGGATTGAACCCGGGTCTCTGGAAATGTAAGGCAGCAACTCTACCTTGCCGCCCCGATTTTATAAAGAAACAAAGGGGATCTCATGGAAATCTATAAGATTCCAATAGTACCAGACAGACCAGATGCGGGAAGGATGGGCTCCTGATAGTTTAAAAAGTCCAGAATCAGAAAATGGTTTTGGAAACAAAATTTTCTACGATCTTGTTGAATGTTTCTAAATGTCTTGGAATGTGTTGGAACTGAATCCAAACGATCTTCCATTTTAGGATGTGGAAATTGAAGATGACAATTCACCTTTGGAGCCAGAGGAACTAAAGAGGTACCACGTGAACGACGAGTCAAAAGGTGAGCCAGCGGTGGCTCAAAATGGACAGCCTGCAGCCATTGCTGAAGAGGTTGGAAACAATGCCAAGATATCACCAGAGACAAACACAGGTAGTTCTGCTATAATCTGAGAGTTGCTCCCTATCCTAAGAAAGTTCACCTTTTGAGAGTCCTTCTTGCTACTGCTGATTTTGATCAATTTATTTATTTTTTAGTTTAGAAATACAGCGCGGAAACAGGCCCTTCGACCCATCGATCCCCGCACATTAACACAACCCTACACACACTGAGGACAATTTTACATTTATAACCTAGCCAATTAACCTCCAAACCTATACGTCTTTGGAGCATGGGAGGAAACCGAAGATTTCGGAGAAAACTCACGCAGGTCACGGGGAGAACGTACAGACAAGCACCCATAGTCAGGATCGAACCCAGGTCTCTGGTGCTGTAAGGCAGCAGCTCTACCGCTGCATCACCGTCCTTGTCTTAACCACTGCTTAAACACTTGTCCTTGTCTTTGCTCCTCTGACATTCTCGATCATGCGATATTGAAAGAGAACTAGTTCCTAAGGAACCTTGTGTAACAAAAACAATTGTATAATTGAGGTTATGGTTGAGAGGATTAGGGTCTCGAGACTTTCAGACTCACAATAACAAAGTTATTTTCCCCACAGGATTTTCAAAAATCCCTGGCTATCTGTAGTCTGAAGAAGAGTCTTGACCCGAAACGTCATCCATTCCTTCTCTCCAGAGATGCTGCCTGTCCCGCTGAGTTACTCCAGCTTTTTGTGTCTATCTTTGGTTTAAAGCAGCATCTGCAGTTCCTTCTTACACACTATCTTTTTTTTTCAAATAAAGATATTTTCATCAGCACAATGGAGGAGAGAGCAGAGGCCATTTTTTTGTTTAGACATGGCAGTGTAACATTTTAACCTAAAAATGTACCCCTGGTTGTTCGCACTAAACATGCTTTAATGAGAGACAACACTTTCCCCTCCACCTGTAAAATTGAATTGCGTTGAAGTCAGTTGGCACTACTAGAACCTCGGCAGATATGACCTCATTTTGAGACTCCTTCTTGCCACTAACAATTTTGAGCTGTTGTCCTTTGTCTTCATGTCCTCTGACATTCTCCCTCGTGCAATATTGGAAGAGAAACACCTGCTCAAACACTCATTTCTGGAACAAACTGTGTGCCCTGCAAAATCTTTTGAACCAGCAAAGTCTTTCAACATTTGCCATTCTATTCCTTTTCACTTTTGTACCTTGAAACAACTGTGGAAGCATCAATTTACTTTGTAGAATCATGAACACAGCCAGGAGAAATTAATCAACTACCACGTGCTTCCAGATTGTTTTGATCACTTCACGTTGTTGAAGTGAGTAGTCTTTCCTTCTGGTTAGCGTGCATTGCTAGGATTTTGTCTGATGGAGTGAGCACTAAAGTATCAGCAACCGTCTGCCACAAACATTCCAAAGTAGAACAGTGAGGCTTCTTCGGAAGCCACCTTATAACAGGGTAGGGTAGTTTACGTGCACATTCTGCCACTTGTTCAGCACCACTATGTTTTCCCCAATACATGGACCTGAGGTTTTCAATACCATCCCAAAATGCTCCTTGTCCACTTTGAGTGGAGGCAGACCAGAAATTCCCAGAATTGGTAGAAGATAGAGTCATCGAGTGACACAGTGTGGAAATAGGCCCTTCAGCCCAAATTGCCCACACCGGCCAACAATGTCCCTGCTACCCTGGTCCCACTTGCCTGCACTTGGTTCATAACCCTCCAAACCTGTCCTATCCATGTACCTGTCCAACTGTTTCTTAAACATTGGGATAGTCCCAGCCTTAACTACCTTCTCTGGCAGCTTGTTCCATACATCCACCACTCTCTGAGTGAATAAGTTACCCCTCGGATTCCTATTAAATCTTTTCCCCTTCACCTTGAACCTTTGTCCTCTGGTCCTCGATTCCCCTACTCTGGGTAAAAGACTCTGTGCATCTACCCGATCTATTCCACTCATGATTTTGTATACCTCTATAAGATCTCACATCATCCTCCTATGCTCCATGGAATAGAGACCCAGCCTGCTCAACCTCTCCCTATAGCTATCACCCTCTAGTCCTGGCAACATCCTCGTAAATCTTTTCTGAACCCTTTCAAGCTTGACAATATCTTTCCTATAACATGATGCCCAGAGCTGAACACAATATTCCAAATGCGGTCTCACCAACGTTTTATACAACTGCAACATGACCTCCCAACTTCTATACCAAGATGTTGAACTTCTTTGTCAAAGTTTTGAGCACATCCTTGAAATCTTTATTTCTGTCTGCTTGGTAATCTCCTCTCATCACAGAACCTTTAAGTGTGATGTCTTCATTTCGTATCCTTTGATGAATAGGAGTGAAGAAGACTGCAAAAAGTGGTAAACACTGCCAAGATCATCACATTGAATGGTGGTGCTGGCTCAAAGGGCCGAATGGCCTACTTCTGCACCTATTGTTTATTGTCAGTCCATCACGGTACTCACCTCCCCACCATCGAAGAGATTTACAGGAGTGGCTGCCTCAAAAAGGCAGCCGGCATCAACAGTGACCCACACCACCCTGGCCACATGCTTATTGTACTCCTACCATCAGGAAAAAGATGTAGGGGCCTGAAAACTGTAACGCCCAGGTTCAGGAACAGCTTCTTCCCCACAGCCATCAGGCTATTACACACTACAACCTCCATTTGCCTCCACTCAAAGGTCAAGCTCTGAGGTTAGGATGACTTTTGTTCTGATATATTGCCCAATGTTGATCAGTTTTCCATTAGTACTCAAGAATAGTTCCATCCATCAAGAAATTTGTTGAAAGTGGCAGTGCAAGGAAAAAAATTGATAAAAGTATCATTGGTCAAGAGTGTTTAATTGCCCTACGTACCAGCAACAGACCAATGAAATTCTAATTTGCTGCACCATGCTACAGCTCCATCCAAGACCGCAGGAAATTGGAGTGAATTGTGGACGCAGAAGTGTGAAAACGCACACCTCCAGATTCGGGGACAGCTTCTTCCCAGCTGTTATCAAGGCAACTGAATCATCCTACCACAACCAGAGAGCTGAACTACTATCTACCTCCTTGGTGACCCTCAGACTATCCTTGATCGGAATTTGCTGGCCTTAACTTGCACTAAACGTTACTCCCTTATCATGTGTCTATACACTGTAAAATGGCTCAATTGTAATCATGTATTGTTTTTCTGCCGACTGGTTAGCACGCAACAAAAACTTTTCACTGTACCTCGGTACACGTGACAATAACCTAAACTAAAATTTAACAATTACACAAATAAAAATGTCAATAATTAATAATACAGTAAATTAATCATCAGTAATACCAGATAACTATAATAATGGAAAACAAACGTTCATAGTACAATCAAAAAACAAAGCCCACAGATTAATGTTGCTGAAATAATGGTTAGTGTTGTGCAGTGTTCAAATGCCTGATGGTTATTGAGAAAGAAGCTAATCTTGATCCTGGGGATCTCAGTTTTGGTAAACAAATGGTATTATTCACTGTTTGCTAAATATTAAAATAGTATGTTGGGGCTTTAATATTGACTACCTGTAATATTTTGAGTACAACAGCTCAGCAAGAAACTGTGAAAAGCAAAGAAGAACAGGAGATTGAAGATTTATATAACAATGGCACCAAAATCCTGAAGCGGTCCAGAGATAAGAATTTAAGGAAGGAGTGAGTATAAATAAAAATCATGGTGGTTACAATTTGTCTCGAGTTATAAACTAATTTTCTTCAAGCATTTTTAGCTAAAATATAAATATATTTATATATTTAAATATAAGGGGGGATAGAGTGGGGGGAGGGGAATGGGGGAGGGGAGAGGGAGGGGGGAGGGGAGGGGGGGAGGGGGAGGGGGGGAGGGAGAGGGGTGGAGGGGGGGGCAGGAAGGGGGGGAGGTGAGGGTGCTGCACCAATGCAGGAGAGGTTCGGGCCCAACGGGTCCATTTGGTCTAGTCCTATATAAATTTATTATACAGTATTCTTGCCGCACATTGGTGGTGTTGCAGCTCTTTAGTTTTGTTTCTCCCAGCGTTTCAACTTCCATTGCACAAAACCTGCTAAGGTCCAACCAAATCCACTTCTCTGCTACTTAAGTGTACTTAATAATATGACATCTGAAAATCATATTGAAGAAGTGGTGCAAACTGGTACAATTATTTGTCCGTGGTGTGTAGGATAGAACTAGTGTGTGGGGATCGCGAGTAGGCATGGACTTGGTGGGCTGAAAGGCCTGTTTCCATGCTGTATATATGAACTAAACTAAACTAAACTTTCTGGCAAATAGATATTTAGCAATTTATTTACTGCAAAAGGTATATTGCATTATTCACCATTTACAGTCATGGGCAGGTGTAGGTTAATTGCAATCAGTAATTTGTCCCTAGTTTGTAGGATTGAACTGTGTAAGGGTGATCGCTGGTTGGCACAGACTTGGTGGGCTGAAGGGCCTGTTTCCACACTGTAACTCTGAACTGAACTATTCCCATTTATTGACTTTGGTGGTGGAAGCAGAGACTGTAATGATGTTCAGGAGGCATTTAGACAGGCTCGTGACCATGTGGGGAATGAGGGATGTTGATCATGTGCAGGCAAATGGGCTTAACTTAATTTGATATCATGGTCAGCACAGATATCGTGGTTCAAAGGACCTATTCCTGTGCTGTACTGTTCTATCGATCTTTCAGCAGGTGGGTATTTGGTCTTGATTCCACTTTTTGACACAAGGGGTGGCGGGTGTATGGAACGAGCTGCCAGAGTTAGTTAGTTGAGGCAGGGATTATCGCACCATTTAAAAAGCAATTAGACATGTGGATAGGACAGGTTCAGAGGGATAGGGGTGAAACACGGGAAGGTAGGACTAGTGTGGATGGGACATGTTGGTCGGTGTGGGCAAGTTGGGCCGAAGGGCCTGTTTCCAAGCTGTATGACTCTATATGCAATACCTTATACAATTAGCTAGTTTTACCTGATGTGACAGTGAACTATTTTATTAAAAGTGAAACCTCCTATGGCAGTCCTAAGGTCTTCTTTAGTAGATCTTGTAACCTGAACAAAGTCATAAATATTTCAACTTCATGCTGCCCTCTGTGATGATCGTATAATAAAGAACTAACCATGTATGTATGCCTTTGGAGACCTTTGGAAAGAAATATTTTCTGCTGTAACGTCATTATTCCTTATTTCTACACAGAGGTTATAAACTACTGGTAAAAGCAGCCGATTTTGGAAGCACGAAAGCCATGGAGCGAATAGCCTATGCCCTATTGTTCGGTGATCAATTGCCCCAGAACGTTACGGCAGCGAGAGATCTCTTTGACGCCTTAGCAGAGAATGGCTCCCACAAAGCCCAAATTGTGAGTTGCTTGAAAATAGACTGAGAAACATAGAAAATAGGTGCAGGAGTAGGCCATTCGGCCCTTCGAGCCAGTCAATATGATCATGGCTGATCATGCAAAATCAGTACCCCATTCCTGCTTTTTCCCCATATCCCTTGATTCCGCTAGCCCGAAGAACAATATCTAACTCTCTCACAGAACTAGCTCTAACTTAACACAGAATGAACTTGGCTGTCATTTCTTTTTTGCCAAATATAAAATTGAAATACCTTTTGAAGGACATTCAAGTATCTATAATATATTGGTAAAGCTTTATTAAACATGGATCCTCAAAGTGACTTTGATTCAAATAATTGATGTTACAATAAAAAAATAACCCCGTTGTCCCTAATAAAGCAAAATAATCATCTCCAGAATTTAAAGTTGGGATTTCATTTAATCTTTCCTATTTGTCATTTTACAATGGTGGGTCAAAGATGGTGTTTGAAATGTTTCCGTCATTAGAATTTTTTTTTTCTCATTCATTCATCAATACAAATTTTCCCGAGCACAAAGACAGTTAAAGACACAAAGACACAAAGACCGCACCTGGAGTACTGTGTGCAGTTTTGGTCTCCAAATTTGAGGAAGGATATTGTTGCTATTGAGGGCGTGCAGCGTAGGTTTACTAGGTTAATGGCGGGACTGTCGTATGTTGAAAGACTGGAGCGACCAGGCTTGTATACACTGGAATTTAGAAGGATGAGAGGGGATCTTATCGAAACATATAAGATTATTAAGGGTTGGACACATTAGAGGCAGGAAACATGTTCCCAATGTTGGGGGAGTCCAGAACCAGGGGCCACAGTTTAAGAATAAGGGGTAGGCCATTTAGAACGGAGATGAGGAAAAACTTTTTCAGTCAGAGAGTTGTAAATCTGTGGAATTCTCTGCCTCAGAAGGCAGTCGAGGCCAGTTCTCTGTATGCTTTCAAGAAAGAGCTAGATAGAGCTCTTAAGGATAGCGGAGTCAGGGGGTATGGGGAGAAGGCAGGAACGAGGTACTGATTGAGAATGATCAGCCATGATCACATTGAATGGTGGTGCTGGCTCGAAGGGCCGAATGGCCTTCTCCTGCACCTATTAACATATAACATATAACATATAACAACTACAGCATGGAAACAGGCCTGTCCGGCCCTACCAGTCCACGCCGACCATTCTCCCTGACCTAGTCTCATCTACCTGCACTCAGACCATAACCCTCCAATCCCCTCCTATCCATATACCTATCCAATTTACTCTTAAATAATAAAATCGAGCCAGCCTCCACCACTTCCACCGGAAGCCCATTCCATACAGCCACAACCCTCTGAGTAAAGAAGTTCCCCCTCATGTTACCCCTAAACCTTTGTCCCTCAATTCTGAAGCTATGTCCCCTTGTTGGAATCTTCCCCACTCTCAAAGGGAAAAGCCTACCCACGTCAACTCTGTCCGTCCCTCTCAAAATTTTAAAAACCTCTATCAAGTCCCCCTCAACCTTCTACGCTCCAAAGAATAAAGACCCAACCTGTTCAACCTCTCTCTGTAGCCTTAGTGCTGAAACCCAGGCAACATTCTAGTAAATCTCCTCTGTACCCTCTCCATTTTGTCGACATCCTTCCTATAATTTGGCGACCAGAACTGCACACCATACTCCAGATTCGGCCTCACCAATGCCCTGTACAATTTCAACATTACATCCCAACTTCTATACTCGATGCTCTGATTTATAAAGGCAAGCATACCAAACGCCTTCTTCACCACCCTATCCACATGAGATTCCACCTTCAGGGAACAATGCACAGTTATTCCCAGATCCCTCTGTTCCACTGCATTCCTCAATTCCCTACCATTTACCCTGTACGTCCTATTTTGATTTGTCCTACCAAAATGCAGCACCTCACACTTATCAGCATTAAAGTCCATCTGCCATCTTTCAGCCCACCCTTCCAAAAGGCCCAAGTCTCTCTGTAGACTTTGAAAATCTACCTCACTATCAACTACTCCACCTATCTTAGTATCATGTGCATATTTACTAATCCAATTTGCCACACCATCATCCAGATCATTAATGTAAATGACAAACAACAGTGGACCCAACACAGATTCTTGGGGCACTCCACTAGACACTGGCCTCCAACCTGACATACAATTGTCAACCGTTACCCTCTGGTATCTCCCATTCAGCCATTGTTGAATCCATCTTGCAACCTCACTATTAATACCCAACGATTTAACCTTCTTAATCAACCTTCCATGTGGAACCTTGTCAAATGCCTTACTGAAGTCCATATAGACAACATCCACAGCCTTGCCCTTATCAATTTCCCTGGTAACCTCTTCAAAAAATTCAAGAAGATTAGTCAAACATGACCTTCCAGGCACAAATCCATGTTGACTGTTTCTAATCAGGCCTTGATTATCCAAATAATTATATATATTGTCCCTAAGTATCTTTTCCATTAATTTTCCCACCACAGACGTCAAACTAATAGGTCTATAATTGCTAGGTTTACTTTTAGAACCTTTTTTAAACAAAGGCACAACATGCGCAATGCGCCAATCTTCCGGCACCATCCCTGTTTCTAATGACGTTTGAAATATTTCCGTCATAGCCCCTGCTATTTCTGCACTAACTTCCCTCAATGTCTTAGGGAATATCCTATCAGGACCTGGAGACTTATCCACTTTTATATTCTTCAAAAGTGTCCGTACCTCCTCTTCTTTAATCCTCCTAATTTCCATCACTACTCTACTTGTTTCGCTTACCTCACATAATTCAATATCCTTCTCCTCGGTAAATACCGAAGAAAAGAAATTGTTTAATATCTCCCCCATTTCTTCCGGCTCAGCACATAGCTGTCCACTCTGACTCTCTAATGGACCAATTTTATCCCTCACTATCCTTTTGCTATTGACATATCTGTAGAACCCCTTGGGGTTTACTTTTACATTACTTGCCAAACCAGCCTCATATCTTTTTTTCGCTTTTCTAATTTCCTTTTTAAGATTCCTTTTACATTCTTTATATTCCTCAAGAACCTCATTTACTCCCTGCCGCTTATATTTATTGTATATCTCCCTCTTTTTCTGAACCAAGTGTCCAATTTCCCTGGAAAACCACGGCTCTTTCAAATTATTATTCTTTCCTTTCCACCGAACAGGGACATAAAGACTCTGTACTCTCAAAATTTCACCTTTAAATATCCTCCATTTCTCTATTATATCCTTTTCATAAAACAACAATTTCCATTTCACTCCTTTTAAATCCTTTCTCATCTCCTCAAAATTAGCCTTTCTCCAATCCAAAATCTCAACCCTTGGTCCAGATTTGACCTTCTCCATAATGATATTGAAACTAATGGCATTATGATCACTAGACCCAAAGTGCTCCTCAACACATACCTCCGTCACCTGACCCATCTCATTTCCTAACAGGAGGTCCAACACTGCCCCTTCTCTGGTAGGCACCTCTACGTATTCAGACATCCCATTAATGGCACTGCAATTAACCCATTAGGTGGTAGGCAAGAGGAGGAACATATTAAAATGCCTTCCAACTTTAAGTTATATCCCCTTCATTTGACATTGTTCCACTCCACCTTCAAATTGGCTGAGAATACTCTCTATTTGCAAAGTCCAAAAACTGCAGCCCATTACCCGCATCAGCACACAAATTAATTATTTTAAATGATTATCTACTTCACATGAAAAACTTTTTACTGGTAAAAGTTTTAAAGAAGTATTTCATTTTTTTAGTACTTTAAATTGAATAGGATTCGATATACCCAGGTGCTCCCCACCTTACGATGCTTCGACTTACGACATTTCGACTTTGCGATGGTGCAAACAGCAGTGACCTATAGTGAGCCGCAGTTCGCTTCCGGCCACGTGATCGCGTGTATTCAATGCGTTTCGACTTACGATATTCTCGGTTGGCGATGGATTTCTCTGAACGTAACCCCATCGTAAGCCGAGGAGCACCTGTACATGATTTCCTTATTGTTCTTAAATTAGCCTTGTTTTCATTTCTTAAAAAAATATGTATGTAAATGCCATATTTTCAAATGGATGTTATATTTATATTACCCTGGCAATCAGCTACATTGATAAATAATGATTAATAACGTCTGAGTGTTTTTGAAGATTTTATATAATTGAAAGTTATATTTATGGAGTTTTGTTATGTGTTTATCAGGCCTTAGGATTTATGTATGCCACTGGTATGGGTGTTAATTACAACCAGCCGAAGGTAAGAAGATATCTCTTGTCCAGGCCCTTAATCGTTATTCCAATAACAGCATGTCAGTCAGTCATTGCCTTTTTTGATACGAAGGTTTCAATAAGCTGATGGTGAATGAAATTGTTGTTTGGCATCTTCACAACCATTACTTTTACAACATTGCAGTAATAATTTTTTTAGAGAACTATTTCTGAAAATGGCAATATGTGCCGCAAAATGATATTGCAGAGTCATTCATCTCTATTCAGGTTCTCAAAACACACAAAAAAACATTTTGCAGTTCCTTATTTCCACATGAGATTTTACAGCAGACTTAAGCATCAGAATTGCATTAAAGCAACTAAAATGATCAGAAACCTATTCTTGTGGTTTCAAAATATTGTAACGAAATAATTGGGCAAGTATGGATAAATAGTTCTTCAACTCAGTTTAAAAGTCCACAAACAAAAATGGAAGCAGTGAATCAATGCATTAACATTCTTAGAAATTCAAGCAATCCCATGTGCAAGTATAGAGAAGCAGCCTAAGTATTATCCTCTGTGGCTCAGAGCGTAACACGGAGACCTCGAGTTTAGATTCCAGGGGAAACCAAAAGTATTTTGTGGGTAATTAGAAACTTGTTCGGACTTGTGCAGATGCGTCATGTTGGTCGGTGTGGGTACGTTGGGCTGAAGGGTCTGTTTCCACGCTGTATCCCCCTGTGACGGGTGTCAGAGGGTATGGGGAGAAGGCAGGAGAATGGGGTTAGGAGGGAGATAGATCAGTTATGATCTTATGATGACTCTAATCCAAAGGGCATCACTTAAACGGAATGGAGGTAGATACAGTCAAAGTTGGGAGAGAGAGAATGAGTTCATATATTTAGGTCATAAGGTCATAAGTGAAAGGAGTAGAATTAGGCATTTGACTCATCAAGTCTACTCCGCCATTCAATCATGGTTGATCTATCTCTCCCTCTTAACCCCATTCTCCTGCCTTCTCCCCATAACCTCTGACACCCGTACTAATCAAGATTCTATCTATCTCTGCCTTAAAAATATCAACTGACTTGGTCTCCACAGCCATCTGTGGCAAAGAATTCCACAGATTCACCACCCTCTGACTAAATAAAATTTTCCTCATCTCCTTCCTAAAAGAGCTTCCATTAATTCTGAGGCTGTGTCCTCTAGTCCTAGACTCTCCCACTTGTGGAAACATCTTGTCCACATTCACTCAATCCAGCCTTTCACCATTCTGTATGCTTCAATGAGGTCACCCCTCATTCTTCTAAACTGCAGCGAGTACAGGCCGTGCCAACAAATGCTCAGCATAGTTTGCCCTGGACTCTACCGATTCGACTTGCAGATTAACATTTTGGGAATCCTGCACCAGCACTCCCAAGTCCCTTTGCACCTCCGATTTCTGGATTCGCTCCCCGTTTAGAAAATAGTCTACGCCTTTATTCCTTCTGCCAAAATTCATGACTCCATACTTTGCTACACTATATTCCATCTGCCACTTCTCTGCCCACTCTCCCAACCTGTCCAAGTCCTTCTGCAGAGTCCCTGATTTCTCTGAACTACCTGCCCCTCCACCTATTTTTGTATCATCCACAAACTTGGCCACGAAGCCTTCAATCCCCTCGTCCAAATCATTTGACTGGTCATAACACTCGTCTGCATTCAATCATCTATATTTTGTGTTGAGACTCCAATGCACTTAGCACTAGATTATCAAGCATTTACTTAAATCAACGCAATTCAAAATGACAGATGTTTTCGATGTCACCCCTTTAAAGTATGCAAGAGTTGCTACAATTCAAGTGAGTGACTGAATACTGGGCTGCTAATGAGTCTCTCCACATGAAATAGTTGAACTAATTGCATTACAATTAATTTGTTAGCACTGAGGCTAGTTAAGACACAGTACTAATTTTGTTACAAATATTTTTCAGGCCCTGGTGTATTACACATTTGCTGCACTGGGTGGAAATTTTGTGGCACATATGATTTTGGTAGGCGTTTAATCCTTTAATTTAAGTTTTATTAAGTCAGGTTGAATTGTCAAAGGGCTGTATTTTTAAGTGTCATTAATCATCTCTGTTTTAACAGGGCTACAGGTATCTTAATGGTATTAATCTTCCACAGCATTGTGAAGCAGCTCTCGTTCATTACAGGACTGCAGCAAAATATGGTAATTATAGTATTGCATTATATTTTTACTACAGTATCAGCCGACCTAGATAGAGCTCTTAAGGATAGCGGAGTCAGGGGGTATGGGGAGAAGGCAGGAACGGGATTGAGAATGATCAGCCATGATCACATTGAATGGCGGTGCTGGCTCGAAGGGCCGAATGGCCTCCTCCTGCACCTATTGTCTATTGTCTATCAGTTCAACAGATCCATGCCAATACTTAGACACAAGCCAGTTCTCTAAATTAGTTTTCAATTTGCAAAGAGAAAATGCCACAGACGGCTGTGGAGGCCTAGTCAATGGATATTTTTAAGGCAGTGATAGATAGATCTTGATTAGTACGGCAGTCAGGAGTTATGGGGAGAAGGCTGGAGAATGCGGTAAAGAGGGAAATAAAGATCAGCCATGATGGAATGGCGGAGTAGACTTAATGGCTTGAATGTCCTAATTCTGCTCCTATCACTTATAAACTTATGAATATTGATTATCCTTGAAGAAATAAGTTATCAGAAATAATATATTGAAGTAATTTTCAGAATTCTTGTCCTGCAATAATCTGGAAGCTGATTAATATATTTCTAAACTTTGGAAAAGATAATGCATTTACTAGTTATATGATGTTATCACAAAATGCTGGAGTAACTCAGCGGGCCAGGCAGCATCTCAGGAGAGAAGGAATGGGTGACGTTTCAGGTCGAGACCCTTCTTCGGACTGATGTCAGGGGAGGGGGCGGGACAAAGATAGGATGTAGTTGGAGACAGGAAGACAGGGGGAGAACTGGGAAGGGGGAGGGGAAAGAGAGGGACAGAGGAGCTATCTAAAGTTAGAGAAATCAATGTTCATACCGCTGGGGTGTAAGCTGCCCAAACGATGTAGTATGGTTGGAAATAGTTGGGAAAGTTATCCATGAACACTAATGAGAGGAAGCTTTAAGAAGCTGTCAATGCACAAAGCAAAACAAACATCACTTGGCATAGATCTGTAGAATCACTGCATATGATACACTTGAAAAGTGTACGTCAGGAATTATTTCTGTAGGTTTTATTTATGACATAATTACATTTGATATCGTAATATATTTAGGGAACATGAGAGAACCATCTGGAAGGGCTTGATATAATTTTTAGTTTATGGATCAATAAGGAAAACATACTTAAATCATAATAATTGTTTTCCATCTTTATATCGATCTTTCCTTAACGGAGTTTGCATTGGTAAAGTCGCGTTGGAGCACAAATCCATTTAGTGATTAGTAATCCAATTGATTTTGAATTTTGCTTCTTTATTTAACTAAATCCTGGTGACTTTATTCCAATTTTCTAATGAAAATACAATCATATCAAGATGATCACCATCAACACATATTGTTTCTCCCCGCGGTTACTGCATTTCAAAAATGCACTTTTGGAGGTCATGCAAGGTGCATTCAAAATGGAAGTTCTTTATTGTGTACGGTAAAATTAATACAATTTGCAAACTCGTTTGCTACCAACTCTGATGTCTTCCAGTGTTTTGGGTTAATTATCCATGCTAACAGAACGACAAATGGTGAGAAACTGGTGAATATTGGTGTACACAGGTTACATTGGTGAAAAAGGGTCTCGACCCGAAACGTCACCCATTCCTTCTCTCCTGAGATGCTGCCTGACCTGCTGAGTTACTCCAGCATTTTATGAATAAATACCTTCGATCTTGGTGTACACAGGGATCTTTTTTCCCTCAGGCTGCAGATTCTAAGTACAAGTCCAGGGCAAACCTCAGGTTTATCTGTCAGCCTTTTAGAATTAAAATATTGATTTTTTTTTCTGTATATGGGGTTGTAAATCTTCGCAATTCTCTACTTGGGGGGGGGGGGGGGGGGGGGGGCTATGGTTGCACCGTCTTGGATTGATATCTTTTGTAGACACAAGGAAGCAGAGAATTCAGAGATCAGTTGAGAAAATGGACTTGAGGGACAGAATCAGTCACGTTTGTACTGAAAGGCAGTGCAGAATTAAGACCTAGTTCTGTTTCTATTTTAAAAATATTCTTAGTTCCTGGCAGCTCAGCGGTTAGAGCACCGGTACCAAAGAACCGGGTTTGATCCTGACCTCGGGTGTTGTTTGTGTGGAGTTTGCACGCTCCCCTGTGATGGTGTGGATTTCCTCCTGGTGCTCCGGTTTCCTCCCACATCCCAAAGACATGCAGATTTGCAGGTTAACTGGCCTCTGTAAATTGCCCCTGGTGTGTGGAGAGTGGATGAGTAGGTGGGATAACAGGATTAGTGTGAATGGGCGTCAATGGAGTGGACTTGAGCGTGGTGTGGTGAAGGGCCTTTTTTTTATGCTGTGTCTCTAAACTAATCTGGGCGGCACGGTGGCGCAGCGGTAGAGTAGCTGCCTTACAGCGAATGCAGCGCCGGAGACTCAGGTCAGGTTCGATCCTGACTACAGGCGCCGTCTGTACGGTGTTTGTACGTTCTCCCTGTGACCTGCGTGGGTTTTCTCCGAGAACTTCGGTTTCCTCCCACACTCCAAAGACGTACAGGTATGTAGGTTAATTGACTGGGTAAATGTAAGAAAAAAAATAAAAAATTGTCCCTCGTGTGTGTAGGATAGATAGTGTTAATGTGCGGGAATCGCTTGTCGACGCGGACTCGATGGGCCGAAGGGCCTGTTTCCACGCTGTATCTCTAAATCTAAAAGGAAATCTAAACTAAACTGAAGGATCAGTTTAAAACTGATTAAATCAGCACCATTGATGTTGGACCCTGGTCGCAAGAGTAGATCTGATGGTTGTACATGTTAGTACCTGTAGACCTCAAGTCCTCAAATACCTTTGGACAGCTTGAATTGTTTTCCTTATTGGAGGAGGTAACTCTGACAACTGGATATTCTGACAACATTCTGAGGGTATTAACTGATTTACTCTTTTTGGTTAAAGAACATATCAGAAATAAACAAGATGTTAATATGCAAAAATTCTATTCAGAAATAAGAATATTTAAGTAACTGGGCCATTGGTATTGTAAGAAAATAACTGCAGATGCTGGTAGAAATCGAAGGTATTTATTCACAAAATGCTGGAGTAACTCAGCAGGTCAGGCAGCATCTCTGGAGAGAAGGAATGGGCGACGTTTCGGGACGAGACGTCGCCCATTCCATCTCTCCTGAGATGATGCCTGACCTGCTGAGTTACTCCAGCATTTTGTGAATAAATACCTTCGAGCCATTGGTATTGTTCATTTGTACAACTTCTGCATACAGTACTGTAATGGCAACTTCCAGACTTTTCCAATAAAGTCTGTTCTAATTGCCATTACTACACAGGGAGGCGGTGTGATCTTACGCAAACCCCAACAGAACAGATCTTCCAGTCGTTTTTTCCAGTTTAATTAGTTGTTTATTGAAGTAGTTGTACAAACAAGGAGATGAACATACCAGGCTGTACTTATTTTGCATACAAGTCGTAGCTGACAGCTCTGTCCCTGGTCTCAGGTCTTTCCAATTGATGGTCTGTCCAGTTCTGATAAGAACTGTATACTCTCCCTCACTGTATCTGACCACACCCAGTCCCTTATGCCCATATATATATATATACACCACCCTGTTCATCTAACGACCGCCCCCAAGTGTCCAAAATAACACGGCAAGATATATCTAGACAAAATAATATAATATGCCAACAGTAACTAGCCTAAACATAAATGGCTCCTACAAGTACTTTAATTTTACAAAATTGCAGCTTGCGTGTTAATCTTCTGCAGTTAGCAATTATCCAGTTACTGCATTTTATGGCGTGGAATACTAAAGTTGCATCAATGAAATGGGTCTCTGGATCATGTTGGACAATAGTTTTTGATGCATTTATTCTTTGGGTCTGCGTTAACGATGGATTACGTTCCATTGTTCCGTCTGATTGCTTTATTTCGCCCCGTGGCTTATTTAGAAAATAAACGTAAAATGGAGTTGGAAGAAATGAGGCTCCAAACTGGAGCCACTTTGAAGTAATATGCAGTTTTTGCTTGCAATTTTTTGGAGTGAATAAGTTCTTATCGAAACGTATAAGATTATTAAGGGGTTGGACACGTTAGAGGCAGGAAACATGTTCCCAATGTTGGGGGAGTCCAGAACAAGGGGCCACAGTTTAAGAATAAGGGGTAGGCCATTTAGAACTGAGATGAGGAAAAGCATTTTCAGTCAGAGAGTTGTGAATCTGTGGAATTCACTGCCTCAGAAGGCAGTGGAGGCCAATTGTCTGAATGCATTCAAGAGAGAGCTAGATAGAGCTCTTAGGATAGCGGAGTCAGGGGGTATGGGGAGAAGGCAGGAACGGGGTACTGATTGAGAATGATCAGCCATGATCACATTGAATGGCGGTGCTGGCTCGAAGGGCCGAATGGCCTCCTCCTGCACCTATTGTCTGTTGTCACACGTGATAAGTCGCAGTGGAAATGCAAACAATAATAGGCAAAACAAATTAAAAGCAGGAATAAGGTTCAAAGAAACATATGGGCGTGTAAATAATAGAGAATATGGGGAAAATAACACCTTAGCATCGAAAAGACTGAATAACTTTGAAGAAGGGTCGCGACCAGAAACATCGCTGATCATGTTCTCCAGAGATGCTGCCTGACCCACTGAATAACTCCAGCTTTTTGTGTCTCGTTTTTGAGTAGTTCTAGTTATGTGTAAAGAATAATTTAGGGGCAGTTCACAGAATTATGTGTATGTGTTTCAAACAGATAAATCAAAATTTTTGTAACATACAAAAATACCAGGGCTGGAAATTTGTATTTTGTATTCCAGATGTAATTGTGGTCTGAATTATTTAGGGGCAGCACAGTGGCGCAGCTGGTAATGCTGCTGCCTCACAGCGCTAGAGACACTGCTTCGGCCTGACATCGGTTGCTGTCCTTGTGGAGTTTGCACACTCTCCCTGTGACCCCGTGGATTTCCTCCGGGTGCTCCGGTTTCCTCCCACATCCCAATTACATGTGGGTTTGTACGTTAATTGGCCACTGTAAATTGCCCCCAGCTTGTGGGGAGTGGATGAGAAAGTGGGAAAGCACAGAACTAGTGTGAATGCGAGATCGATGGTCGGCGTGGACTCGGTAGGCCGAAGGGCCAGTTTCCCTGCTGTGTCTTTCAATTAATTCACTCAATCAGTTTGCGTGTCACGTCGTACTCTGCTCCCTCACATCTCGTCCACCTAACACCACAGCGTGTGTGTTGGCCCACATTGGCTTCCCATTACGCAATGTGTCAGAAGGAACTGCAGATGCTGGCTTAAACCGAAGATAGGCACAAAAAGCTGGAGTAACTCAGCCGGGACAGGCAGCATCTCTGGAGAGAAGGAACGGGTGATGTTTCGGATCGAGACCCCAGCTTCTTCTTCAATCTTCTTTGCCATCCTCTAAATCTGGCCTCTTGCAATCATTAATTTTGACTGTAAAAGCCGGAGACACTCAGCAGACCAAGCAGTGGCATGGGTATTTATTTTCTATGTTTTACTTGTGCCAATAAAGTGTTGAGTCACCCTGTTTTTAAAAGTCCCATGAAGATTATAACTTTAAATGGCATGTTTCACAGGATTGCATTGTCAGATTTCTCTGTGCAAAGGTACACTCTGCCGGATGCTGTTTAGATCTATTCCAAGCTCCTGCTGCTGTCAGCACCGAGCTGGTCACTGGAACCAAGGGAGCCAGCCCTTAAAGGGACATACACAAACTACAAGCAGCACTCTTCTTCTGCGGCAAAGAATTCCATAGATTCACCACCATATGACTCGATAAATTTCTCCTCATCTCCTTCCCAAAGGAACGTCCTTTAATTCTGAGGCTGTGACCTCTGGTCCTAGACGCTCCCACTAGTGGAAACATCCTCTCCACACCGACTCTATCCAAGCTTTTCACTATTCGGTAAGTTTCAATGAGGGTTCCCCCCTCCTCATCCTTCTAAACTCCAGCGAGTACAGGCCCAGAAATTCTCAAGAATGTGTCTGTGAATGAATGGATGAATGGACGAATGGATACTTTATTGTCACATGTGGCAGGTCACCGTGAAATTCTTTATTTGCAAACCCAAGGTACGCAATAGTCGCCACATAAATGGCGCCAACAAGGTTACAAAGCACCCCGCGCCAGGTCCACCTTTGTTCTTCCCCTCCCCCTCCCCCCCCCCCCTCACGGCAGTCCCCCCAAGCCGGGTCCTCCTTTTTTTCCTCCCCTGTGATGGCAAAGGGAGGTACAGTCCTGCCCCTGTTAGACGTTCCCAAAATGCAACACCTCACACTTCTCTGTATTAAATTCCATCAACCATTCCTCAGCCCACCTGGCCAATCGATCCGGATCCTGCTGCAATCTTTCACAACCATCTTCACTATCTGCAAAACCGCTCACTTTTGTATCATCAGCAAACTTGCTAATCTTGCCCTATATGTTCTCATCCAAATCATTGATGTAGATAGCAATCAGTAATAGGCCCAACACCAAACCCTGAGGCACATCACTTGTCACATGACTCTAGTCCCACTGTATGTTGTTTCTTTTTTTTTTTTTTTTCCTAATCAGATGTGCAGCACTTTGGTCAACGTGGGTTGTTTTTAAATGTGCTATACAAATAAAATTGACTTGACTTGAGAAGCAACCTTCGACCTCTGCTTCCTTCCATGGAGCCAATTTGCTATCCATTCAGCTATCTCTCCTTGGATCCCATGCGATCTAACCTTCCAGATCAGTCTACCATGCGGAACCTTGTCGTCCTTCTACAGTTGTACCGGGCCCTGGTGAGACCGCACCTGGAGTACTGTGTGCAGTTTTGGTCTCCAAATTTGAGGAAGGATATTCTTGCTATTGAGGGCGTGCAGCGTAGGTTCACTAGGTTAATTCCCGGAATGGCGGGGCTGTCGTATGTTGAAAGGCTGGAGCAATTGGGCTTGTATACACTGGGATTTAGAAGGATGAGGGGGGATCTTATTGAAACATATAAGATAATTAGGGGATTGGACACATTAGAGGCAGGAAACATGTTCCCAATGTTGGGGGAGTCCAGAACAAGGGGCCACAGTTTAAGAATAAGTGGTAGGCCATTTAGAACGGAGATGAGGAAGAACTTTTTCAGTCAAAGAGTGGAATTCTCTGCCTCAGAAGGCAGTGGAGGCCAGTTCGTTGGATGCTTTCAAGAGAGAGCTGGATAGAGCTCTTAAGGATAGCGGAGTGAGGGGTATGGGGAGAAGGCAGGAACGGGGTACTGATTGAGAGTGATCAGCCATGATCGCATTGAATGGCGGTGCTGGCTCGAAGGGCTGAATGGCCTACTCCTGCACCTATTGTCTATTGTCTATTGAACGCCTTACTGAAGTCCATGTACACAACATCTACAGCTCTGCCCTCATCGACCTTTTTGGTCAAGTCTTTAAAAAAATCAATCAGATTTGTGAGACATGACCTCCCACGTACAAAACCACGCTGACTATCCCTAATCAGCCCTTGCCCATCCAAATGCCTGTCTCACCTATCCCTCAGAAAACTCTCTAGTAACTTTCCAACTACAGATGTTAAGCTCACCGGCCTACAGTTCCCAGCATTTCCCTGCAGCCCCTCTTGAAAAGAGGCACAACATTTGCCACCCTCCAGTCTTCCGCCACCTCTCCTGTATTTAAGGACGACTCGTAAATTTCAACCGGGGCTCCCGCAATTTCCTCTTCAGTTTCCAGCAATGTCCTCGGATATATCTGATCAGGCCCTGGAGATTTGTCTACCTTCATACATGAGTCCGCGCCGACCAGCAATCCTTGAACACGAGCAGTATCTAGGGTCAATTTACATTTATACCAAGCCAATTACCTGCAAACCTGTGCATCTTTGGAGCGTGGGAGAAAAAAGAGAACCCGGAAAAAACCCACGCAGGTCGGGAAGAGCGTAAAACTCCATACAGACAGCACCCGTAGTCGGGATTGAACCCGGGTACCTGACACTGTAAGGCAGCAACTCTACCGCTGTGCCACCGTGCCGCCCTACAGTTGTTGTGATGGGATAGAAGTCATGTGGAAATGCCCCATTCCCATCCAGCGGGATCTGCCTACAGTCCCACCGTAGCTGATTAAATCCTCCACATCTATCCCGCTGGTCTCCCAAACACATGGCCATACGTAGGAGGTGTCCAGAAGTCAGGGGAAGGACTCCTCTGTTATCAGGCTTCTGAACAGTCCCTCAATAAGGTAGGGATGGAACTGTCGATTCACCTCTACCTCATTCCCGACATTGGACTTTTTCTGAAGAAGGGTCACCCATTCCTTCTCTCCAAAATTGCTGCCTGCCCCGCTGAGTTACTCCAGCATTTTGTGTCTATCTTTAGACTTTGTCTCTTGAATTTATGCACTACAATGCTGAGAACTATAGTTTGCACTCTGTTTCTTCCCCTTTCCTCTACTTTTTGTACTTGAGTTTGGCTTGATTGTATTTATGTATTGCATTGTCTGATTTGATTGGATAGCATGCAAAACAAAGCATTTCACTGTACCTTAGTACACGTGAAAATAATAAACCATAACCTGTAGGATGCCTTGTGAATCGAGCTTTGTTTGACAATGCATCTAGTTTAGTGTAGTTCATTGTGACACACAGTGAAAAGCTTTTGTTGTGTGCTAACCAGTCAGCGGACAGACAATACATGATTGCAATCGAGCCATTTACATTGTATAGATACATGATAAGCTCTTAAGGATAGTGGAGTCAGGGGGTATGGGGAGAAGGCAGGAACGGGGTACTGATTGAGAATGATCAGCCATGATCACATTGAATGGCGGTGCTGGCTCGAAGGGCCGAATGGCCTCCTCCTGCACCTATTATCTATTGTCTATAAGGGAATAACGTTTAATGCAAGGTAATGCCAGTAAAGTCAGATCAAAGATAGTCCGAGGGTCACCAATGAGGCATCTGTGAAGTGCCTCTGGATGTATTTTAACTTTAGAGGTTATAATGTTGGTTTGAAGTGCAAGGGGAAATCTCACTACCAAACTAAAGCACTCCCTTGAATGCATTCATGAATATCACTCCTAATAATCTTCTGATCGTAAAAATTTGATGCTCTTGATGGCTTCTTCCTCTTTCGTGTCCATCAGCCATGTTTCAAATGTTACATCACTGTCATCGTCCGTCCTGAAAAGGGCCCAAGCTTCCGGCGACAATCAGTGGGAGCCATCACTTGTACAATAGACGATGGTGGTAGCAGAATTAGCTCAGGACACTTCCAGTTCCCAGCCCCACGACGTGGACGCTTCTGCCCTGGGGCCTCTTGATGGCTAAGATTATTGTATTACTAATACATAAAATATTGCATCTTGGCTTCAAGAAGTTTTCGTTTGCTTGTGATATTAATGCTGTGAGATAAAAAAATATATATTTTTTTTGCTTTCTTGTACATTTTAGTGTACCTTCCAGGTTAATGAGAATGACGATAACAACTCCTAAAACAGTTAATTTTTTCTCTTTGTTTCACACAGTGGCTGATAATGTTGCCCTTAATGGAGAAACTCTACCAGAAAAGGTTAGGTTAACAGAAAGGGCGGGAAACTTTAGCTCCAATGGTCAAATTATGGAATTAGACCTGTACCAGTACTTTCAGCTCATTGCAGAAAAAGGAGATCTTCAGTCACAGGTATGAAACGATCGTATGTTAAGTGTAATTGTGAAAAGCAGCTATTTACACTTAATGGAAACATAGAAAATAGGTGCAGGAGGAGGCCATTTGGCCCTTCGAGCCAGCACCGCCATTCATTGTGATCATGGCTGATCCTCCACAATCAGTAACCCGTGCCTGCCTTCTCCCCATATCTCTTGATTCCGCTAGCCCCCAGAGCTCTATCTAACCCTCTTTGAAATTCATCCAGTGAATTGACCTCCACTGCCTTCTGTGGCAGAGAATTCCACAAATTCACAACTCTCTGGGTGAAAAAAGTTTCTTCTCACCTCAGTTTTAAATGTCCTCCGCTTTATATGATATAATTTTACATAGAAGCAGGAGCAGAGGTAGCCCACTCGACCCCTTGAGCAGCTCTGCCTTTCAAGATTATAGCTGCTTTTTTTAATCTCAACACCATTTTCCTGCCTTGCCCTTATTGCCAAACACTTTACCCATATTCTGGTTGGGTAGCTTTCAACCCAACGGTATCGCAAAATGCTGGAGCAACTCAGCGGGTCAGGCAGCATCTCAGGAGAGAAGGAATGGGTGATGTTTCGGGTCTCCGAAACGTCACCCATTCCTTCTCTCCTGAGATGCTGCCTGACCCGCTGAGTTGCTCCAGCATTTTGCAATACCTTCGATTTATACCAGCATCTGCAGTTATTTTCCTGCACAACCCAACGGTATGGTCACTGAATTAGGTAAAAGCCCATCCCCTCCCATTTCTCCCCTACATCCACCTTTCTTCCTGCCAGACCCCCTTGCCCCATCTAGACTCGCACCAATTTCACGTCTCACCCCCCCCCCCACCTCCTTCCTGGCTCCAAATACATTCCTCATAACTCCTTCCCCATTCGCAACTCTCCAATCCATTTGTCGCTCATAATTTTATATACTTCTATCAGGATTCCTCTCGACCTCGGGCGTTCCAGACAAAATGTTGCAAGTCTGTACAACCACTCAGTGCAGCAAATACTCCCTGAACCAGGCATCGTCATGGTCAACCTCCTCTGCACCCTTTTCAATGTCCCCACATTCTTCCTGTGATGGGGTGACCAGAACACATTGCAGTGCTCCAAATACTGCACACCAATACTCCAAGTAAGCAGAAACCGAAGATTTATGGCCTGTAAAATGCTCAATGTTTCATGTCAAAAGGAATAGGAGTAGAATTAGGCCATTCAGCCCATCAGGTCTAGTCTGCCATTCAATCATGGCTGATCTATCTCCCTCCTAACCCCATTCTCCCTGCCTTCTCCTGGAATCGATCTATCTCTGCCTTAAAAATATCCACAGACTTGGCCTCGACAGCCTTATGTGGCAAAGAATTCCACAGATTCACCACCCTCTGACTAAAGAAATTTCTCATCTCCTTCCTAAAAGAACACCCTTTAATTCTGAGGCTGTGACCTCTAGTTCTAGACTCTCCCACTAATGGAAACATCATCTCCACATCCACCCTATCCAAGCCTTTGACTATTCTGCATGTTTCAATGATGTCCCCCCTCATTCTTCTAAATTCCAGCGAGTACAGGCCCAGTGTCGACAAACGCACATCATAGGTTAACCAACTCATTCCTGGGATCAGGATTTGTGTCTTCAGATAGCACAGTTTGCTTTTCTAGATGTTTGCTGATTAAAACTCTTACCCTTTTAGGTTGGTCTTGGCCAACTCCATCTGACAGGTGGCAAGGGAATCGAACAAGATTTTAAAGTAGGTATATTCTAAGGAACAGTTCTTTGGAAGCTATGGTAGGACTGATTGATGATCGATTAAGATTACCAATGTATTTTAGAGTTCATGATGGTACACTCGAAAAGAAAGCAATTTAACTGTAGATTAGACTGGTGTGAAATAGAAGCAATTTGTAAATTACTGTCTTCCTTTGCCCTGAGGTCTCTGCAATGTTATACTTTCAAAGCAGGAAAACAAGCTATTCTACCCAGCATTTCAATTCTGGAAAAAAAAAGACACAAAGCGCTGGAGTAACTCAGCAGGTCAGCCAGCATCTCTGATGAACATGGATATGTGCCGTTTCTCCATTTTGTAGAAGGGTCCCGTCCCAAAACATCGCCTATCCATGTTCTCCAGAGATGCTGCCTGACCTGCTGAGCTACCCCAGCACTTTGTGTCTTTCTTTGTAAACCAGCATCTGCAGTTCCTTGTATCTACATGTCGGTTCTGGGGTATTGTTCTGTGCAAACGTTCTCTCATCAGTCATCACCTACATCTATGTCCATTAACGCAGCCCTCTAGGCTTTTCTCCCTCTTGTCTATCTGGCTTCCCCTCAATCACTCCTTACACCGACGAATTTGTCTTTATGAAAATAAAGCAGATTCTCTTGAATTCTCGAACGTTACACCTCTCAGTGTTATTAATAATTACATAAAATATTATTTGGATCTATTTTCTACAGTTGTTGTACATGCATCTATTTTTATTGCATTTCCAGGCTAATCCAACTTTTGCCCTTGTGCCCTGTCATTCAGCTTCACTGAGAAACCAGTGTCTTTTATGTTGGGAAGCACCACCTCCTTCTGATGGGGAGGAGCGCTTTTCCTGACCATCTTCAGGGAAATGAGGCCAGAATATGTAGCACTTATCACAGTTCATTTTCTGAGTTTAGCTTAGTTTAGAGATACAGCGTGGAAACAGGCCTTTCAGCTCCGAGTCTGCGCCAACCAGTGATCCCTGCACGCCAGCCCACACATTATCCAACACACACTAGGGGCAATTTACATAGAAAATAGGTGCAGCAGGAGGCCACTTGGCCCTTCGAGCCAGCACCGCCATAATTTACAATTATACTCTGCCAATTAACCTACAAACCTGCACGCCTTTGGAGTGTGTGAGGAAACCGGAGATCCCGGAGAAAACCCACACAGGTCACGGGGAGATCGTACAAAACTCCGTTACAGACAAGCTCCCATAGTGAGGATCGGACCCGGGTCTCTGGCGCTGTAAGGCAGCTACTCTACCACCGCGCCACGTGCTATTGCTTCTTGCTATTGAGGGCGTGCAACGTAGGTTTACTAGGTTAATTCCCGGAATGGCGGGACTGTCATATGTTGAAAGACTGGAGCGACTAGGCTTGTATACACTGGAATTTAGAAGGATGAGAGGAGATCTTATCGAAACGTATAAGATTATTAAGGGGTTGGACACGTTAGAGGCAGGAAGCATGTTCCCAATGTTGGGGGAGTCCAGAACAAGGGGCCACAGTTTATGAATAAGGGTACTGATTGAGAATGATCAGCCATGATCACATTGAATGGCAGTGCTGGCTCGAAGGGCCGAATGGCCTCCTCCTGCACCTATTGTCTATTGCCACCGTGCTGCCCTAATTCTTGTTAAGATATTTTGTAAAAATAAATCTACTTTAGGTCAATTTATTCCCTTGGAGATACAAGGAATAAATTGTATTTGTACAAAACATTTTCTGCACTTGTGTTATCCCAGTTTGTCAAGACAAATTAATTACTGTTACGGCAGCTTCTCAGGGAAAAAGGAATGCCGCCTCCAATTTGTACACAGCAGAATGCCTTAAATAACAAAAAATGAGATTAGTGGCTAATTACTCTGTTTTTGATTGCATCAGTGGAGAAATAAACTTTGGGCAAGACATCAGAAGAACCCTTTGCTCTTCTTTTGAATGGGGCTGCAAAGTCTTCTATTTCCTCCAGAACAAAGAGTTTAATTGAATGTCCCGTCCCATTAGCTGCAATTCTACCTCACACTCACTTGATATCACGTTAGAATGTTGGCCTGGACTACGCACTCGGACACGATGGAATTTGAATCCAGACCCATTCTCTCAGAAATGAAAACTTTTAACAATTGAATGAAATTGTTGTAAATTGCAGCTTGTGCAAAATATGAAATTGGGAGCTTGAAGTTGATCACTGTGTATTTAAGAAATAATAAAAACCCAAGTGTGGATAAGATTTCTCAAATCTTGCACTGCTCAAGGCAGCAACAACTTGAATTGCTGACTCTCCACACACGTCGGGTGGTGAGTGTATAGAACAAACAGAGGAGGTAGTTGAGGTGGGTACAATCGCAACGTTTAAGAAACATTTAGGCAGGTATATGTAGATAGGACAGGTTTAGAGGGATATGGGCCAAACGCAGACAGGTGGGACTGGTGTAGATGGGACATGTTGGCCGGTGTGGGAAAGTTGGGCCGACATGTCCCAGGTGGTATGACTCTATGACTAATTGATAATGCACCTCCAACAGCCTGAAGAGCTGACAATAACGACTGCAGATGTTCCAATCTGGAGCCAAAAACTGTTGCAGGAACTCAGGAGGTCAAGCAGCATCTGTGGAGGGAAAGGAGCTGTTGATGATTCGCTTGAGATCTGAATGCAGCCCCGATGCAGGGTCTCAACCCGAAATGTTAACAACTCTTTCCCCCTTAACAGTGTTGCTGAACCTGCTGAGTTTCTCCAGCTATTCCCCCCCCCCCCCACCAAAGTGCTTAATGATTACGTTATCAACAAAACTGACACCAATTCCCGTAAGAAGATATTAGAATAGATGATCAAAAGCTTGATTAAAGAGGTTAGAACATGGAACAGTACTGCACAGGAACATGCCCTTTGGCCCACAGCGTCTGTGTCGAACATGATGCCTAGACCAACCCTGCACTAAATCCACATCTCGCCATTGGCCATTGTCTATCCATGTAGGATATCCATGTGCTTATCCAAAAGTCTCTTTGATACCACTGTCATACCTGCCTCTACCACCCTCTGTGTAAATAAAAACACGCCCCGCACATCTCCTTTAAACTTTGCCCCTCTCCATCCTGGGTAAACGAATGTCTACCCTACCTCAGGTCACCCGCGCAATCTCCGGTGTTCCAGAGAAAACAATCCGTCTGTCCAGGGTTTCCTTGTACATAATTGCCTCTAGTTCAGATATCATTATGGAAAAACCACCTCTGCACTCTTTTCAAGTCCTTCCGTTACTGGAACGGCCAGAACTATGGGGAGGAAAATGGGATTAGGAGGCAGAGATCAGCCATGATTGAATCGCGGAGTGGACTCGGTGGGCTGAATGGCCTAATTCTACTCCTATAACTTGTGAACTATATTCTTAAGGGAGGCTGAAATAGGGAGACAGAGATGAATGAGAGGAAAGGCTATATCTTAGGGGTTGAAAAAACTGAAGGCACAAACGCTGACTGTGGAGGTGTCAGTCAGCAATAACAGAAATACAGAAGACACATCTGAGCTGTACCACCCAGGAGGTCTCATTTCCAATCTGTTTCAAATCAGAGAGTGTCAAGTGAGGAACAACCAGGGAGCAGTAAATTGCTTCAGTTTTGTCTTTGTTATGATAAGGAGAGAAAAGTCAGAAAGCTCTCTCTCTCTCTCTCTCTCTCTCTCTCTCTCTCTCTCTCTCTCTCTCTCTCTCTCTCTCTCTCTCTCTCTCTCTCTCTCTCTCTCTCTCTCTCTCTCTCTCTCTCTCTCTCTCACTCACTCACTCACTCACTCACGCACTCACGCACTCACGCTCTCACGCACTCACACTCTCATATGAAGCTGCAGAATAGTGGGCCACCAACACTTGTGGAAATGTGTGCATCTGTGTCATTCAGAGGAGAGGAAGATGTATGCAGTGAAAAACATTTTTTATAATGTAATATTCCGGCTTTAGGATTTACTTATTTTATTAAGACAAAAAGGAATGGAATTATAAATCATCTTTTGAACGATATCTATTCATAATAAACTTAGTTACTGATATTCCCTTTATCCTCCAGAAGGCTTTCTACTACCTATCAAAGGCTGCAGAAGGCGGCAGTGCAAATGCCTTGGGATTTTTAGGAAAGGTAATCGTGTTGAAAAATTGATGGTCTTTTGTGTGAATAAAATGATCCTTTTTGTTCTCAGTTTAGATTAAAATCATTTCAACTTGTTGAGATAATTTTTTTTAAAAACGTTTTGATCAATTAATTGAATTGGACAAGTAATATTTGTAGACTAAAGATATTTTAACTGCATGTACTTGCTTCTGACCCTGTTGGTAAATGTTTAATCTGTGCAATCTGCGTATGGTATGTGTAAGAAGGAACTGCAGATGCCGGTTTACACAGAAGCTAGACACAAAATGCTGGAGTAACTCAGCAGGACAGGCAACATCTCTGGGTAGAAAGGATGGGTGACATTTTGGATCTCAACCCGAAACATCACCTGTTCCTTCTATCTGGAGATGCTGAGTTACTCCAGTATTTTGTGTCTATCTTCTGTGTATGGTATGCTTGCCTTCATCGGGCATGTTATTGAGTATAAGATTATACCTGTGGTAGGTTGCCAGTTGAAATAATGCATCAGCCATCAGGAAAACAACAATGAACAGCCAAAGTAATCATTAGGATTTCTGCATTCACGCAGGAGTTCCAAAGTTGTCGGTAATTGTATGGATAAATGTCAAATTTTCCCGACGAAATTGTGTGAAAAATTCAGGGACTTGTTAAAATCCTGGGATGCCTCAGCAGATCAAAATGGGAAGACTGCAGATCACATAGAATGGTGAGACCAAGGATGGAATTAAAGTAAAGACTGGGAATCAAACAATAGCTTATCCAGACGTTAACACAGCAATAGAGTCAAGAGTGTTTTATGATATGATATGATGATATGATAGAACTTTATTTATCCCAGGAGGGAAATTGATCTGCCGACAGCCATAAAACACAAAATACATGAAACATGAAATTAAAGTGGTGAGTGGAAAGGATTGGGGATGTGCAAAGATTGGGGAGGGGGGTTCAGTCTCAGTCTACCCCACGACAGAAAGGGAAAGAGTTGTACAGTTTGATAGCCACAGGGAAGAAGGATCTCCTGTGGTGTTCTCTGCTGCATCTCGGTGGGACCAGTCTGTCGCTGAAGGTGTTCCTCAGGTTGACCAGTGTGTCACGGAGGGAGTGAGCTGTATTGTCCAAGATGCTCCGCGGTTTGAGGAGCATCCTCCCCTCCAAGACCACCTCCCGTGAATCTAACTCCACCCCCAGGACGGAGCCAGCCATCCTGATGAGTTTGTTGATCCTATTGGCGTCCGCGGCCTTCGCCCTGCTGCCCACGGCGCACGGCAGCGAAGAAGATGGCACTGGCCACCACCGATTGGGGAGAACATCTGCAGCATCTCACTGCAGGCATTGAGGGAGCGGAGCCTTCGCCAAAAGAACAGCCGGCTCTGTCCATTTTTATACAGGGCCTCAGCGTTCCTGGACCAGTCCAGTTTACTGTCCACGTACACTCCAAGGTATTTGTACTCCCTAGTAAACTGATGGCGACAGGGGACAGGGGTGTTCCTCTCCTCCTAAAGTCCACCACTAACTCCTCGTGTAAGAAAGTAACTGCAGATGCTGGTACAAATCGAAGGTATTTATTCACAAAATGCTGGAGTAACTCAGCAGGTCAGGCAGCATCTCAGGAGAGAAGGAATGGGCGACGTTTCGGGTCGAGACCCTTCTTCAGACCCGAAACGTCGCCCATTCCTTCTCTCCTGAGATGCTGCCTGACCTGCTGAGTTACTCCAGCATTTTGTGAATAAATACCACTAACTCCTCAGCCTTTTCAGTGTTGAGCTGCAGGTTATGTCATATGTCCCAGATTGAACAATGAAATGCTTACTTGCAGCAGCACAACAGAATATGTAAACGGGCAACAATACAATACGGAGATAACTGGGAAGTGATGCAGAATGGACTTGGTCAGCCTTATTTTTAGTGATCTCAGGTTGGCAGAGAATAGAACAAGAAAGGACAGCCTTGAATACAAATTTAGAAACAAAGCAATGGGCACGTTAGATAAATTAGCCCAGTTGAATTTGGGAAAAAATAAATTACAGAGGCAGCACACCAAAAGTTCTTGATCTTTGTGACATAGGCTGAATGTGAGGTTATCCACTTTGGTGGCAAGAACAGGAAGGCAGATTATTATCTGAACGGTGCCTAGTTAGGAAAAGGGGAAGTACAACGAGACCTGGGTCCCCTTGTTCATCAGTCACTGAAAGTAAGCATGCAGGTACAGCAGCAGTGAAGAAAGCCAATGGCATGTTGGCTTTCGTAACAAGAGGAGTTGAGTATAGGAGCAAAGAGGTCCTTCTGCAGTTGTGCAGGGCCCTAGTGAGACCACACCTGGAGTATTGCGTGCAGTTTTAGTCTCCAAATTTGAGGAAGGACATTCTTGCTATTGAGGGAGTGCAACGTAGGTTCACGAGGTTAATTCCCGGGATGGCGGGACTGTCATATGTTGAAAGAATGGAACGCCTGGGTTTGTATACGCTGGAATTTAGAAGGATGAGAGGGGATCATATCATATCATATCATATATATACAGCCGGAAACAGGCCTTTTCGGCCCTCCAAGTCCGTGCCGCCCAGCGATCTCCGCACATTAACACTATCCTACACCCACTAGGGACAATTTTTACATTTACCCAGCCAATTAACCTACATACCTGTACGTCTTTGGAGTGTGGGAGGAAACCGAAGATCTCGGAGAAAACCCACGCAGGTCACGGGGAGAACGTACAAACTCCTTACAGTGCAGCATCCGTAGTCAGGATCGAACCTGAGTCTCCGGCGCTGCATTCGCTGTAAAGCAGCAACTCTACCGCTGCGCTACCGTGCCGCCCATCATATTGATCATATTGAAACATACAAGATTATTGAGGGATTGGACACGCTAGAGGCAGGAAGCATGTTACCGATGTTGGGAGACATGTCCAGAACCATGGGCCACAGTTTAAGAATAAGTGGTAGGCCATTTAGAACGGAGTTGAGGAAAAACATTTTCTCTCAGAGAGTTGTGAATCAGTGGAATTCTCTGCCTCAGAAGGGAATGGAGGCTATTTCTCTGGATGCTTTCAAGAGAGAGATAGAGCTCTTAAAGATAGCGGAGTCAGGGGGTATGGGGAAAAGGCAGGAACGGGGTACTGATTGTGGATGATCAGCCATGATCACAGTGAATGGCGGTGCTGGCTCAAAGGACCCAATGGCCTACTCCTGCATCTATAGTCTATTGTCTAAATGGTAAGTTTCAAAAACAATAAATTTGGCAAATATGTCTCACTGTCCTGCACTTTAAGACCATGACTGACATGGTCACCATGTCCCCTCCAATGATTCCTGCCACTCACTCTGTGGAATTCTCTGCCTCAGAAGACAATGGAGGCCAATTCTCTAAATGCATTCAAGAGAGAGCTAGATAGAGCTCTTAAGGATAGCGGAGTCAGGGGGTATGGGGAGAAGGCAGGAACGGGATACTGATTGAGAATGATCAGCCATGATCACATTGAATGGCGGTGCTGGCTCGAAGGGCCGAATGGCCTACTCCTGCACCTATTGTCTATTGATTATCTTGTGGCTTCGCACTGTGAATGGCTTGATTGTAATCATGTATAGTCTTTACCCTACCTGGTTAGCAGGCAACAAAAAAGAGCTTTTTCACTGTGGCCCCGGTACACATAACAACAAAAAACTAAACAGTGTTAAACTTCTTTGAATTAAATGACTATTTTTTTAAACACAACTTTGTTTTTTTAGATGTACTCTGAAGGGAATGAAGCAGTGCCTCAGAGTAACGAAATTGCTCTCATCTATTATAGAATGGCAGCTGAGAGGGTAAGCCTTGCAAATAACTCCTTTATATAAATATACAATTCAGCTTCATATCTGTTGTAAACAAAACCTGATTGTCAACTTCCAAATTTATGTCCCTGTTAAAGTCTGAACTTGTAACCAAAAGTAAACATATCAATAAATATTGAAAACAGATGCAAAGATTGTGTGCAGTTTTGGTCTCCTAATTTGAGGAAGGACATTCTCGCTATTGAGGCAGGTTCACCAGATTAGTTCCCGGAATGGCGGGACTGACATATGATGAAAGAATGGGTTGACTGGGCTTATATTCGCTGGAATTTAGAAGGATGAGAGGGGATTCGATAGAAACATATAAAATTCTTGAAGTGTTGGACAGGCTTGATGCAGGAAAAATGTTGGGGGTGTAGTGAGTCCAAACGAGCGATATTATCCAAAGACTTTATTGTCGATAAAACCCGTGACAAACGCAACGTACTTACTCTTGGACTAACACTAACTTCGCTCGCTAATCTAATCTCTAACTCTAGTTTGGCGCCAGGCACTCAAATAACCTCGCGCTCCCACACCACGTGACCCGTAAACCAATCCGAGGGTTCTAGACTACCTAGCCAATCCGTATGTCCCTACAGGGGAACCAGGGGTCACAGTTTAAGAATAACTGGTAGGCCATGTTGGACTGAGATGAGGAAAAACTTTTTCACCCAGAGAGTTGTGAATCTGTGGAATTCTCTGCCACAGAAGGCAGTGGAGGCCAATTCACTGGATGTTTTCAAGAGAGAGTTAGATTTAGCTCTTAGGGCTAACGGAATCAAGGGACATGGGGAGTAAGCAGGAATGGGGTACTGATTTTAGATGATCAGCCATGATCATATTGAATGATGGTGCTGGCTCGAAGGGCCGAATGGCCTAGTCTTGCACCGATTTTTCTATGTATCACTGTCGGAGTAACTCAACAGGACAGGCAGCATCTCTGGAGAGAAGGAAAGAGGTGACGTTTCGGGTTGAGACCTTTCCTCAGACTCTCGCTCCGACCCAAAATGTCACCCATTCCTTCGCTCCAGAGATACTGCCTGACCTGCTGAGTTACTCCAGCATTTTGTGTCTTACGGTGTAAACCTGCATCTGCAGTTCTTTCCCACACATAATCAATAAATACATTCCTTCAAGTTGTAAAACTTGTTTCGATGCAGCTCTGTGAGGTATGTATTTGGCAAGCATGATTAACAGGGAAGTTGATCCATGGAAATAAAAGAAACTGCAGGTGCTTGAAATCTGAAATAAAAACAGAAAATGCAAGAGAAACTCGGCAGATGAGGCCGTGTCTGTGGAAGGAGAGATGTTTCAGGTCCAGGACCCTGCATCAGAACTGGAAAATTTTTCTCCTGCAATTTTTTGTTTTTACTCTGTGGAAGTTAGTCTGTTTCAGGTAAAAAATCTGATCTATTTTAAATGCAGTTTAATACTGACCATTTTCAATTAATTTAGAGATATAGAAACAGGCCCTTCGGCCCCCCGAGTCCGCACCGACCAGCGATCCCCACACATTAACACTATCCGCCACACACTAAGGTCAATCTTTGCACATACCAACCCAAGTAGGGGCGGCACGGTGGCGCAGCGGTAGAGTTGCTGCCTTACAGCGAATGCAGCGCCGGAGACTCAGGTTCGATCCTGACTACGGGTGCTGTCTGTACGGAGTTTGTAAGTTCTCCCCGTGACCTCCGTGGGTTTTCTCCGAGATCTTCGGTTTTCTCCCACACTCCAAAGACGTACAGGTATGTAGGTTAATTGACTGGGTAAATGTAAAAATTGTCCCTAGTGTGTGTAGGATAGTGTTAATGTGCGGGGATCGCTGGGCGGTGCTGACTTGGTGGGCCGAAAAGGCCTGTTTCCGCGCTGTATCTGAAATATGAAATATGAAATAATAATAAGTTACCAACATACCTGTACGTCTTTTGAGCTTGGGAGGAAACCCAAGATCTCGGAGAAAACCCTAGCAGGTCACGGGGAGAACGTAAAACTCTGTACAGACAGCGCCCGTAGTCAGGATCGAACCCGGGTCTCCGGCGCTGCAAGCGAGCAACTCTACCACTGCGCCATCGTGCCGCCCTTATGGAGAGAATGTAGATCAGATGGAAGATGTATAACTGTGCTATCTGTGCATAATATGCAAAACCTACCTTCTCTTGTGTTAAAAACTTCTTCATGTATTTATGTCACAATATAATTATATTCCTTTCTTCCCATTACTGTTGTCTGGTGTTACCAATCTTACAAAAAGACTCACCACAAATCACACTGAGAGTGGTGGGTATCTGGAACGAGCTGCCAGTGGGGTGTAGTTGAGGCAGGCACTCGAACAACATTTAAAAGACATTTGGACAGTTACATGTATAGGAGATGTTTCGGAAGGCATAATGCTGCTGCCTCACAGCGCCAATGGCCCTGGTTTGATCCTGACTACAGGTGTTGTATGTACGGAATTTATACATTCTTCCTGTGACCCGCTATATCTCTAAACTGAATGAAACTAAAGTTTAGCGGGATATGGGCCAAATGCGGGCAAAAGGGACGAGTGCAGATGGGGTTAGTATGAGCAAGTTGGGCCATAGGGCCTGTTTCCATGCTGTTTGACTCCATGACTCTAAATGCCATTTTTCCATTGCTAGCCTGGGTTTATTTAATTTGGAATTAATTTTACCAATTTAATGCTTCTTTTTCTTTCATCTGTTTTGTTCTTCTGTTTATGGAGCACTCAATGGTGAGAAACCAATCCAATGAATTGAATGAATCCAATGAATTGACACAAAATGCTGGAGTAACTCAGCGGGACAGGCAGCATCTTTGGACAGAAGGGAAGGGTGACGTTTCAGGTCGAGACCTGTCTGAAGAAGGGTCTCGTCCCGAAATGTCACCCATTCCTTCTATCCAGAGATGCTGCCTGTCCCGCTAAGTTACTCCAGCATTTTGTGTCTGTCTTTGGTTTAAACCAGCATCTGCAGTTCCTTCTTACACCAATTAATTGATATCTCTTTTTATACATGTACCTTACTGAACCAATCAACTTCTTTTCAATGGGACATATTTTATATATGTTCTGTCCCATATGACAAAAACTAGTTAATTCCTTTTGCTTCGCAAGACAGACACAAAACGCTGGAGTAACTCAGCGGTTCAGGCAGCATCTCTGGAAAAAAGGATTAGGTGACGCCCTTCTACAGACTGATCCAGCATCTGCAATTCCTTCCAACAAAATCATTTCTCTTTGGCTTCTCTTGACCCCTGAGGAACTTTGCGACATTTTCTTCAGTTATTAATTGATATTACATTTAATTAGGTGAATCTTCATCAAAATTAATTATCTTGGAACTAATTCCATTTAATTGGGATATGTTCTTTCCAATGTATAATTCCTAAAATGACTGCTTAAGTCAATTTGGAGGTTTCTTCATACAATTGTTGTTCTTTATACACCAGAGACATATATAATAATCTATTCTCTAAAATACAGGCAAAATTCTCAATGCTCTTCTATAAGAATCAAGATAGGACATTCAGATACCCAAGGTCAATGCCCAGAAAACATGTTGTCCATTTAATGGCATAACATACCTTGTTTATTACAGATCTTCATGAAAGATCTGCTGAAATTTATTCTGAAAAAAGTTTGAAATATGTTCACCACATTTCAAGTTTGGTGTAATTATTTTTTATTTTGTTGTGGCATGTAACCTCTACTTAATAGTCTTCTGGCACGGAAATAGGCCCTTTGGCGTAACTTTATGCTCTCTATGCTTCCTGCAAATTCAATGCTGTATCCACTGACCTGAACCATCCTACCACAACTAAAGAGCAGTCCTGAGCTACAATCTACCACATTATAGATTGGTTATAGAGACCCTCGGTCTATCTTTAATCGGACGTCATAGAAACATAGAAAATAGGTGCACGAGTAGGCCATTCGGCCCTTCGAGCCTGCACCGCCATTCAATATGATCATGGCTGATCATCCAGCTCAGTAATCTGTACCTGCCTTCTCTCCATACCCCCTGATCCCTTTAGCCACAAGGGCCACATCTAACTCCCTCTTAAATATAGCCAATGAACTGGCCTCAACTACCTTCTGTGGCAGAAAATTCCACAGACTCACCACTCTATGTGTGAAGAAATGTTTTCTCATCTCGGTCCTAAAAGACTTCCCCTTATCCTTAAGCTGTGACCCCTGGTTCTGGACTTCCCCAACATCGGGAACAATCTTCCCGCATCTAGCCTCTCCAACCCCTTAAGAATTTTATATGTTAATAGAAAATAGACAATAGGTGCAGGAGTAGGCCATTCGGCCCTTCGAGCCAGCACCGCCATTCAATGTGATCATGGCTGATCATTCTCAATCAGTACCCCGTTCCTGCCTTCTCCCCATACCCCCTGACTCCGCTATCCTTAAGAGCTCTATCTAGCTCTCTCTTGAATGCATTCAGAGAATTGGCCTCATCTTGCACTAAACGCTATTTATGTTGTTCCCTTTCTCATGTATCATGTACACTGTGGACGGCTCGATTGTAATCATGTATTGTCTTTCCGCTGACTGGTCAGCACGTGATATATAAAATATTTTCCATGTACCTTGGTACACGTGACAATAAATAAACTAAACTCCTTTTAATTTCAGGACAACCCTATTGGACTAACAGGATTAGGATTAGTTTATCTTTATGGAAAGGGAGTACCAGTGGTAAGATTGCTGTTCTAAGACATCTGATATCACAAAAGAGACAAAATTATATATTTGTAAATCTGAGTCCCTGATGTAAAGCAAATCATTCTTTCTTTTATTTCAGGATTATGAAGAGGCATTAAAATATTTCAAGAAGGCAGCAGATAAGGGATGGGTCGATGGGCAGTTTCAACTGGGAGTTATGCACTATAGTAAGAGCAAGAGATGTACTGTTTTAATGGTAGACACAAAATGCTGGAGTAACTCAGCGGGGCAGGCAGCATCTCGGGAGAGAAGGAATGGGTGACGTTTCGGGTCGAGACCCTTCTTCAGACCGATGTCAGGGGAGGGGGCGGGACAAAGATAGGATGTAGTCGGAGACAGGAAGACTAGTGGGAGAACTGGGAAGGGGAGGGGATAGAGAGGGGAAGCAGGGACTACCTGAAGTTAGAGAAGTCTATGTTCATACCGCTGGGGTGTAAACTGCCCAAGCGAAATATGAGGTGCTGTTCCTCCAATTTGCGCTGGGCCTCGCTCTGGCAATGGAGGAGGCCCAGGACAGAAAGGTCAGTGTGGGAATGGGAGGGGGAGTTGAGGTGCTGAGCCACCGGGAGATCAGGTTGGTTGAGACGGACTGAGCGGAGGTGTTCAGCGAAACCATCGCCGAGCCTGCGCAATGTATTGATTATAGGAGGTTTACAAAATGTCGTGCCAAAAGTAAGTGAATATGAACTCTCTTTTATTACAGCTGGCTTAGGTGTCAAGAGAGACTATAAAATGGCAATGATGTATTTTCACCAAGCCTCGCAAGCTGGACATGCCCTGGCTCTGCATAATCTAGCTCAGATGTATGGGAGTGGAACTGGAGTGGTCAGATCCTGTCTTACAGCTGTTGAGGTGATGAAACCTGTACGATCAATTTCAATATCATCAGTACCGTTGACTTTGAATGGTAAAATAACAAAAGAAGGGGATGGGTTTGCAGTCTTACTTCTTTCACAGACTCACAGTTCATTATACCATTACTCAACCCTGTCAAACTGTATTGTTTTTTCACTGAAGGCGAACCAGCAAAACATTGTGTCTAAACCATGAACTGCAGATGCCAGTTTCATAAAAAAGATACACAAAAGTACTGGAGTAACACGGTGGGTCAGGCAGCGTCCACGGAGAACATGGACAGGAGATGTTTCAGATCTGGGTCCTCTCTGGAGAACATGGATAGGTGACGCTTCAGGTCTGGACCAACACGAATCATCACCCACCCATGTTCTCCAGAGATGCTGCCCGACCCACTGAGTTACTTCAGCACTTTGTGACTTTTGTTTAACCAAACCATCATAATTTTTATTTACCATGCATTCTAATTCATTTGTCTTTAGTCTGAAAACTATGTTGATCAACCTAACTCGTTGAATCTCAGTAATTAACTTGAACCTACAACCTTCTGATCAAGAGGCAAAAATGCTACCAATATAAATGCATTTAAAGTGAAACATTGCTTAGTTTAGTTTAGTTTAGTTTTTTAGTTCAGAGATACAGCGCGGAAACAGGCCCTTCGGCACACCGAGTCCGCACCGACCAGCGATCCCCACACATTAACATTATCCTACACACACTAGGGACAATTTTACACAGACACCAAGCCAATTAACCTACAAACCTGTACGTCTTTGGAGTGTGGGAGGAAACCGAAGATCTCGGAGAAAGCCCACACAGGTCACGGGGAGAACGTACAAACTCTATACAGACAGCACCCGTAGTCGGGATCGAACCCGAGTCTCAGGCGCTGCAAGCAGTGTTAGGCAGCAACTCTACCACTGCGCCACCGTGGCCTCCCACTGTGGATTAGTACAGGAAAGCACCCTTGCTAATTATGATACTTGGAGATTACTCAAGAATGCTCTTATGATACAATTGTATTGAGTATTTCAATTTATCTATTTAATATTCAGCAAATGTCTATCCTATTCTTTAACCTGGGATACTGGACTTGATAAACTATAATCACGAACAATGACAAATAGTGTTATGTCCTCAAGTACACTCCGTGATCAGGTTTTCAATTATCTATAAGGCTGGTTTTCCAACTGTTGTTTGTTTAGCTAAAATTTAGCCAATAGTTATAGCTTTTTTTAAACTTGGAACTGAAACCTTCCAATGTGGCGGAGGCACTTCCATAACTAGCCATCTCAGCCATGACTGAATGGCAGAGTAGACTTGATGGGCCGAATGGCCCAATTCTGCCCCTGTAACTTCTGAACTGGACATTATAGTCCCCTTTTTCCTCATTCTTTGGTTGGAACTGTGAGATCAACCTATTGGGATACCCAATAACTGTGACCACACATTTTATAAAACGTGGACATTTTATATTTAAAAAAATTAGGGTTAGGGTTCCAAGTTCCCAAAGCAAAAAGAAGCTAATGTAGTTTTTGACAATTTTTAATAGCGGTACTTTGAAAATAACTAACATATTTATTTTCAAAATGCTGGAGTAACTCAGCAGGTCAGGCAGCATCTCAGGAGAGAAGGAATGGGTGACTTTTCGGGTCGAGACCCTTCCTGACCTGCTGAGTCACTCCAGCATTTTTTGAATAAATACCTTTGATTGTACCAGCATCTGCAGTTAATTTCTTACACAACATATTTATTTTAGTCATTTATAATAAAAAATGCTTCTACTGCAGTGAGGAGTGAATAAGTCCCTTGTCACATCTTTCATTTTTGTTAATTAATGAGAAGATTCACTGTATGGTAAATATTTAGAAATGTTTTTGATTGTAGACCTGTACGTATATATTTAGAATTGTATACATGTTCATTTTATGCGTTTTTCTGGAAGTCTAAAATCGAACGCACGATATACAGGGAGACGAAATATTAAATCAGTTCAATAATTTAATGAAATTCTAATTCCACATTTGAAACTGATCTTCCAATTTTTTTTGTGATTCTTAACTTATTAAAGCTTTCCCTCCCTTTTTCAGCTTTACAAGAATGTTTGCGAACGAGGTCAGTGGACTGAGAGATTCCTGTCTGCATATTTTGCCTACAAGGAAAATGATATAGAATCTGCCTTTCTTCAGTATTTATTCCTTGCAGAGCAAGGATACGAAACGGCTCAGAGTAACATAGCGCACATTCTAGAATATGGTGAGTACAAAAACACAAGAGCTAAAATCTTGTATACACTGGAATTTAGAAGGATGAGAGGCGATCTTATCGAAAAGTATAAGATTATTAAGGGGTTGGACATGTTAGAGGCAGGAAACGTGTTCCCAATGTTGGAGTCTAGAACAAGGGGCCACAGTTTAAGAATAAGGGGTAGGCCATTTAGAACTGAGATTGTTGATGTGCTCAGCAATGAACTCAGTGACATGTTTTTTTTTAAATTAGAGCAAACGTCACTCAGCTCAAAGATCGATTGCTATCATATGGCTCTGATATACTGGAACCGAGCTGCAGCTCAAGGTACAGATGCATATATGAGGTACATGACAGAAAAATACCAGTTAATAGAAAAATATTGTTTTAATTTCATGTTATATGACGTACCCCATAAGCATGTATAAAATCATGAGAGGAATGGATCGGTTCGATGCGCAGGAGGATGAGGGGCGATCTTATAGAAGTGTATATATAATCATGAGAGGAATAGATCGGGGAGATGCACACAGTCTCTTGCTCAGAGTAGGTGAATCGAGGACCAGATGACATAGGTTTAAGGTGAGAGAGAAAAGATTTAATAGGAATCTGAGGGGTAACTTTTTCACACAAAGGGTGGTGGGTGTATGGAACAAGCTGACAGAGGAGGTAGTTGAGGCTGGGACTATCTCAACATTTAAGAAACAGTTAGAGGTTCAGGGATAGGACAGATTTGGAGGGATACGGACCAAATGTGGGCAGGTGGGACCAGTGTAGCTGGGACATGTTGGCCAGTGTGGGCAAGTTGGGCCGAAGGGCCTGTTTCCACACTGTATCACTCTATGACTCTATCACACTCTGGTCTTGGGTGATAGGTCCATCTAATGTTTTGCCAATAAAAACATTCCACATACTCCTGCTATAACATAAATGGATGGGAAAGGTTTAGAGGGATACTAGACCAAGTGGACCCATTGGGCCCAAACCTCTCCTGCATTGGTGCAGCACCCTCTCCTCCCCCCTCCCCTCCCCCTCCCTCCCTCCCCTCTCCCCCCTCCTCCTTCCCCCCCTCCCCCTCCCCTCCCCCCATCCCCCCCTCCCCTCCCCTCTCCTTCCCCCTACCTCTCCCCTCCCCTCCTTCCCCTCCCCCCCACTCCATCCCCTCAACCCCCCCTCCCTCCCCAGGAGATAGATTTAAACTTTAAGATGTGAATAACTTTAATAATACAACACCGATTTCAATGAAACTTCTTCCATTAGCACCAAAGGGACGACGGTGAGTAAGGTGGGCCTAAAATTGTCGCGCTATCGTGTACCGTTTTGGCTGTAGTTCAGGAACAAACAAACAAACAAAGGAGATTCTTAGTATATAGATGGGCCAAACACAGGCAAATGAGACCAGATTTGATGAGGCATCCTGTTCAGCATGGACGAGATGTGCCAAAGGGCCTGTCTCTGTTCTGTATGATTTATGATTAGAAATAAGCAATGTCAATTGGAGGTTCATATTGACTTGGGTGTCTGATGTATTTCCACAATTATCCAGGACCAGCACACAAGACATACATTTTATTTGTAGTGTACGGCATATATCATTCTGTTTAAGTTATTTAGAGTTTATTAAAGTTATATTTACCACATTGGGTAACTGGGATAATACTGATAGGGACTGATGGATAATTATTGTTAGCTGGAAACACGAGACTTCCGGATGCTGGAATTTTGAGCAAAAGTGCTGGAATAGGCGGCATCGGTGAAGGGATTGAACAAACAACATTTTGGGTCGGGACCCAACATCATCTGTCCATTTCCTCCACATTGTTTTTAGTTACTGGTCTGAAATTGCAGTTGGAGGTATATTTTATAGCAAAACACAGCTTACAGATAATCAAAATTTGATTATGGGTTTTTTGCAAGTAAAACCTTTTTTGCCACAAATCTATCTGACATCACTATTGTGACTAACATTCATTAACTCTGATAATTGTTTGCCTCATGATATAATCCTGCATTAAAATTGGGGTAATAGATCATGAAAAAATATAATTCACAAAATGCTGGAGTAACTCAGCAGGTCAGGCAGCATCTCAGGAGAGAAGGAATGGATGACGTTTCGGGTCGAGACCCTTCTTCAGAGTCTGAAGTTCAAGTCTCGACCCGAAACGTCACCCATTCCTTCTCTCCTGAGATGCTGCCTGACCTGCTGAGTTACTCCGGCATTTTGTGAAATAAATACCTTCGATTTGTACCAGCATCTGCAGTTATTCTCTTACATGAAAAAAATATACGGTTATTCTATGAAGACAAAAGTAAACTCCTGATAAAAGCCTTTCATTACTCACAGAAAAAGCTAAGTGGTTATTTTTCTCCAAAGCACCGTATTGTCACAATGGCAAATGTGATAATTGTGCTAATGTTCACCTCTCTTTTCCCAGTCATTTCCATCGTCCACTTTATTCATATTTCCTGTTCATGATGGTCGAAGGAACAACTCCACTTTGTTGTAGGCTAGAGGAATAATAATGTGTAAATCGCCAGCCTGTAAGCTCCACGACAAATGTATTTCTATCCAAGGGGAATGTAGAACAACAGATGTGTGTGATGAAATACTGAAAAATCTGAAAGGACACAAGGTGCTGGAGTAACTCAGCGCATCGGGCAGCATCTCTGGAGAACATGGATAGGTGACATTTCAGGTTGGGATCCTTTCTTAGACTGAGGCTAAAAGTCTGAGGATGTGATAAATAGACAATAGGTGCAGGAGATTTGGCCCTCCGACCCAGCACCGCCATTCAATGTGATCATGACTGATCATCCACAATCAGTACCCCATTCCTGCCCCCTCCCCATACCCCCTGACACCGCTATCCTTAAGAGCTCTATCTAGCTCTCTCTTGAATGCATTCAGAGAATTGGCCTCCACTGTCTTCTGAGGCAGAGAATTCCACAGATATCTTTTTTTTTTTTAAGTCTCCCACCACTCTTTTCCAGCTTTCTCCCGCATACTCTCATTCTGAAGAAGGGTCCTGAAACAAAACAATATCTGTCCATATCCTCCATAGATGCCGCCTGGTCCGCTGAGTTTCTTCCTCTTCTTTGCTCAAGACACCACCCTGCAGACCGTGAATCACCTCCTGTATCGTGCCCGGCATTCCTACATCAGGGCACCAAATCATTGCCCAAAAGGCAGTCATCTGCTTCCAGAAAACTGTCAGTATTTACGTGGATATCAACTATGACAAAATATCTGATAGAAGTTGATGCCATTAAACGATGATGAACCCCAAGATCTGACAATCTACATCACTGAATATATAGAGAGCTCACTATGGAGATCAAGTCAAAGTCAAAGTCAAAGTCAATTTTATTGTCAATCCTCAGCCAGTTTACACAGACAGAAAATCGAAATACCGTTTCCCACAATCCCGAGGAACAAAGTGCATAAAACTAAGTTAAAATTAAAAAGGCACAGCAAACAACAATCAACATAAAATATAAAATATAAAATATAGTCACTTCAAATGCGTTAAAAAAAAAATTCAAAAGTGTCTGGTGCTGGATGTGCGTGTGTGTGGGGTGTTAAAGTCCAGGTCCAATAGGGGCAGGGGAGAGAGGAGGAAGGGAGGGGAGAGAGTTCAGCATCCTGACAGCCTGGTGGAAAAAACTGTTCTTTAGTCGGGTGGTGCTTGACCTCAGGCTGCGAAACCTTCTCCCTGAAGGCAGGAGGGTGAAGAGGCTGTTGGAGGGGTGGGAGGGGTCACCCACAATGCTCAATGCTTTGCGGGTGAGGCGGGTGGTGTAAAGGACCAGGAGTGTTGGGAGTGAGGCGCCAGTGATCCTCTCAGCAGTGTTCACTATGCGCTGCAGGGTCTTGCGGCTGGAGGCTGTGCAGCTGCCGAACCACACAGTGATGCAGCTGCTGAGGATGCTCTCGATGGCGCCTCGGTAAAAAGTGTACATGATGGGTGTGGGGGCTCCCGCTCTCTTCAGTTTGCGGAGGAAGTAGAGGCGCTGCTGGGCTTTCTTGGCGATGGACGTGATGTTGTTGCTCCAGGAGAGATCCTCGGTGATGTTCACCCCCAGGAATTTGGTGCTGCTCACCTGCTCCACAGCAGCACCATTGATGGTCAGTGGGTGGGGGTGTTGGGTGTGCGTTCTCCTGAAGTCGACAACAATCTCCTTTGTTTTCTCCACATTCAGGAAGAGATTGTTGTCTGTGCACCACGCGGCCAGCTGGTCCACCTCCTTCCTGTAGTGTGTCTCGTCGTTGTTGCTGATGAGACCCACCACTGTTGTGTCATCCGCAAACTTGACGAAGTGGTTGGAGCTGTAGGTGGGTGTGCAGTCGTGGGTCAGCAAGGTGAAGAGCAGGGGGCTTAGCACACATCCTTGTGGGGCACCCGTACTCAGCGTGATGGTGTCCGATGTGTTGCTGCCGACCCGTACGGACTGGGGTCTGGCAGTGAGGAAGTCCAACAGCCAGTTGCAGAGAAGGGGGCTGAGGCCCAGATTTGTTAGTTTACAAACCAGCTGCTGGGGGATGATGGTGTTGAATGCTGAGCTAAAGTCTATGAACAGCATCCTAACATATGAGTTTTTAGTGTCCAAGTGGGTGAGGGCTGGGTGTAGAGCAGAGGAGATGGCATCCTCAGTGGACCGCTTAGCTCGATATGCAAACTGAAACGGGTCCAGGGAGGGGGGGAGGTTGGATCTGATCTGCTTCATGACCAGCCTCTCGAAGCACTTCATGATGGTTGAAGTCAGCGCTACAGGGCGGTAGTCGTTGAAGCAGGATGGAGAAGACTTCTTGGGCACAGGTATGATGGTGGTTTCTTTGAAGCACAAGGGAACAACAGCCTGGCTCAGGGAGATGTTGAAGATGTCTGTGAGGACATCTGTGAGCTCAGCTGCGCAGTCTTTTAGCACACGACCAGGAATGTTGTCAGGTCCAGAAGCTTTCCGGGTGTTAATCCTTAACAGTGTGCTCCTCTGTGCTCCTCGTGAACAATCTGATTATCATTTTCCAAAATTCTTTAGATTCTGGTATTATTCTTGTAGATCGAAAGTCAGTAAATGTGACCGCACTATTGAAGAATGGAGGTAAAATATATGCGGAAAATGCCAATGCTGAAATTTATCATAAAGGATGCGACAATAGAACACCCGGAATAAAAAGTAGAATTGAGCAGAATCAGCCTGCAATTGAGAAAGAAAAATCATATTTGGATAATCTATTGGAGTTCTTTAAGTTGTGACAAGTTGGATCAGGGTGCCCCATTGGATGTGCGTGTATGTGCGTGTGTGTGTGTGCGTGTGCGTGTGTGTGGATGCGTGAGTGTGCGTGGATTTTCAGAAGACCGCTGATAAACAGGAAGTTGTTGAACAAGTGTCTGGGGGTAGTAAATCAACTAGGATTGAGAATCAGTAATTATGACAGAAAACAAAGAGTGGTTATAAATGTATCTTTGCCAGGTTGGCAAGCTGAGATCAGCGAGGCACCAGGCCTGAGGCTAAGATGAGTTGGGATTGGTGCTTGGGTTGCCTATTCAAGGTCTATATTCATGATTTGGCTAAATGTCATATTTCTGAGGGTCAAGGGCATTTTATTGTCATCTGTCCCAAAACGGTACCATGAAATTCTTACTTGCAGCAGCACAACAGATATGTATGTATACAGTAGTACTCCGTAAAACCCACAATAAACAACCTTGGAGTTTTAATAGCTTTAGTCTGACATCAGTGGTGGGGAAGATGCTGGAGTCAATTATAAAAGACGAAATTGCTGAGCATTTGGATAGCAGTAACGGGATCATTCCGAGTCAGCATGGATTTACGAAGGGGAAATCATGCTTGACAAATCTACTGGAATTTTTTGAGGATGTAACTAGGAAAATTGACAAGGGAGAGACAAGGTTCCACATAGGAGATTAGTGGGCAAAATTAGGGCACATGGTATTGGGGGTAGGGTACTGACATGGATAGAAAATTGGTTGACAGACAGAAAGCAAAGAGTGGGGATAAATGGGTCCCTTTCAGAATGGCAGGCAGTGACCAGTGGGGTACCGCAAGGTTCGGTGCTGGGACCCCAGCTATTTACGATATACATTAATGACAGACGAAGGGATTAAAAGTACCATTAGCAAATTTGCAGATGATACTAAGTTGGGGGGTAGTGTGAATTGTGAGGAAGATGCAATAAGGCTGCAGGGTGACTTGGACAGGTTGTGTGAGTGGGCGGATACATGGCAGATGCAGTTTAATGTAGATAAGTGTGAGCTTATTCACTTTGGAAGCAAGAATAGAAAGGCAGATTATTATCTGAATGGTGTCAAGTTAGGAGGAGGGGGAGTTCAACGAGATCTGGGTGTCCTAGTGCATCAGTCAATGAAAGGAAGCATGCAGGTACAGCAGGCAGTGAAGAAAGCCAATGGAATGTTGGCCTTCGTAACAAGAGGAGTTGAGTATAGGAGCAAAGAGGTCCTTCTACAGTAGTACCGGGCCCTGGTGAGACCGCACCTGGAGTACTGTGTGCAGTTTTGGTCTCCAAATTTGAGGAAGGATATTCTTGCTATGGAGGGCGTGCAGCGTAGGTTCACTAGGTTAATTCCCGGAATGGCGGGACTGTCGTATGTTGAAAGGCTGGAGCGATTGGGCTTGTATACACTGGAATTTAGAAGGATGAGGGGGGATCTTATTGAAACATATAAGATAATTAGGGGATTGGACACATTAGAGGCAGATAACATGTTCCCAATGTTGGGGGAGTCCAGAACAAGGGGCCATAGTTTAAGAATAAGGGGTAGGCCATTTAGAACGGAGATGAGGAAGAACTTTTTCAGTCAGAGGGTGGTGAAGGTGTGGAATTCTCTGCCTCAGAAGGCAGTGGAGGCCAGTTCGTTGGATGCTTTCAAGAGAGAGCTGGATAGAGCTCTTAAGGATAGCGGAGTTAGGGGGTATGGGGAGAAGGCAGGAACGGGGTACTGATTGAGAGTGATCAGCCATGATCGCATTGAATGGCGGTGCTGGCTCGAAGGGCTGAATGGCCTACTCCTGCACCTATTGTCTATTGCCTATTGTGTAGTAAGGAACTGCAGATGCTGGTTTAACTCGAAGATAGACAAAAGCCAGCACCGCCATTCATTGTGATCATGGCTGATCATCCACAATCAGTAACCTGTGCCTGCCTTCTCCCCATATCCCTTGATTCCACTAGCCCCTCGAGCTCTATCTAACTCTCTTAAATTCATCCAGTGAATTGGCCTCTTCTGCCTTCTGTGGCAGAGAATTCCACAAATTCTCAACTCTCTGGGAGAAAAAGTTTTTCTCATCTCAGTTTTAAATGGCCTCCCCTTTATTCTTAGACCGTGGCCCCTGGTTCTGGACTCCCCCAACATTGGGAACATTTTTACATTTTTCCTGTATCTAGCTTGTCCAGTCCTTTTATAATATTATACGTTTCTATAAGATCCCCTCTCATCCTTCTAAATTCCAGTGAATACAAGCCCAGTCTTTTCAATCTTTCCTCATACGACAGTCCCGCCATCCCGGGGATTCTCCTCGTGAACCTACGCTGCACTGCATCAATAGCAATGACGTCCTTCCTCAAATTTGGAGACCAAAACTGCACACAATACTCCAGATGTAGTCTCACCAGGGCCCTATACAACTGCAGAAGGACCTCTTTACTCCTATACTCAAATCCTCTCCTTATGAAGGACTAGGACCGTCTTCTAGAGTGTAGAAGAATGAGAGTGGATCTCATTAAAAGTTATAAATTCTTACAGACTGATGCTGACAGAGAATCGAGAATTAAGGGTCACAGCCTGAGAAGTAGGGGTAGGCCTTTTAGGAGTGAGATGAGGAGAAATGCCTTCATTCTTCTATTGTTAGCAAATGTTAGAAACACTCACAGCACATCTACTTGTAGGCATGACAATAATTTGGATTCTATGAGGAAATATTTTAATCAGACTTTAAACCATTGTCTTGCTCACTAGGATATTCATATGCCAGAATTAAACTGGGCGACTATTACTACTATGGTCGTGGAACAAAAGTAGATTATGAAACAGCTGCAATTCACTATCGTTTAGCTGCCGAACAGCAACGCAGTGCACAAGCCATGTTTAACCTTGCATACATGTATGAACATGGACTTGGCACAGAACAGGTACGAACTACTCATTTCTATTGCAACAATGAAAATACTTTTTCAGTGGATTGGAGTTTAATTTGAATGAGTACTTGAAATTCCCAATTACTTTATAAGCAGAAAAATTCTAGATTCTTCAAAACTCACTTGCATAAACAAAGAAGGGTCTGAAGAAGGGTCTCGACCCGAAACGTCACCCATTCCTTCTCTCCTGAGATGCTGCCTGACCCGCTGAGTTACTCCAGCATTTTGTATCTACCTGCATAAACAAAGATGTCAGATTTGAAGGCAGAAATTGAGGGATTCAGTTTTTTGGTCTCCTTAAAGAGAGGAAGTTTAAAATGTTGACATCTGTTCAGGGAAACTAAACTAATCCTGGATTGTCCTTGAGAAAGGTTTGGAGAGTCTGGGTTATCTCCATTCAAATTAAGAGAAAGTTAAGAGTGGAATTCATTGCAACAGACGGCTGCAGAGGCCAAGTCGATGGATATTTTAAAGGTGGAAATTGACATATTCTTCATTAGTACAGGTGTCAGGGGTTATGGGGAGAAGGCAAGAGAATGGGGTTGAGAGGGAAAGATTGATCAGCCATGATTGAATGACAGAGTAGACTCTACGGGCCAAATGGCCTAATTCTGCTTGTTGAATTTATGAGAAGCAACTTGATTGAAAGATATAAAAATCCTAAATAAAACAAAGTGCTGGAGTAACTCTGTGGGTCAGGCAGCATCTATGGAGGGAATGGACTGGCAACATTTTGGTTCAGAACCCTTCTTCAGACTGGGTTCTGATTAGTGTGGCAATGGAGATCACGTTTCTTCTCGTGGGAGAACACGGAATTACTTAATAAGGGGTTATCAACCTCAGTTAGATTTGAGACAATTTCTTTTTTCATAGAGGGTTGTGTGTCTCTAACTCACCAGGAGGTGAAAGCAGGGTCTTTGAATGTTTTAAGTAGATACTTAATAAGCAAAGGTTATTACAGACAAAGTTAAGTACAGGAGTGAAGCATGTGGTGCCTCAAGACTTGTGCCATTTACACATATATGGTGCCACATATGTATTAAATGGCACAAGTCTTGAGGCCCCACGTGCTCCACTCCTGTTCTTAATTTGTTTGTTCATGCAATCTTAAATTGTGAGATTTTAAAACATTGTTAGACTATGGATGCATTTATTGACCTCCTTGCCATGAGAATGTATCTTCTGGGTCAAAACGTGGTTGTAGAGGAGGAGGGCAGGAGAAATCACAGAGGGGGATCATTGCCATGAGATGCTTGTAATAGTCCAAACAGATTTCAGAAATATTTCAAACGTCATTAGAAACAGGGATGGTACCGGAAGATTGGCGCATTGCGCATGTTGTGCCTTTGTTTAAAAAAGGTTCTAAAAGTAAACCTAGCAATTATAGACCTATTAGTTTGACGTCTGTGGTGGGAAAATTAATGGAAAAGATACTTAGGGACAATATATATAATTATTTGGATAATCAAGGCCTGATTAGAAACAGTCAACATGGATTTGTGCCTGGAAGGTCATGTTTGACTAATCTTCTTGAATTTTTTGAAGAGGTTACCAGGGAAATTGATAAGGGCAAGGCTGTGGATGTTGTCTATATGGACTTCAGTAAGGCATTTGACAAGGTTCCACATGGAAGGTTGATTAAGAAGGTTAAATCGTTGGGTATTAATAGTGAGGTTGCAAGATGGATTCAACAATGGCTGAATGGGAGATACCAGAGGGTAACGGTTGACAATTGTATGTCAGGTTGGAGGCCAGTGTCTAGTGGAGTGCCCCAAGGATCTGTGTTGGGTCCACTGTTGTTTGTCATTTACATTAATGATCTGGATGATGGTGTGGCAAATTGGATTAGTAAATATGCAGATGATACTAAGATAGGTGGAGTAGTTGATAGTGAGGTAGATTTTCAAAGTCTACAGAGAGACTTGGGCCTTTTGGAAGGGTGGGCTGAAAGATGGCAGATGGAGTTTAATGCTGATAAGTGTGAGGTGCTGCATTTTGGTAGGACAAATCAAAATAGGACGTACAGGGTAAATGGTAGGGAATTGAGGAATGCAGTGGAACAGAGGGATCTGGGAATAACTGTGCATTGTTCCCTGAAGGTGGAATCTCATGTGGATAGGGTGGTGAAGAAGGCGTTTGGTATGCTTGCCTTTATAAATCAGAGCATCGAGTATAGAAGTTGGGATGTAATGTTGAAATTGTACAGGGCATTGGTGAGGCCGAATCTGGAGTATGGTGTGCAGTTCTGGTCGCCAAATTATAGGAAGGATGTCGACAAAATGGAGAGGGTACAGAGGAGATTTACTAGAATGTTGCCTGGGTTTCAGCACTTAGGCTACAGAGAGAGGTTGAACAGGTTGGGTCTTTATTCTTTGGAGCGTAGAAGGTTGAGGGGGGACTTGATAGAGGTTTTTAAAATTTTGAGAGGGACGGACAGAGTTGACGTGGGTAGGCTTTTCCCTTTGAGAGTGGGGAAGATTCCAACAAGGGGACATAGCTTCAGAATTGAGGGACAAAGGTTTAGGGGTAACATGAGGGGGAACTTCTTTACTCAGAGGGTTGTGGCTGTATGGAATGGGCTTCCGGTGGAAGTGGTGGAGGCTGGCTCGATTTTATTATTTAAGAGTAAATTGGATAGGTATATGGATAGGAGGGGATTGGAGGGTTATGGTCTGAGTGCAGGTAGATGAGACTAGGTCAGGGAGAATGGTCGGCGTGGACTGGTAGGGCCGGACAGGCCTGTTTCCATGCTGTAGTTGTTATATGTTATATGTTATCAATGATGGAGAAAGAACCCCTTCAACAATTTAAAACTTTATAGATGGAGAGATTTACAAGAATAATCCCAGGAATGAGTGGGTTAACATAGGATGAAGGGGGACATCATTGAAACTTACCAAATAGTGAAAGGCCTGGATAGAGTGGATGTGAAGAGGATGTTTCCACTAGTGGGAGAGTCTAGGACCAGAGACCATACCCTCGGAGTCAAATGATGTACTTTTAGAAAGATGAGGAGGAATTTCTTGAGTCAGAGCGTGACGAATCAGTGGAATTCATTGCCACAGAAGGCCCTGGAGGCCAAGCCAATGGATATTTTTAAGGCAGAGATAGATAGATTCTTGATTAGTACGGGTGTCAGGGGTTGTGGGGAGAAGGCAGGAGAATGGGGTTGTGAGGGGAAGGTAGATCAACCATGATTGGCCTAATTCTACTCCTATCAGTTGTGAAATCATTTATTAAAACAAGACAGTAATAAAACAGTAATTGAACAGTGAGCCTCACGCCTTGCTTCTGCATGCTGAGGAGTCCTTCACAGTGGCCTAACCTGGAGAACTCGAGGATCCTGGCACCTTTCCAGTTCCCAGTCCAAATTGAAGACCAGTGAAATACTGTAACTCGCATGCACTTCTATACTCAATAACCCTGCACTTCCACTCAATTCTGCAAACAGTCAACTGTGCTTTAAAATGAAATAGAAACATAGAAATGTAGAAAATAGGTGCAGGAGGAAGATATTTGGCCCTTCGAGCCAACACCACCATTCATTGTGATCATGGATGATCATCCACAATCAGTAACCTGTGCCTGCCTTCTCCCCATATCCCTTGATTCCACTAGCCACTAGAGCTCTATTTAACTCTCTTTTAAATTCATCCAGTGAATTGACCTCCACTGCCTTCTTTGGCAGAGAATTCCACAAATTCACAACTCTCTGGGTGAAAAAGTTTCTTCTCATATCATATCATATATATACAGCCGGAAACAGGCCTTTTCGGCCCTCCAAGTCCGTGCCGCCCAGCGATCCCCGTACATTAACGCTATCCTACACCCACTAGGGACAATTTTTACATTTACCCAGCCAATTAACCTACATACCTGTACGTCTTTGGAGTGTGGGAGGAAACCGAAGATCTCGGAGAAAACCCACGCAGGTCACGGGGAGAACGTACAAACTCCTTACAGTGCAGCACCCGTAGTCAGGATCGAACCTGAGTCTCCGGCGCTGCATTCGCTGTAAAGCAGCAACTCTACCGCTGCGCCACCTCAGCTTTAAATGGCCTCCCCTTTATTCTTAGACATTGGGAACATTTTTCCTGCATCTAGCTTGTGCAGTCCTTTTATAATTGTATACGTCTCTATAAGATCCCCTCTCATCCCTCTAAACTCCAATGAATGCAAGCCCAGTCTTTCCAATCTTTCCTCATACGACAGTCCCACCATCCCGGGGATTAACCTCGTGAACCTACGCTGCACTGCCTCAATAGCAAGGACGTCCTTCCTCAAATTAGGAGACCAAAACTGCACACAATATTCCAGATGTGGTCTCACCAGGGCCCCATACAACTGCAGAAGGACCTCTTTACTTCTAGACTCAAATCCTCTCGTTATGAATGTTCTCCTTGGTGATGGAAACAGGGTTTATTTATTATGTCAGCTTTGCGCTGATTTCAGATGTCTCTCGGAAGAAAGGTTTGTTTTGTCTTGCTCCTCTTTTCCTTAGGATCTCCACCTGGCCAGAAGATTCTACAATCTGGCTGCCGAAACCAGCACAGATGCATATATTCCAGTGTTCCTTGCACTTTCCAAGCTCGGAGCCATAAATTTCATCCATTCAGTTCAATACACTGATGTAAGTATTAGTGTATAAGTAATTTCATCTACAATTGAAATAGAAGCAAATTAAGAAAGGGATAAGTAATGAAGACTAGGCCTTTAAAAAAAAAGGTTTTTGAAGCAAACAGGGGGAAGAGGAAACTAACCACTTAATAAGAGGTAGATAGACACAAAATGCTGGAGAAACTCAGCGGGACAGGCAGCATCTTGGAGAGAAGTAATGGGTGACGTTTCGGGTCGAGACCCTTCTTCAGTCTGAGAGTCAGGGGAGAGGGAGACAGAGGGATATGGAAGGGTAAGGTGTGAAAACAGATTAGAGGGGACGATGCACAAGGAAATGTAGAATGGTTCATTGTTAGCTGAGGGGAAGATGATAACGAGGCATACAATCAGTAATATTTAATCAAGTATCTGGTACGACGCAGCATAACGATTGTATTGGAAATGTATTGATTACCTAGGAGGGCTTGTGTGTTCAGTGCCGACTCAGAGTCCATTGAACATCTGCAGCAACGGAGAACTATGACTCCACCAAGTACAGGGTCCTCTGATTTTGGTTATAGCGGTCGGTCCAGGCCAGGCTGCCAGCACCACCCCTGGCCTGCATCGCCTCCTTGGTCGCTCCCAGGCCAGCCCTGCCACTGCCACCATCAACCCTTACCTGCACTCCCACCGTCCGCGGGCCTCAACCAATGACTCTGCCGATCCTTGTCTCAACTCACCTGGACTCCAGATCCACACCATGAGTCTGAAGAAGGGTGTCAACCCAAAACGTCACCAATCGATGTCCTCCACAGATGCTGCCTGACCTGCCGAGTTACTCCAGCACTTTGTGCCCTTTCGTTTATTAGCTAGCATCTGCAGCTCCTTGTTTCTACTACTTAAACAATGACAATGTTCCCAATGTTGGGGGAGTCCAGAACCAGGGGTCACAGTTTAAGAATAAGGGGTAGGCCATTTAGAACGGAGATAAGGAAAAACTTTTTCAGTCAGAGTTGTAAATCTGTGGAATTCACTGCCTCAGAAGGCAGTGGAGGCCAATTCTCTGAATGCATTCAAGAGAGGGCTAGATAGAGCTCTTAAGGATAGCGGAGTCAGGGGGTATGGGGAGAAGGCAGGAACGGGGTACTGATTGAGAATGATCAGCCATGATCACATTGAATGGTGGTGCTGGCTCGAAGGGCCAGATGGCCTACTCCTGCACCTATTGTCTATAATCCCTTACACAGTTACAGCACAATCAGCAATCACAGATACCATTCCCTCTCCCCTACAGACTGATCTAACGAGGGTTTACTGCATTGAGAAATGCAGGAGATCCTCAGCAAACCAGGAGGCAGCAATGGAGTTAATGATCAAGGGCTCAAAGGTATTTTATTGTCACGTGTTTCAATTAAGGTACAGTGATACTCGATTTACCATACCATATAACCATATAACAACTACAGCACGGAAACAGGCCCGTTCGGCCCTTCCAGTCCACGCCGACCACTCTCCCTGACCTAGTCTCATCTACCTGCACTCAGACCATAACCCTCCAATCCCCTCCTATCCATATACCTATCCAATTTACTCTTAAATAATAAAATCGAGCCTGCCTCCACCACTTCCACCGGAAGCCCATTCCATACAGCCACCACCCTCTGAGTAAAGAAGTTACCCCTCATGTTACCCCTAAACTTTTGTCCCTCAATTCTGAAGCTATGTCCCCTTGTTGGAATCTTCCCCACTCTCAAAGGGAAAAGCCTACCCACGTCAACTCTGTCTGTCCCTCTCAAAATTTAAAAAACCTCTATCAAGTCCCCCCTCAACCTTCTACGCTCCAAAGAATAAAGACCCAACCTGTTCAACCTCTCTCTGTAGCTTAAGTGCTGAAACCCAGGCAACATTCTAGTAAATCTCCTCTGTACCCTCTCCATTTTGTCGATATCTTTCCGATAATTTGGCGACCAGAACTGCACACCATACTCCAGATTCGGCCTCACCAATGCCCTGTACAATTTTAACATTACATCCCAACTTCTATACTCGATGCTCTGATTTATAAAGGCAAGCATACCAAATGCCTTCTTCACCACCCTATCCACATGAGATTCCACCTTCAGGGAACAATGCACAGTTATTCCCAGATCCCTCTGTTCCACTGCATTCCTCAATTCCCTACCATTTACCCTGTACGTCCTATTTTGATTTGTCCTACCAAAATGCAGCACCTCACACTTATCAGCATTAAACTCCATCTGCCATCTTTCAGCCCACCCTTCCAAAAGGCCCAAGTCTCTCTGTAGACTTTGAAACTCTACTTCATTACTAACTATACCACCTATCTTAGTATCATCTGCATATTTACTAATCCAATTTGCCACACCATCATCCAGATCATTAATGTAAATGACAAACAACAGTGGACCCAACACAGATCCCTGGGGCACTCCACTAGACACTAGCCTCCAACCTGACATACAATTGTCAGCCATTACCCTCTGGTATCTCCCATTCAGCCATTGTTGAATCCATCTTGCAACCTCACTATTAATACCCAACGATTTAACCTTCTTAATCAACCTTCCATGTGGAACCTTGTCAAATGCCTTACTGAAGTCCATATAGACAACATCCACAGCCTTGCCCTTATCAAATTCCCTGGTAACCTCTTCAAAAAATTCGAAGATTAGTCAAACATGACCTTCCAGGCACAAATCCATGTTGACTGTTTCTAATCAGGCCTTGTTTGTCCAAATAATTATATATATTGTCCCTAAGTATCTTTTCCATTAATTTTCCCACCACAGACGTCAAACTAATAGGTCTATAATTGCTAGGTTTACTTTTAGAACCTTTTTTAAACAAAGGCACAACATGCGCAATGCGCCAATCTTCTGGCACCATCCCCATTTCTAATGACGTTTGAAATATTTCCGTCATAGCCCCTGCTATTTCTGCACTAACTTCCCTCAATGTCCTAGGGAATATCCTATCAGGACCTGGAGACTTATCCACTTTTATATCTTTCAAAAGTGTACGTACCTCCTCTTCTTTAATCCTCATAATTTCCATCACTACTCTACTTGTTTCGCTTACCTCACATAAGTCAATATCCTTCTCCTCGGTGAATACCGAAGAAAATAAATTGTTTAATATCTCCCCCATTTCTTCCGGCTCAGCACATAGCTGTCCACTCTGACTCTCTAATGGACCAATTTTATCCCTCACTATCCTTTTGCTATTGACATATCTGTAGAACCCCTTGGGGTTTACTTTTACATTACTTGCCAAAGCAGCCTCATATCTTTTTTTCGCTTTTCTAATTTCCTTCTTAAGATTCCTTTTACATTCTTTATATTCCTCAAGAACCTTATTTACTCCCTGCCGCTTATATTTATTGTATATCTCCCTCTTTTTCCGAACCAAGTGTCCAATTTCCCTGGTAAACCACGGCTCTTTCAAATTATTATTCTTTCCTTTCCACCGAACAGGGACATAAAGACTCTGTACTCTCAAAATTTCACCTTTAAATATCCTCCATTTCTCTATTATATCCTTTTCATAAAACAAAAAGTTCCATTTCACTCCTTTTAAATCCTTTCGCATCTCCTCAAAATTAGCCTTTCTCCAATCCAAAATCTCAACCCTTGGTCCAGATTTGACCTTCTCCATAATGATATTGAAACTAATGGCATTGTGATCACTAGACCCAAAGTGCTCCTCAACACATACCTCCGTCACCTGACCCGTCTCATTTCCTAACAGGAGGTCCAACACTGCCACTTCTCTGGTAGGCACCTCTACGTATTGCTGCAAAAAACTATCCTGCACACATTTTACAAACTCCAAACCATCCAGCCCTTTAACAGAATGTGATTCCCAGTCTATATACGGAAAATTGAAATCACCCACAATCACTACTCTGTGCTTACTACTAATATCTGCTATCTCCTTACATATTTGCTCTTCCAATTCTCGTTCCCTATTTGGCGGTCTATAATACACCCCTATAAGTGTTGCTAAACCTTTCTCATTTCTGAGTTCCACCCAAACAGCCTCCCTAATCGAGCCTTCTAGTCTGTCCTGCCAAAGCACTGCTGTGATATCCTCCCTGACAAGCAATGCCACACCTCCACCTCTTGCCCCTCCGATTCTATCACATCTGAAACAATGAAATCCTGGAATATACAACCATACTAAAAAAAAGCAACAAGCCACACAACTACATAAAAGTTAATATAAACATCCACCAGGGCAGATTCCCCACATTCCTCAGTGATGGAAGACACAAAGTCTAATCTTCACGTTTTATTCTCCCGTGGGTGGGGCAGTCGAACCACCTGCAGTCGGGGCGGTCGAACCCCCTCATCGGGGCTGTCGAAGCTCCTGTGGTTGGAGCTCCCAAAGTTGGGTTGACCTGTTCAGCAATTCCAGCAGTTTCTCTTTTTGTTTCAGCATGAAGTACATCTACTGTTTTTTTGCTTTTCAATAGCAGGTTTTACTTATGAAAAATTAGATTAAATGAAAAATAAAATTATTGATGCTCTTCTCACGCTTACAGTTGCCTTGGGCTTTAATTTTAGACCTAGCAAGATGTTTAAATATGAGGGTTTATGGGAGTGGGAATTTGGTTGGTTATGTAGGAAAATAACTGCAGATGCTGGTACAAATTGAAGGTGTCACAAAATGCTGGAGTAACTCAGCGGATCAGGCAGCATCTCAGGAGAGAAGGAATGGATGACGTTTCGGGTCGAGACCCTTCTTCAGACTGATCTTTCGGGTCGTGACCCTTCTTCGGACGTCACCCATTCCTTCTCTCCAGAGATGCTGCCTGACCCGCTGAGTTACTCCAGTATTTTGTGATACCTCTGGTTGGTTATCATTGTCATCTCACCATGTACGAGCACATTTCGTTTAGTTTAGAGATGCAGCGTGGAAACAGGCCCTTCGGCCCACCGAGTCCAGGCCGACCAGCGATCCCCGCACACTTACACTATCCTACACGCACTAGGGACAATTACACCAAGCCAATTATCCTACAAACCTGTACGTCTTTGGAGCGTGGGAGGAAAACGGAGATCCCGGAGAAAACCCATACAGGTCATGGGGAGAACGTACAAACTCTGTACAGACAGCACTCGTTGTCAGGATGGAACCCGGGTCTCTGGCGCCGTGAAGCAGCAACTCCACCGCTGCACAACTATGCTGCCCTATAAAGTATCTAATCCAGAAAGTCCTCTCTATGCATCCAATTCCCTAACTGCAGGGATTTGAGTACGGTTCAACAGTACTTGCTCAGGCAACAGGATTTAACAGGAATATATACATACAAATGGCACTACCGTTTAATTGGATCAAGAGTGTTACTGAGACTCTAAGGGGTAGGCCATTTATCATATCATATCATATCATATATCTGCAGCCGGAAACAGGCCTTTTCGGCCCTCCAAGTCCGTGCCGCCCAGCGATCCCCGTACATTAACACTATCCTACACCCACTAGGGACAATTTTTTTTTTTTTTTACATTTACCCAGCCAATTAACCTACATACCTGAGATGTAGATGAACTGAGATGAGGAAAAACTTTTTCAATCAGTGAGTTGTAAATCTGTGGAATTCTCTGCCTCAGAAGGCAGTGGAGGCCAATTCTCTGAATGCATTCAAGAGAGGACTAGATAGAGCTCTTAAGGATAGTGGAGTCAGGGGGTATGGGGAGAAGGCAGGAACGGGGTACTGATTGTGAATGATCAGCCATGATCACATTGAATGGTGGTGCTGGCTCGAAGGGCTGAATGGCCTCCTCCTGCACCTATTGTCTATTGAGACAAATTATTTAACCAGAATAACAAATTAACGCAGCATTTTCATACTTTTGCAGCTCAGTGAAGTGTGGAAACAGATACACCTGGATCGATTGCTGAGGCGTCATTGGGATCTCTGTCTAATCATGATTTTGACTTTGCTTCTGGCTGTTTTAACGGCCTACAGGCATGGATAGAGCATGTTTTATGGGAGTTAATATTGTCAATCTTGTTAAATTGCTGTTGTCATCAATTCTGAGGCTAAGCACGGATTCATGAATTTAACCTTTCTGTAACTTCCAATGTGTCTTTTGTTACAATTTCAATACATTGTGACAAAGAAGTTGAATGTTGCATCTAGTTTATTACCATCTTTATCCACCGTTGTCCTTTCTAACGGCAGATTGATTTACGCACACCCATTAACCGGTTTATTTATATGATGCTCAAGACACAAATGAGTCCCTGTTAGTTACAGTAACTGAAGGAATGCATATGTTAAAGTTAACTTTACCATAATTAACCTGCAATAAACAGTAGATGTTATTTAAATTCAGCAATCTGGACTAGAATGTTTCCAGCGTATACACGTTTTTCTCCTCAATGGATAATTCTAGTCAATGTGGGCTCGAAGGGCCAAATGGCCTACTCCTGCGCCTATTTTTCTGTGTAGGAAAAAAAAGTGCAGATGCTGGTACAAATCGAAGGTAGACACACAATGCTAAAGTAACTCAGCGGGTCATGCAGCATCTCGGGAGAGAAGGAATGGGTGACGTTCGGGTCAAAACCCTTCTTCTGAAGGGTCTCGATCCGAAACGTCACCCATTCCTTCTCTCCCGAGATGCTGCATGACCCGCTGAATTACTCCAGCATTGTATGTCTTCCTCCTATTTTTCTATGTCAGGTCCTAGACTGTTTCTTGCCCTTTCTTCTTGAAGTCTCAGTATTAGCAGTGCTCTCTACTATATCACTGTGCTAGTGAGAGGATTGAAAGATTCTGATCCTCCACTATTGTCTTCTTTGCTTATTTTGAAAACCTTATTCAAGCTTGTTGACTTATCCCCTTGCAAAGTTGCATACATATCATGACTTAGGAGATTGGTGTACAAACTTAAAGCACACGGTATTGGGGGTTCAGTGTTGAGGTGGATAGAGAATTGGTTGGCGACAGGAAGCAAAGAGTAGGAATAAACGTGTCCTTTTCAGAATGGCAGGCAGTAACTAGTGGGGTACCGCAAGGCTCAGTGCTGGGACCCCAGTTATTTACAATATATATTAATGATTTGGACGAGGGAATTGAATGCAACATATCTAAGTTTGCGGATAACACGAAGCTGGGTGGCAATGTTAGCTGTGAGGAGGCTGCAGAGTGACTTGGATAGATTAGGCGAGTGGGCAAATGCATGGCAGATGCAATATAATGTGGATAAATGTGAGGTTATCCACTTTGGCGGCAAGAACAGGAAAGCAGAGTATTACCTGAATTGTGGCCAATTAGGAAAAGGGGAGATGCAACGTGACCTGGGTGTCATGGTACACCAGTCATTGAAAGCAAGCGTGCAGGTGCAGCAGGCAGTGAAGAAAGCGAATGGTATGTTAGCATTCATAGCAAGAGGATTTGAGTAGAGGAACAGGGAGGTTCTGCTGCAGTTGTACAGGGCCTTGGTGAGACCGCACCTGGAGTATTGTGTACAGTTTTGGTCTCCTAATCTGAGGAAAGACATTCTAGCCTTAGAGGGAGTACAGAGAAGGTTCACCAGATTGATCCCTGGGATGGCAGGACTTTCATATGAAGAAAGACTGGATAGACTAGGCTTATACTCGCTGGAATTTAGAAGACTGAGGGGGGATCTTATAGAAACATATAAAATTCTTAAGGGATTGGAGAGGCTAGATGCGAGAAGATTGTTCCCGATGTTGGGGAAGTCCAGAACCAGGGGTCACAGCTTAAGGATAAGCGGGAAGTCTTTTAGGATCGAGATGAGAAAACATTTCTTCACACAGAGTGTGGTGAGTCTGTGGAATTCTCTGCCACAGAAGGTAGTTGAGGCCAGTTCATTGGCTATATTTAAGAGGGAGTTAGATGTGGACCTTGTGGCTAAAGGGATCAGGGGGTATGGAGAGAAGGCAGGTACAGGTTACTGAGCTGGATGATCAGCCGTGATCATATTGAATGGCGGTGCAGGCTCGAAGGGCCGAATGGCCTGCTCCTGCATCTATTTTCTATGTTTCTACACTGTCTGTTTTTATGATTAACCCTTCCAATATTTCACTCTTGCTCCTTAATTACATAAAATAAAACCATCACCCATTATCTTCTGCTATTTGTGAGAACTATACTCCAAAAAGTCAGATAAAGTAATATTAGGTCGCTACTTGCAAACTGCATTCCATGTTAAAATTAAATAAATTTAAAGAGGTCCCACTGTTCCAGACACAGTATTTGAGTGAACTCCTCAGCTCAGCTGTGTCATCGGGGAAAGGTGGTGACTGAGGAATAGTTAAGAATGCACATCAGCTGCTTTTGTATAGATCATGGAATTCAAGCTTGAAAATATATTCGGAGCACAAGGAAGAGTAATCTATCTTTCATCTTGTGCAGAAAATATCGCCTGATCCAGCAGGAAAGTAAAATTCAAGTCCAATTTGAAAATGATAATCTTTTACTGTTTATATTTATACACACAATTAATATTTTACGGTAAAACGACGAACGTTCTGGATTATCGGAGATGTTGCCTGGCTGGCAGAATTTTCTGGAGGGTGAGATGTGATCTCCATTACAATTTTAAAACTCTTTATCCTTTTGTACCATCGGTTCAGACAGTTTTCCTATGTCACCCATTGATACTGAAGCCGAACCTCTCTTTGCTGGCAGAGCCTGAAAGAAAACACAGTCAAGTCTGTAGTACACGGCAGGTTGGCTGTGGCGCACGAGCTACGTTGCACAGTACAGGTAGTCCAGCGTAAGTACACACCACTCTCACATTAGTGACTTGCTAAGAACATATGCTTCTGCAACGCAACAACTGGCAATTAGCAACATTTTCAGGGTTCCCAAATGGTTTGTTCTGTCAGGACGCAACCCTTGTGTGGCCAGGGGACCCCCTGTACCTCACAGAGCAAGGGAGTCATCTCATGCGACCTGGTCAGTCTTCATCAAAATCAACATCTCTAAAATGGATTACCCCGGTCAATGTGACATTGCACTTTAAAAAATTTTTTTTTTTTAACAAATAATAATAATCGACAAACTGGTTATAGAATTCTTACATAGCTTCAATTTTTAAATTTTTTAAGAAAAAATAAAGATGAAAAGAGACTGAAAAAAAAGACTATAAACTAATAGAGAGAAAGCAAAGAAAAAAGAGAATTACAAATATAAAGATTATGGGGATAGATCCAGGAGTTAATGAGTATAGTTGTACACCCAACCCTAAACTCAAGTTTTAACTTTAGTTTTAAGTTTTAGTTTTGTGACAAACCCATTTACTTTCTTAAAATTTCAATAAATGGAGGCCATATATTAAAAAATAGATCTGGTTTGTCAATGAAGGCAAACCTTATTTTTTCCAAATGCAAGGTCTCGGTCATTTCTGTAATCCACATTTTAATTGTGGGGGTTACTGGTTTTTTCACATTGCACTTTGCCGGAGCTTCCTGCATTCCATTCGGCCAAAGGATTTCTTATACCAACCGCAGAATGTTAGCAGACAAACCCAACTAAGCAGTTAAAGTGCAAATGGCATTTTGGCCTTTATTGCAACAGGTGAGGTACAGGGGCTGTCACGGTGACGCAGCGGTAGAGTTGCTGCCTTACAGCGAATGCAGCGCCGGAGACCCGGGTTCCATCCCAACTACGGGTGCCGTCTGTACGGAGTTTGTACGTTCTCCCTGTGAACTGCATGGGTTTTCTCTGGGATCTTCGGTTTTCTCCCACACTCCAAAGACGTGCAGGTTTGTGGGTTAACTGGTTTGGTAAATGTAAAGATTGTCCCTAGTGGGTGTAGGATAGTGTTAATGTGCGGGGATCGCAGGTCGGCGCGGATCCGATGGGCCATAGGGCCTGTTTCCGCGCTGTATCTCTAAACTAAACTAAAAATAAAGGTTTGGAGCATAAGAATAGGGAGGATGTTTATACGTCATCGGAGCAGAATTAGGCCATTCGGCCCATCAGGTCTACTCCACCATTCAATCATGAGTGATCTATCTCTCCCTCTCAACCCCATTCTTCAGCCTTCTCCCCATAACCCTTTACACCCGTACTAATCAACAATCGGTCATTCTCCAAAACTCTCATTCTTCTCCCAGACTGTCAAACTGTCTGAGTCGGTCGATCTTCTGACAGTTAGACAATAGACAATAGACAATAGACAATAGGTGCAGGAGTAGGCCATTCAGCCCTTCGAGCCAGCACCGCCATTCAATGCGATCATGGCTGATCACTCTCAATCAGTACCCCGTTCCTGCCTTCTCCCCATACCCCCTCACTCCGCTATCCTTAAGAGCTCTATCCAGCTCTCTCTTGAAAGCATCCAACGAACTGGCCTCCACTGCCTTCTGAGGCAGAGAATTCCACACCTTCACCACCCTCTGACTGAAAAAGTTCTTCCTCATCTCCGTTCTAAATGGCCTACCCCTTATTCTCAAACTGTGGCCCCTTGTTCTGGACTCCCCCAACATTGGGAACATGTTATCTGCCTCTAATGTGTCCAATCCCCTAATTATCTTATATGTTTCAATAAGATCCCCCCTCATCCTTCTAAATTCCAGTGTATACAAGCCCAATCGCTCCAGCCTTTCAACATACGACAGTCCCGCCATTCCGGGAATTAATCTAGTGAACCTACGCTGCACGCCCTCCATAGCAAGAATATCCTTCCTCAAATTTGGAGACCAAAACTGCACACAGTACTCCAGGTGCGGTCTCACCAGGGCCCGGTACAACTGTAGAAGGACCTCTTTGCTCCTATACTCAACTCCTCTTGTTACGAAGGCCAACATTCCATTGGCTTTCTTCACTGCCTGCTGAACCTGCATGCTTCCTTTCATTGACTGATGCACTAGGACACCCAGATCTCGTTGAACTCCCCCTCCTCCTAACTTGACACCATTCAGATAATAATCTGCCTTTCTATTCTTACTTCCAAAGTGAATAACCTCACACTTATCTACATTAAACTGCATCTGCCATGTATCCGCCCACTCACACAACCTGTCCAGGTCACCCTGCAGCCTTATTGCATCTTCCTCACAATTCACACTACCCCCCAACTTAGTATCATCTGCAAATTTGCTAATGGTACTTTTAATCCCTTCGTCTAAGTCATTAATGTATATCGTAAATAGCTGGGGTCCCAGCACCGAACCTTGCGGTACCCCACTGGTCACTGCCTGCCATTCCGAAAGGGACCCATTTATCCCCACTCTTTGCTTTCTGTCTGTTAACCAATTTTCTATCCATGTCAGTACCCTACCCCCAATACCATGTGCCCTAATTTTGCCCACTAATCTCCTATGTGGGACCTTGTCGAAGGCTTTCTGAAAGTCGAGGTACACCACATCCACTGACTCTCCCTTGTCAATTTTCCTAGTTACATCCTCAAAAAATTCCAGTAGATTTGTCAAGCATGATTTCCCCTTCGTAAATCCATGCTGACTCGGAACGATCCCGTTACTGCTATCCAAATGCTCAGCAATTTCGTCTTTTATAATTGACTCCAGCATTTTCCCCACCACTGATGTCAGACTAACTGGTCTATAATTACCCGTTTTCTCTCTCCCTCCTTTCTTAAAAAGTGGGATAACATTTGCTATTCTCCAATCCACAGGAACTGATCCTGAATCTATAGAACATTGAAAAATGATCTCCAATGCTTCCACTATTTCTAGAGCCACCTCCTTAAGTACTCTGGGATGCAGACCATCAGGCCCTGGGGATTTATCAGCCTTCAGTCCCATCAGTCTACCCAAAACCATTTCCTGCCTAATGTGGATTTCCTTCAGTTCCTCCATCACCCTAGGTTCTCCAGCCCCTAGAACATTTGGGAGATTGTGTGTATCTTCCTCAGTGAAGACAGATCCAAAGTAACGGTTTAACTCGTCTGCCATTTCTTTGTTCCCCATAATAAATTCCCCTGCTTCTGTCTTCAAGGGACCCACATTTGCCTTGACTATTTTTTTCCTCTTCACGTACCTAAAAAAACTTTTGCTATCCTCCTTTATATTATTGGCTAGTTTACCCTCGTACCTCATCTTTTCTCCTCGTATTGCCTTTTTAGTTAACAGGGCTTTGGAGTTCCTGGAATTCTGTGCGCCCCTACCCAAGGATATAGTAGCTTTGGAGGCAGTCCAGAGCTGACTCAGCAGGCTAAGTCCTGGGATGGGATGGTCACATTCATGTGATTAAACGTGAAAATATATTTCAATGAGCTGAAAGGATTTTTTAGATTGTAGATTTTTAGATTTAGAGATACAGCGCGGAAACAGGCCATTCGGCCCACCGACTCCATGCCGCCCAGCAATCCCCGCACATTTAACACTATCCTACACACACTAGGGACAATTTTTACATTTACCCAGTCAATTAACCTACAAACCTGTACGTCTTTGGAGTATGGGAGGAAAACGAAGATCCCAGAGAAAACCCACGCAGGTCACGGGGCGAACGTACAAACTCCGTACAGACGGCGCCCGTAGTCAGGATCGAACCCGGGTCTCCGGCGCTGCATTCGCTGTAAGGCAACAACTCTACCACTGCGCCACCGTGAACAGGATGGGCAAAGGGCTACAAAAATGATGTTTTTAAACATCTTGAACAGTAATCCAATATTTCTACAGTGTTTCTGTACAAGAAACTCTTAAGAATTTCCTTTCAACTGTCCAATTGTCAGTATCTGTCCGTATGAAATCAAAGGAGCTGCACAATGTCCAAGTCCACACATGGATTTTTTTTTGGCTTAGAAAGATTGGAAATCGCCTACCTGTGATTCATGGGGTTTCCAGCCAATCATATACAGAATCTGAAACGTCGCCGGCACAGAACCATCCTTGTTGCCGTACATCTCTTTGGTGAGAGACAAATAAAAGTTTAATTTAGTACAATTGATCCAAATATTATGTGTTTTACTTTTGTTAACTTTTAGCAATTGCTACTGCTTGCAACACACCAGAGGATGATTTAAGCCAATTCTATCTGGAAAAATATCAGAAATCGCAGCACACGTTATGAAGCCAAAACATAATTGTCAAGTTAAGAGAAGTTGTGAATCTGCGTGATGGGTCGTGGGTATATGGAACAAGCTGCCAATGGAGGTAGTTGAGCCACGTGCCATAACTATATTTAAAAAATACTTGGACAGGTACATGGATAGGAAAGATTTAGAGGGAGAGAGGAGGAAACATCCTTTCCACATCCACTCTATCTATGCCTTTCATTATTCTGTAAGTTTCAATGAGGTCCCTCCTCAACCTTCTGAACTCCAGCGAGTAAAGGCCCAGTGTTGTCAAATGCTCATATGCTGGTTGGTGGTGCTGGCTCGAAGGGCCGAATGGCCTACTCCTGCACCTATTGTCTGTTGTGTAACCCACCCATTCCTGGAATCATTCTCGTCTAGGAAGGAACTGCAGATGCCGAGGCAGGAAAATGGGATCAGGAGGCAGAGATTGAATGGTGGCGTGGACTCGATGGGCCGAATGGCCTAATTCGACTCCTATAACTTGTGAATCCCTAATTTCCTTCATTGGTCAGTGTCCTCTTTCCTCACTTATCTTTTTTGCTGGGTTCTAAATATTACTTAAGAATACTGCAAAAGCCCCGTTACTGACACGATCCATCATTTTGCTGATGGCTGACGGAAGATAGGTGACAGTAATTTCTTTGAATAGGATTTGTCCTGCTTTTAGTGAGAACACACCTGGACAATTATCTGCATTGTTGGGTAGATGCCTGGGGTGTGATAATACCAAAATAGCATGCCCAGGAGCGGTGCTCGTTCTTGAGTATCAATCTGCAGTATGGCATTCACCCGGGATGCTGCCTGATCCTACAGCCTAACTATGCTCACTACTGTTAGCATATCGTAACAGCATGTGGAATGAATCAAATTGTCTTAAGACTAGCTTTTGTGACCCAGTTTCAGATTAGTTTGTCATTATACATTAGGGTGCAATAATACAGTCACTGAAAGGAAGCATGCAGGTACAGCAGGCAGTGAAGAAAGCTAAGGACATGTTGGCCTTCATAACGAGAGGATTTGAGTACAGGAGCAAAGAGGTCCTTCCGCAGTTGTACAGGGCACTGGTGAGACCACACCTGGAGTACTGTGTGCAGTTTTGGTCTCCAAATTTGAGGAAGGACGTTCTTGCTATTGAGGGAGTGCAGTGTATGTTCACTAGGTTAATTCCTGGAATGACGGGACTGACATATGATGAAAGAATGGAACGACTGGGTTTGTATACACTGGAATTTAGAAGGATGAGAGGGGATCTTATAGAAACATCTACAATTATTATGGGATTAGGCACGCTAGATGCAGGAAAGATGTTCCCGATATTGGGGGAGTTCAGAACCAGGGGCCACAGTTTAAGAATAAGGGGTAGGCCATTGAGAACTGAGATGAGGAAAGGTAGACACAAAATGCTGGAGTAACTCAGCGGGACAGGCAGCATCTCTGGATAGACGCAATGGGTGACGTTTCTGGTCGAGACCCTTCTTCAGACTGATAAGATGAGGAAAAACCTTTTCACCCAGAGTTGTGAATTCGTGGAATTCTCTGCCTCATAAGGCAGTGGAGGCCGACTCACTGGATGCATTCAAAAGAGAGTTTCATAGAGCTCTTAGCGCTAGTGGAATCAAGGGATATGCGGAGAAGGCAGGAACGGGGTACTGATTGTGGATGATCAGCCATGATCACATTGAATGGCGGTGCTGGCTCGAAGGGCCGAATGGCCTACTCCTGCATCTATTTTCTATGTATCAATGATATTCCTTGTTCACATGAAGTTCCTCGAGTAAACAGTTAAGAAACAGTTAAACAGGTACATGGATAAGACAGGTTTGGAGGGATATGGACCAAACACAGGCAGGTGGGGCATGTTGGGCCGAAGGGCCCGTTTCCACACTATATAACTGTATGATTGTCGTACAACAAAATATTAAAGTCCAATAACGGAATGAGGTAGAGCTAAGAGTATGTGGCAGCATCTCAGGGAATGGGATGTTTGAAAGCGGTGATTAGTGCAGGAGGGTAGACACAAAATGCTGGAGTAACTCAGCGGGCCAGGCAGCATCTCTGGAGAGAAAGAATGGGTGACGTTTCGGGTCGAGACCCTTCTTCAGACTTGAACTAGTTTAGGTGCTGTAAGAAAATAACTGCAGATGCTGGTACAAATCGAAGGTATTTATTCACAAAAAGCTGGAGTAACTCAGCAGGTCAGGCTGAGAAGGAATGGGCGACGTTTCAGACTGAAGAAGGGTCTCGACCTGAAACGTCGCCCATTCCTTCTCTCCTGAGATGCTGCCTGACCTGCTGAGTTACTCCAGCTTTTTGCGAACTAGTTTAGGAGTCTGTTAAGAGCAGGGAAGATGCTGTTGGTACATGGTGGCACATGAGGAAAAGGCAGGGATGAAATATTATCCATTTGGGACTAAAAATGATTCTACGTGCTTCTGACTTTCCTTCAGAATATTGAAGCTGAGGGAATGTACTGGCATTAATTAAAAATATCAACCATCATTTGAGCAGAAAAGCTGGCTTATGCGTGCTCCCTTTATATCCTAATGTCCATTATGTACTTTCTAACTCACACCAAATATCAGATTCAGGTCCAACCTTTCATTCACTCACCTTTGTAGATTGCTGCAGCTGCTAGTATGGTATCCCTGTGCAACATGGATTTCCTGTTCCAAGCACAATTGCTCTCTCCCATACCTTCAGATTTAGAGATGCAAAACTATCAGGAGATTTAAAAGAAATCACGTTACGTATCCAGCGTTGGCTCGAGGGGTTAAAAGGTTACCGTTTTGTAAATATCACTTTTTTCATCTGAGGGATTGTGCATTTCTGCACCGCCACAATATTTCATATTTTGTTCTCAAAGCTATATGCACAAAGGCAATGCACGATTTGTGTAGATTTTTATAAAAAAATCATATCAATTAAACAAACAATTGAGAATAGACCAAATAACATTTCTGTAGTCACAGCCACCTCCACCAACCTTGCAAGTCCTCCATTACTTCAAAGATCCCTGGATAGTTGACCTGGATTTCATCAATGTCCTGTAGAAAATTAACACACAGGACTTAAAATATTTATTTTACAGATCTTTAAATGGTACACTATTTCCTGCACTACTCCACAGAAACATAGAAAATAGGTGCAGGAGGAGGCCATTTGGCCCTTCGAGCCAGCACCGCCATTCATTGTGATCATGGCTGATCATCCACAATCAGTAACCTGTGCCTGCCTTCTCCCCTTATCCCTTGATTCCACTAGCCCCCAGAGCTCTATCTAACTCTCTTGTTAATATTTCCCTGTTAATATTTCATAATTAACCATCTCACCAATTTTGTTCTGATGTATAACTAAGAGGCAAGTTAAGTGTGCGCAGTTGAGATAAAGGTGACAAAATTGTAACCGCCAATCTTTCTGCAAAATTGCACTTTTAAAATATTTTAAGCATGTGTTAAATACCTTGAAATAAATGTCAATGATCCAAACGGGGAATATGCTAATTGTGTAGGTGGCGTTTTGTTTTAAGGCACGGCATTAATATGGTAATTGGCAGAGGGAACCGTAACACAATGAATGGCACGTCACTTTCCCACCGGGTTCAAAGAGAATTGAATGTGACCTGCTGCCCCATACCTCTAAATGGGCATTTAATAACATAACATAACATAACAACACTTTATTGTCATTCGGCACAACACCGAACAAAATTTCAGCAGTCACAAAACACAGCAAAAAGAAAAAAAACACAGGACACCCGACCCCAACACAAACATCCATCACAGTGACTCCAAACACCCCCTCACTGTGATGGAGGCAACAAAACTTCCCCTCTCTTCCCCCCGCACCCACGGACAGGCAGCTCGACCCCTACCGAGGCAACCGACACGCACAGCCCCCGCAAGAGGATGGAACGTCCCGCGGCCGCACCGGGCGATGTTAAGTACAGATAATATACAGAAGCCAATTAACCTACAAACGTGCACATCTTTGAAATGTGAGAGGAAACCACAGCACCCGGAGGAAACCCACACAATCACGGGGAGAATGTATAAACTCTGTACAGTCAGCACCCATAGTCAGGATCGAACACTGTAAGGCAGCGACTCCCACTGCACCACTGTGTCGCCCAGTGCAACAAAAAATATTTTTTTCAGAATATATCCTTCAAATTTATTTTTTTCTTGACACTCTTCATAATATAAACTATGAAACAAACAATTTAGAAACAAATCTTTATTTGCCTCACCACAGTTAGCATGTTAAATCCTGCTTGTTGCAAGAGATTTCCGAGGTCGGCCACGGCAGTGAACGGTGAAACGTGAGGTGCAAACCCTCCTTCACGTTCCAGCTCGGCGAGCTGCAGGGAACAGCGAAGCTCATACAAGGTCTCCCCTCCCATCATGGCGCCAATGAAAACGCCATCTGGTTTCAAGGAATTATTAATCTACAGAGGGGAAAAAAAGGATCATCACTGTAACCAGAACAGTTAGTGTATCTCCTAAAATTACCAGTCAATGAATGTATTTGGTGGTGCATGCCACAAACCTATTTCTGCTCAATATAATTTGAGTTCCAGTACATTTTGGGAAAAATTCTCAAATAGTTCAAAGATTGTAAATCAGCATTACAGCTCTAATTTCCTTTTTGCGCAGTATCATCTTGCTAAGAGTCTTTATTTTAGACTTTAGACTACAGCGTGGAAACAGGCCCTTTGACTCACCGAGTCCACTGTCCAGCGATCACCCCGTACACTGACACTATCCTTGGGACAATTGCTGGGTACAATTTACAATTTTACCGAAGCCAATTAGCCTACAAACCTGTACATCTTTGGTGTGTGGGAGAAACCGAAGCACCCGGAGCAAACTCACATGGTCACTGGGAGAACGTACAAACTCCGTACAGACAGCACCAGAAGTCAGGATCGAACTCGGCTCTCTGGTGCTGTAAGGCAGCAACTCTACTGCTGTGCCACCCACAAAAGTCAGAGCTATAGACCCCAGAAACAAGCCCTTCACCCCAACTCGTCCATGTCAACCAACCTACTTGCCAATGCCCTCCAAACCTTTCTTATCCATGTACCTGCCCAAATACCCTGTAAATGCCATAACTGTACCTGCCTCTACCACTTCCTCTGGCAGCTTGGTCCATAAATTCCAGGCATGTGAGCGAGGTAATAAAAAAAAAGAGGAAAAGAGCAGAGCGCTTGCACGAGGCATACAGCCGGGGGGGGGGGGGGGGGACAAAAATTTAAAAGGCGAAAATCTGCATAAAATTCACATGCCTGAAATTCACCATCCTTTGCATGAAAAAGTTGCCCCTCAGAACCTTTTCAATGGGATTCTCTCATTACTTTTCTTCAGACAGAACGAGATTGAGTGGTTTTCCTATGGTTCTCTGGTCACTCTACCAGGCTAAACCCTCCTCAGTTCATCCAAAAGTTCCCCATCTCAACCTGGGACCAGATGTTCCCCTTCACTGCTCCACATTTGCACAGTGACCCCTCCAATGGGCAACTTTCATCCTCCTCTTTATCGCTGTCCACATCCACAACTCACCATCTCTTGAACTGAATAATACCTTTTCTCATATTGTGTATTTCATTACTGAACAATACAATAATGTGTCAAATTTGAAAAATTCAATGTAATACAAATGAGAGGTTAAGATGCTGCTTTTACAGAAATGAATTGGTTTTCTTGGAACATTTGGCTGTATGTTTTTTTATAAACATGAAATATGTCTCAACAGTTACAACATCAAGCCTTCGTGGCATGGCTGTGCACCTGATGATCACTTTCTTTTACTAACAGGAACTCAGCAGGTCAGGCAGCACCTGGGGGGGAATGGACAGGCAACACTTTTCTTTAGCTATTTGTTTGGAATTGTGGAGAAAACATTTTCACCTGCTTGAAGGCTCCTGGGAGGTCATTCACCCAATGTAAACTAAAAATGAAAGGGCAGATTTTAAGTAACAAAGCAAATTTCAAAAGATAAACATTTTCAAATTGTACAGGAATTCAAATCAAATCAAACTATTTTTCAAAATTCAAATAAAATCAGTTGAGTTTCAGGAAACATTTACAAATAATTACACGCAAACAATGTTTCTATCAAGGATGGGGATTAATACTAATTAATTGTTGGTATTAATCATTTAAAGCAGGGATGATTTAATCACACACCTCAGACTGCTAACAATGAGATCAAATGTATTTTCTTGGAAGGGGAGAAACTCTTCATCTGCTAGGATATGATAGGTGGGAATTTCCGTCTCAATTGGATATTTCTGCAAAGGTACATTAAAAGCAATAAGGTTAGCAATTTGCAGCTGCTTTAATAGGTACAGTTGCAACAAAAATAGCACACATATAAAAATAGAGCATTTCTATATTCTTGATTAGTACAGGTATCAGAGGTAATGGGGAGAAAGCAGGTGAATGGGGTTAGGAGGGAGAGATTGATCAGCCATGATTGAATGGCAGAGTAGACTTGATGGGCCAAATGGCCCAATACTATTCCTATCACTTATGACCTTATGAATATCTATTCTCTCTTCCTTCCAAGACCTATCTCTCATTCTGCAAGCCATGTCAAAGACAAATACAGCACTGAGGCTGCTCCGGAAGGGAGTACAGTGGACAAAATATTTACTAGGCCTCCCAACTTTATTCACGATTCATCTGGGGAAAGAAGTACACCCCTCCATTTTGTGCCACCAGGTAAACTGAGGTATGAGGAGGATAACATTTGGGGCATTATTCCTATCCTACAATAGAAAACATTGTTATATCAATACATTTATAGATATTCTGCTTTTGAGCAGCATCGGAAAAAAATATATACTGCAAGATACGAGCGTCTGATGAATCTGAAGAAGGGTCTCGATCCTAAACGTCACCCATTCCTTCTCTGCAGAGATGCTGCCTGTCCCGCTGAGTTACTCCAGCATTTTGTGTCTTAATATATATATATGTAAAGAGGATAAAACCGCTGTATTTAACTCTGTATATCGCGTATTAACGTTTTGTTATCACAATTATTGGTCTCTATTTTTCAAGCAAGTATTGCTTGATCACCGTGCCAAAGATGCTTAGTTCCACCTTTCAAAGAAACCATTCAGGAGCAGATCCATGAGCAATGATCAGAGGCAAGACCACAAAACATTGGAAACATGAAGGCAACAGTCAACGACAACATTTATTTTTAATTATCTCTTAATTTTTACATGAAGTTTGAACTGTAATGTCTAGGCCTGCATATTCTTTCCAAACTAAAATGCTTTTCATGAACAAAGAACCTACCAAAACATTCTCTGCAACATCGATTTGAAAGAGTTTTTGAACAGTATCCTGAAACAACAGAAACAGGATTAATTAATAAATAACCAAAGTTTGTTTCAAAAATGAAGAAATTTTCACAGTGATAGTGTGGAAACAGGCCCGTCGGTCCAACTTGTCCACACTGGCCAACATGTCCCAGCTACACTAGTCCCACCTGCCTTTATTTGGCCCAGATCCCTCTAAACCTGTCCCAATGTACCTACCTACATTTTCTTTTAAATGTTAAGATAGTAAATGAAGGTGTTAAAAAATAGATACTCAGTTTTTGTGTATCATCCTTCATGTGAAAGCAAATAATGGGGTACTTTCTATGCACCAAGCTACCTCGATAATTTCATAGTTGTTTTACAGCTTTGAAATGATGCTTCATGGTTTTCCAGTTTTTCTCATGACTTCAGAACTATTAACACCAATATTTCAAAAATGTATGCAGTACATAGATGTTTCAAGATGCAAAATAAAAAGTGATGAAAGAGATAGCACAATGCATCATTGGATTTAAATTTATCTGAAATACTTTTTCAGTGTTTTGGATGGTATATTGATTATGCATTGTCATACCTACCATCAGACACAATATGTAATACTTTCCAACCGACTCGAAAAGCTGCCAATTTGTTGAGTAATTATGGTGTGGATTTGTACTCAAGAGGAAACTGGCCGAGATTTCCAATTTAAAGTCATACTGTATTTTAAAGCAGATGAGAAACCAAGTCTTTGATGTAAAACTAAACCTCAGTTGAAAAAGATACACGTTTATTGAAGCCAAATGGCCAATGCCTGTTCACTTACCTTGGTTAGGTTTCCTGCTATATAGCCTTTGCCACATCCAATGTCAAGTGCAACAGGGAAAGTTCTAAAAGAAGGAAAAAAAGGTGAAGTCGGACCCAGATATAATTTCATGCAATTTCAATTTCATTTCAATTTTTTGAACAATATAGTTTTAACTATATTGTGGGAGAAGATTAATAATATTTAGGCGAACTGCAAATAGAAAAACACAGCAGAAAAAATCCTAGCGGGTCAATCTTACCTCACAATATCCAAAACACGATCTGCAATTCTGCTTCCAACCTGTACAATTGCAAAATTGTGATATCGATCATTTGGAAAGGTTCAGTAATTGGATCTTAAAATGTGAAACTATGATCTGTTTTACAATAGATCAGTCAAAATCTCATTCACCAGTTGAACAAGCTTACATAGAAATATAGAAAGTAGGTGCAGGAAGAGGCCATTTGGCCCTTCAAGCCAGCACCGCCATTCATTGTGATTATGGCTGATCATCTGCAATCAGTAACCTGTGCCTGCCTTCTCCCCATATCCCTTGATTCCACGAGCCCCTAGAGCTCGACCTAACTCTCTTTTAAATTCATCCAGTGAATTGACCTCCACTGCCCTCTGTGGCAGAGAATTTCACAAATTCACAACTCTCTGGGTAAAAAAGTTTCTTCTCACCTCAGTTTTAAATGGCCTCCCCTAGACTGTCTCCCCTGGTTCTGGACTCCCCCAACATTGGGAAATGTTTTCCTAGCATCTAGCTTTTATAATTTTATACATCTCTATAAGACCCCCTCTCATTCTTCTAAACTCCAGTGAATACAAGCCTAGTCTTTCCAATCTTTCCTCATATAACTGTCCCTCCATCCCAGGGATTAACCTCGTGAATCTACGCTGCACTGCCTCAATAGCAATTACGTCCTTCCTCAAATTAGACGACCAAAACTGCACACAATACTCCAGATGTGGTCTCACCAGGGCTCGATACACCTGCAGAAGGACTTCTTTGCTCTTGTACTCAAATCCCTTCGTTATGAAGGCCAACATGCCATTAGCTTTCTTCACTGCCTGCTGTACCTGCACGCTTACTTTCAGTGACTGGTGTACAAGGACACCAAGGTCTCGTTGCAGCTTCAAGGACAATGTGTAGGAAAGAGCACCAGATGCTGATTTACACCAAAGATAGACAAAATTGCTGGAGTAACTCAGTGCTGGAGTCAGGCAGCACCTCTAGAGAAAAGAAATGTGACCTTTCAGGTCAAGATCCTTCTTCAGACTGAAAGTCAGGGGAGAGGGCGATAGAGGGTGTGGCAGAACTCTCGTTGGAGAGCCAACCTATTCCTTTTCTCCAGAGATGCTCTCTGACCCACTGAGTTACACCACCTTTTCGTGTCTATCTTCAGGAACTAACTGCCTACTACTTTTGTACTGTGGGTATATTTCAAAGCAATGCCCACACTGCATCCATTCTCCAAGATATTACATGCTGACATTCACAAAATGACACAAAGTGCTAGAATAACTCAGGTCAGGCAGCATCTCTGGAAAACATGGACAGGTGAAGGTTCGGGTTAAGACCCTTCAGACTGATTGTAGTGGTGGGAAAGGAGGCTGGAAAAGGGGAAAGCAGGACAAAGCATGGCAGGTGATAGGTCAACGCAGGTGAGGGTTTTTTGATGGTTAGAGCAAAAGCCTGAGATAAGAACAGAAGGGTTGAGATAGGTTTTAAGAGTTCTGGATTGTGAAACCTGAGGAAACACAATTCAGTCTGGCCATCCAAATGTTATTATTTATTCCCTCCACAAACATTGTGAATTCACCAGAATGTTTTGACTGTTCCCAGAATGGATTCACAAGGAATTTCAGTGCTTAGATTTTTATTACATGGAATGACTGACATTATTTTGACATGATTACCAACTTAATATGTGCATGAGCATCTCAGCCTGAACTGCAAACCAAATAAAACAACGTAACTGGAAAATTCGAAGCTTTTTCAAAAAACGGAGGAAATTATAAAAATCTAAAGGGATAGAATCGTTCTGTGGTAGCGATACCAAATTATATTGTAAATAAACTCAGCAAGAAATAGCAATTATCTCCCACTTTAATGTCTTTGAATTGCGAATGGCATACTTTATTGTTTATTTAGAAACAAAGAACCTCATTTTGTGGGTGACAAAGTCTCGTCCAAAAGACTTGTTTTTTTGGATGACAATAAAGGTTATTCTGATTCTGATTTGCTACTTCTTAGCAAGACTATAAATATCAGAAACCTTTAGTAGACCCAAAATGCTGGGCGTAACTCAGGCAGCATCTCTGGAGAGAAGGGTTGAAACCCTTGTTCGGACTGAGAATCAAGGGGGAAGGGTGACTAGAGATCAGGAAGGGCAAGGTGTGAAAATGGGAAAATGTACAAGGTTAGAGGTTCTGCTTGGTCTCCTATTCCTCCAAAACCTCCAAGAAGAAACACACTGCATAAAAAAACTAAATAAGTGAAGATCACATGAACCAATCATCCAAAAGATGCCAGTGACATTAAATGTCTTTTTTTTTTTAAGTGGAAATGTCAAAGACTACAGAGGCAAAGTTTAAAGGAGATGTGTAGGGCACGCTTATTTTACACAGACAGTGATGGAACACGCTGCCATGGGTGGTGGTGCAGGCAGATACGATAGTGGTGTTTAAGAGACTTTTGGATAGGTATGTGGATGTTCAGGGAATGGAGGGATATGGATTAAGTGCAGGCAGATCATAGTTGGTCTTGCGATTGTGTTCAGCACAGACATTAGGATCGAGGGGCCTGTTCTGGTGCTATATTGTTCTACAGCTACATATTGGGACATACGACAATAAAACACTTGACTTTCTTATGATAGACACAAAATGCTGAAATAACTCAGTGGGACAGGCAGCATCTCTGTAGAAGAGGAATAGGTGACATTTCGGGTCAAGTCAAGTCAAGTCAATTTATTTGTATAGCACATTTAAAAACAACCCACGTTGACCAAAGTGCTGCACATCTGACTAGGAAAAAAAAAGAAACATACAGTGGCAGGCAGCCAAACACAACGGCGCGGCCATCTTGAACAAAATGTTAATTCAATGTTAATTCGAGACGAAACATCCTTCTTGCCCTGAAACGTCACCCATTTGTTCTCTTCAGAGATGCTGCCTGTCCTGCTGAGTTACTCCAGCATTTTGTGTCTATCTTCGGCGTAAACCAGCACCTGCAGTTCCTTCCTGCGCATCTTGAATCTCTTGTCCTCTGTTCACTCCAGACCCCTTTATGACAGGTTGTAATCGTTCACACCGAGATGCATTGGAGAATAGAACAACTCTTTTCCTCTCTTCACTTGACCGGCTGCTTGTTTCCAGCATTTAGTTTTGTTTCTAAACGTTGTGTGACCTTGAGGGTCACACCCTCCCTCCTCCCACCCCCACCCTACTCCCACCCCTCTCTCACCCTCACCCTCTCCTCCCTCACGCTCTCCTTCCTCCCTCATCCTCTCCTTCCTCCCTCCCCCCCTCACCCTCTCCTCCCTCCCTCACCCTCACCTCCCTCTCCCCCTCCTCTCCTCACCTCACCCCCTCACCCTCCCCCCTCACCCTCTCCTCCCTCACCCTCCCCCCCCACCCTCTCCTCACCCTCCCCCCCCTCACCCTCCCCCCCCTCACCCTCTCCCTCCCCTTACCCTCTCCTCACCTCCTCCCTCAGGTAGTCGCACTGCCCGCCATCGCCCGCTGCGGCCGCCGCCCACTTCTTCTGCCGCCTCTTCATTCCCCGGTCGAAGACATTGGCCGAGCTCCCGGCCGCCGAGGCCTGAGTCCGCCGGGGGCAGCAGCAGCCAGTGGGGGAGGCCGGGGGGTGCGGGCGGAGACGGAGGGCGGCGGGAAGGAGCCGCCAGGCGCCGCTCATCTCCTCCAACGGCCCGACGACGGCGACGGCCAGACCCGCCACTGCGCCTGCGTCCCGACCGGAGCCGGCTCAACGGCCACTGGAGCTCATGCGCGCGCACACGGCACTCTGCAGCCAAGTCCGGACCTCGCCACTACGCGTGCGTATTCCCGGCACCCACTCGACAGTACGCATGCGCCACACCTGGCACTTTATAAGGCACACTCAGCGCATGCAGCTGCCCGGCGCTTGCCAAACAATCCAACACTACCCATGCGCTCCCGCCCGGCACTCTGCTGCCGAATCTCGACACTACGCATGCGCTCTCCCGGCACCCGCCAAACATTCGACGCTGCGCAGGCGCGTCCGGCTCCTCAACGGCCGATCCTCGCAACTGCCGGGCCCCCGCAGTGCGCATGCGCCCCGGACCCTCTTCCCGATGCAACCACTCGACCAAAGGGGAGCTCTGCCGTTCCAAATGAACAACAGTCGGCAGCAGAGCAATGACTGCCATCATTTATGCAAGGTGATTAAATTATTTATAATATTTTCATTAGAATTGTTGGATGACACAGTATTTCGCGCGTGGTTTGTTGGAGCCTGAGTTGTAATGTTGAGGCCGACCTCCCCCCCGGCTACTGGGTGATGGTGGGGAGGTGAACGTAACGTGGGGAAGGGGCGGAGTCTACTGGCGGCACGAGGACGGTGCGGTTTCAGACCAGGGTAGCGGGTACGTGGCGACCACCCATCAACCCCCCCCCCACCCATCACCCCCTCCCCCATCATCACCCCCCCCCATCAACATCACCCCCCCACCCATCACCCCCTCCCCCATCATCACCCCCCCACATCAACCCCCCTATCAACATCACCCCCTCCCCATCAACATCCCCTCCCCATCATCAACCCCCCCATCAACATCACCCCATCGCTCCCTCCCCATCATCACCCATCACCCCCCACACATCACCCCCCACACCTATCACCCCCCCACCCATCACCCCCTCCCACATCATCACCCCCCCACCCATCACCCCCCACACATCAACCCCCCCACACATCACCCCCTCCCACATCATCACCCCCCCCAACATCACCCCCTCCACATCAACACCCCCACCCATCACCCCATCATCACCCCCCACCCCATCATCACTCCCCCAACATCACCCCCCCACATCAACCCCCCACCCATCACCCCCCACCCATCACCCCCCACCCATGACCCCCCACCTATCACACCCCCCACCTATCACCCCCCCCACCTATCACCCCCCCACCCATCACCCCCTCCCACATCATCACCCCCCCCCCCCCCCCAACATCACCCCCCCCAACATCACCCCCTCCCCCACATCACCCCCCCCCCCCCCCTCTCTTAAGGATAGCGGAGTCAGGGGGTATGGGGAGAAGGCAGGAACGGGGTACTGATTGAGAATGATCAGCCATGATCACATTGAATGGCGGTGCTGGCTCGAAGGGCCGAATGGCCTCCTCCTGCACCTATTGTCTATAAACCTGGCAACACTAGGATAAAGAAGGCATATCGTATAAATGTCATAAAAAGTAACTGCAAATGCTTGTTTAAACCAAAGATGCAAAATGCTCCAGTAACTCAGTGGGTCGTTACTCCAAGATTTTGTGTCTATCTGAGGCATATGGTATGCTTGCCATGAGGCAGGGAACTGAGTATAAGAGTCAGGAAGTCACAATGCAACTTTGTAAGACCTTTGCTCGGTCGCTTTTGGAGTATTGTATGCAGTTCTGGTCTCCTCATGGATGTGGAGACTTTGGAAAAGGTGCAGCAGAGGTTTACCAAAATGATAGACACAAAATGCTGGAGTAACTCAGCAGGACAGGCAGCACCTCTGGAGCGAAGGAATGGGTGACGTTTCGGGTCGAGTCCCTTCTTTAGGCTGGTTACGGATAAGGGAAACGAGAGATATAGACAGTGATGTGGAGAGATAAAGAACAATGAATGAAAGATGTGCAAAAAAGTAACGACAATAAAAGAAACAGGCCATTGTAAGCTGCTGTAGGGTGAAAATGAGAAGCTAGTGCAACTTGGGTGGGGGAGGGATGGTGAGAGAGGGAATGCCGGGGCTACCTGAAGTGAGAGAAATCAAAATCATACCACTGGCCTCGGAGGGCAGACAGCCGGAAGTAATGAAATCAGAAATGGTGTATGATATTAAGGCCTGGTGCTCGTCTGTGGGGTCATGGTCCAAGGATAAGTAGGAGGAGGTGTCTGAGAGTTGTCCCTGGCCTCAGCCCGGTAGAGACTACCACAGCACCTCCCTTGTCGCGGGTTTGATTATCATGTCGGGGTTGCTGCAGAGTGATGACTCAGTAACATAGTGGGTCAGGCAGCATCTGTGGAGAAATTGGATAGGTAACATTCCAGGTTGGGACCGTTCTTCACACTGATTCTGAATTATGGGGTATCAGCTGCTGGGAGAGGTTGGATTGTGTTTCTGTGATGAGATAAATAGGGTGTAAGAGGTGTAAATAGGGTAGACAGCCAGAACCTTTTTCCCCCCATGTTGGAAGTGTCAAATACTAGAGGGTATAGCTTTCAGGTGAGAGGGGTAATGTTTGGGGGAGATGTGCAGGGCGAGTTGTTTTACACAGAAGGCGGTGAATGCCTGGAACATGCTGCCAGGGGTGCTGGTGGAGGTAGATAGGAGAGTGGCTTTTGAGACTTTTAGATTGACAGATGGATATGAAGGGAATGAAGGAATACGGATCATGTACTGGCAGAATAGATTAAAATGGCATTGTGTTTGGAACGGACATTGACGGCCGAAGGGCCTGTCTTTGTGCAGTACTGTTCTGTGTAAACTATGTCCAAATGCAAAATGCTGGGGTAACTTAGCGATTCAGGTGAAAATGTATAGGGGCATTCTTTCAGACGGTAACGTTGCCTACACTCCTGCATTTTGTGCACCCAACACCCTGTCTGTCGCTGGTTTGTGGTTTGTCCCTCCTCGGACCACTGTCGGTAGGTACTCACCACTGCTGACCGGGAGCACCCCACAAGCCTAGCCGTTTCAGAGATGCTCTGACCCAGTCGTCTGGCCAGAACAATTTGGCCCTTGTCAAAGTCGCTCAGGTCTTTACTCCTGCCCATTTCTCCTGCATCCAACACATCAACTTCAAGAACTGACTGTTCACTTGTTGCCTAATATATCCCACTCCTTGACAGGTGCCATTGTAACAAGATGATCAATGTTATTCACTTTGCCTGTTAGTGGTCATAATGTTTTGGCTGAAGAAGGGTCTCGACCCGAAACGTCACCCATTCCTTCTCTCTTGAGATGCTGCCTGACCTGCTGGGTTACTCCAGCATTTTGTGAAATAAATACCTTCGATTTGTACCAGCATCTGCAGTTATTTTCTTACATAATGTTTTGGCTGATCAGTGTATATTTCTGTAAAGGGCTTTTCAACATTTAATCCCGATATGTATGAGGAATAATTAAGGTTGTAGAGATTTATTCACAAAATGCTGGAGAATGCTACCCATTTCTTCTCTCCTGAGATGATGCCTGACCTGCTGAGTTACTCCAGCATTTTGTGAATAAATACCTTCGATTTGTACCAGCATCTGCAGTTACTTTCTTACACAAAGGTTGTAGAGATTAGTAAGAGATAAGCTCAAGGTAGCTATATCTCGTTGTACCCCTGGGTACCCCTGGGTACAATGACAATAAAGATATATTGTATTGTATTGTATTGTATAAGCACAGTGCGAGCAGTCATGTTGAGGGTGGAATTGATGCAGATTTAGAGATTTATTAAACCCGGTCAAGAGCTCAGATAACACAGAAGGTTTGACGTGATGGAGGAAAATGCATTTGCCCAGGAGAATGTTTTTAAATATATAATTTGGAGAATCTGTGTGCCCTTAGGGTGCTTGGTAAATTTATTTTCAATCTATATTTTTATGATTCCTGTGATTTTCTGTAAAGTTTAAATTTTGACCTTGCAGTTTTCTGCCGGATTGGATAACGGATCGGATCAAAATGGCATCGAGAGCGGAGGAAGTGATGAGTGACGACCGCTTCAGGCAGGTGATGAAGGACCCCAGGTTCTGGGAGATGCCCGAGAAAGAACGCAAGATCAAGATTGACAAAAGGTTTCAAGGGATGTTTCATGAGAAGAAATTTAAACTGAATTACACCGTGGATAAGAGGGGGAGACCAATCAACCACAGCACAACAGAAGACCTGAAGCGCTTTTACGACTTGGACTCCGATGATTCCGACTTGGTTGATGATGAACCTGGAAAGAGCAAGCGAAGAGAGTCGGGGGAAAAACCGAAGCAAGGAAGAAAAAGCGGTTCCGGCAAAGCTCTGAAAGGCAGCATGCTGTTGTTAGATAAAAAGAAAAAGCAGAGTTTAAACAAGGGGACAAAATCAAAAATGATTAAAGATCTGGAAACTGAGAGCCCCGGTGACAGTATCAGTACTGACGTTGACAAGAAAAAGCTTACAATAACAGCGAGTGAAAGGACGGCATTGAAAGATGGGCGCTCTGAAAGCAGTGAAGAAGAGGAGCAAGCCAATGAGAAGAAAAATAAATCCGCTTCTCCTCTTAAACTGCAGAAGAAAAGTATTGGTAGCAATCAAGAAGGAATAAATCCATTTGAAACGGAGAATAATAAAATTAAAACAGGTGCTTCAGAAGATGATACTGATTTAGGTATGTGTTATATTCCTATCCATCCACGTGGTGACCCCTGTTTTACAGCCACTTCAGTTGACCTTAGAAATATCCATTGACTTGGTCTCCACAGCCTTCTGTGGCAATGAATTCCACAGATTCACCACCCTCTGACTAAAGAAATTCATCCTTGCAATAAAGACAAATCACTGCCCAAACAATTGAGATACAGAATAAAATACATCGCTCTTGTGGAATTTAAAAAAATAGTAAAACACACAATGTTCTTTCAACTTGCATTTCTTGGCGCATGCGTGGATGATGCTGCTTCATATTACGGAAGGTCACGATACATCCATTTTCCGTTCCCTCCCCCCCCCCCCTTTAATGTGGAGTTTGCCTGTATTCCTTTGGAGATTGGCTCCCATGTGTATATAATCATGAGTTTTGTGCACTCCAGTTTTTGGTTAGTGTTTAAAACTTTGGTGCTGAATAAGCCTCCTAAATTTGCACTGGTGCCCAATCCATGTCATGTCCCCTTGCAACATAGAAGGTCATTTGGCCCATACAATACAATACAATATAATACAATACAATATATCTTTATTGTCATTGTACAGGGGTACAACGAGATTGAGAATGCGCCTCCCATACGATGCAATAATTTAATTAGCTAGTCAGTATTCATTTAAACAACCCAATGAAACAAATTGTAACAGTTTTAAAACAGAATCCTTGCAGCCATTGAATCCTTGCAGGCATTGAATCCTTGCAGGCATTGAATCCTTGCAGGCATTGAATCCTTGCAGCCATTGAATCCTTGCAGGCATTGAATCCTTGCAGGCATTGAATCCTTGCAGGCATTGAATCCTTGCAGGCATTGAATCCTTGCAGGCATTGAATCCTTGCAGCCATTGAATCCTTGCAGGCATTGAATCCTTGCAGGCATTGAATCCTTGCAGGCATTTGGAGCAATTGCTTCAATCCCTTCCCCCACTTATTTATTGTAACCTATCCTTTTTCATCCCACCGAGGTTAGTTTATTGTCATTGTCACTTACTTGCTCCTGAGATAATTTGTAGTGGACAATTGCTCAACTTTGGGAAGTAGGAGGAAACCAGCGTACCCTACTGACAACTATGTAAGCAAACTGTGAGCATGCACACTCCACTTCAGAGCTCAGGATGGAACCAGGGACGCTGCCTGACCCGCTGAGTTACTCCAGCACTTTGCGTCTTATCTTTTGGCAACTTTCAGCTGAAGGGCATAAAAAAGTATCTTATCTCAATGACCAGATTCAAACATTTTTGTTTAATAATAATAATAATAATAATCCTTTATTTGTCCCACACCGGGAAAATTTGCAGTGTTACAGCAGCAAAATGGATAGCAAGAGACATTCATTATAAATATAAATAAGATAAGGATAATTGTCATCATTTACTGTGTGTTTCCTTTACTGTTACAGTTAACTGTTCTGTTGACTGGTCTGCTGGGAGCAGTGCTGGTTGTGCAGTCTCACAGCAGCGGGCAGGAAGGACCTCCGATATCTCTCCTTCACACACTTGGGGTGAAGGAGTCTGTCACTGAAGGAGCTACTCAGTGCAGTGACAGTGTCCTGCATGGGGTGGGAGTCGTTGTCCAGCAGCGATGTTAACTTTACCATCATCCTCCTCTCTCCCACCGCCTGCACTGAGTCGAGGGGGCAACCCAGGACAGAGCTGGCCTTCCCGATCAGCTTGTCAAGTCTCTTCCCCTCCGCTGCTGAGATGCTGCTGTTCCAGTGCACTCTTGTGCGTCCTTTTAAAATGTCGCTGTAGCAATTCAGTGCCTCTACAATTTGTTTAGGAATAAACTTTTGATGCATTTCAGTAAGTGACGATGACGTTAATGACAATGGTCGCTGGAGTGAAAGTGAATTTTCAGGATCAGGTGGCCAAAGTTGGGAGGAGGATGAAAATGAAATCACGGCAGACAGCGAAGATGAAGAGGATTGGTCCGAAGAGCACAGTGACAGCGACAGTGAAAGCGGCCCTGATTTGGCCAGAGGGAAAGGAAACATTGAAACAAGCTCCGACGACGACGACTATTTTGAGGAACCGTTAGTAAATGAGCCAGAAATCGAACACAACTGGGGAGAGCTGGATAAGGAAGCCCCACGCGGAGACACGGTAAACATCATAGAAATGTGTGGTAACCGCTGAGGCCTCTTCTGCTCGCTAAAACAAGATATTTCAGACACCCACCATTCTCTGGGTAGAAAAAAATATTTTGTCTTCATCTTTCGTTTAAATCTTGCAAATACTTAACCACTGAACTCCTGAATTATTGATGCTGCTGAGAGAAGTGTTTCCTCCTTGTTCTATTGTGCGTAGTCCCTTAGGAACAATTGCGCGATTAAAGGAATGCAAAAATTACTATTAGATTTGATGTACAGTCTTCCCTCGATATTGCAGACCTCTTTAGAATGGATTTCAATTACAGCGGATGGAGTGTCCCCAGAGTAATCAGACAACCATAGTAGGGCGAAGACTATTCCATGCTTTAATTGTGCGAGGGAAGAATGAATTGTGTATAGCAATTCATTCTTCCCTCGCACAATTAAAGTATGGAATAGTGTTCACCCTATTATAGTTATTCAACCAGACGCAACTAAATTTAAGGCAGCTCTTCTCCAAGAAGCCCTTCTTGCTTAAGTCCATACTCCGCCACCTCCAGTTTAAATTCCATTTGGAATATTTTGGGGGACCAAGAACCACAGTCTCTTTAAGAGCACAGGCTGTTAGTTGTACTGTGGGAGGCCATTGACATTGACAAGCAATTGCTTTGAACGATACTTATGCAATGAAACGCTCAAAAAAGGCATAACTACAGGGGGCATCAAGGTGGCGTAGTGGTAGAGCTACTGCCTTACAGCGCCAGAGACCCGGTTTCAATCCTGACTACGGGTGCTTGTGTGTACGGAGTTTGTACATTATCCCCGTGACCTGCGTGGGTTTTCCCTGAGATATTCAGTTTTCTCCCACACTCCAAAAATGTATAGGTTTGTAGGTTAATTAGTTTAGTTTAGAGATACATCGCGGAAACAGGCCCTTCGGTCCACCGGGTCCGCGCCGACCAACGATCACAGCATATTTACACTATCCTACACATACTAGGGACAATTTTTACATTTTACCAAGCTAATTTACCTACATACCTGTACGTCTTTGGAGTGTGGGAGGAAACTGAAGATCTCGGAGAAAACCCACGCGGTCACGGGGAGAACGTACAAAATCCGTACAGACAGCACCCGTAGTCGGGATCGAACCAGGGTTTCTGGCGCTGCAAGCACTGATTTGAATTGAATAAGTGTATTGGCCAAGTATGTACACATACAAGGAATATGCCTTGGTGCATAAAACATTAAACATTAAGAATAAAAGATTACAGTTTAAACATGTGAATGTGGCGGCACGGTAGCGCAGCGGTAGAGTTGCTGCTTTACAGCGAATGCAGCGCCGGAGACTCAGGTTCGATCCTGACTACGGGTGCTGCACTGTAAGGAGTTTGTACGTTCTCCCCGTGACCTGCGTGGGTTTTCTCCGAGATCTTCGGTTTCCTCCTACACTCCAAAGACGTACAGGTATGTAGGTTAATTGGCTGGGTAAATGTATAAATTGTCCCTAGTGGGTGTAGGATAGTGTTAATGTACGGGGATCGCTGGGCGGCACGGACTTGGTGGGCCGAAGGGCCTGTTTCCGGCTGTATATATATGATATGATATGATATGAAATAAACCAGAGCAAGGCAGCAACTCGCCCACTGTTTGGTGTGAATATAAAATTGTCCCTAGTGTGTGGAGGGTAGTGTTATTAAGCGGGGATCGCTGGTCGGTGCATACTTGGTGGGCCGAAACGCCTGTTTCCGCGCTGTATCTCTAAACTAAACTGAACTAAACAAAACAAACAGCCTTTAGTATTTTTTGCTTGCAGTAACAAAAGTATATTTGTAGCTGTTTAAAAATAACTTTGTATATGGTGGTTGGAGCCAATCCCTTACTCAGTTAATCGTGAACACTCGGCAATGACGGACGCCCATTTCTCCCCCTCATGATCTGTTATAACGAGGTTTATCTATTTTGCAAATATTCTTAAAAATCTCTGCATTTTGACATTTTTTATGCCCTGTTATTGAATCAGTTTTCATGGGACAATTTCCATAACATCCTTATTTCCTTGTTAGGTTACTCGGCGATTTGCAGTTTGCAACCAAGATTGGGACAAAATAAAGGCAAATGATTTGATGGTGTTATTCAATTCTTTCATCCCCAAAGGTGGTGCTGTATTGTCTGTGAAGGTGAGTTTGTTTAAATGGTTCAGGTTTTTTCCAAGGTTGCACTGTTTTATTTCTCACTTCTCACTGATATTTAGATAATGCTCAGATAATATTAACTGATAATACTCAGAAAGCTCTTGCTTATGAATTAAAAATGATTGAGTGATAATAACCTGAATGTGATTGTTTTTTGAAAGTGTAATTGATAGTGGCAACATTTAAATTTGCCTCAGGTAGTAAATCTTGGCATAATATTGATCTTGCCCTTTGCTATTGTTTCTACAGCATTCGAAGTAAAAAAAAAAGGGAAATATTTCCTTGTTTAGATACATATTACATTGCATTAAATAGTGTTCAGTGAAAGCAAATCTCCATTCATCTACCAAAATTATGGATATTTTTATTAATATTGTGGTTATAAGGAACTGCAGAGGCTGATTTACAAACAAAGACACAAAGTGCTGGAGTAACTCAGCGGGGCAAGCAACATCTCGTTGAGTTATTCCAGCGATTTGTATTAATCATAGTTGTGGTAAGTGTAGATCAGTCACTTTAACTGTGTGTCCTACAGTGTGTGCATTTGTTTGACTATAGGTTTTAGTATTTAGTATGTAGAATCTCCTACCTTGTATGCCTATTTTAGCAGTAGCTGTATTTTGTATACGGCTTGATATATTTAACCACCTGCGCTCGGTCCGCATTAACCAAACTGATCTCCCGGTGGCCGAGCACTTCAACTCCCCCTCCCATTCCCAGTCTGACCTTTCTGTCATGGGCCTCCTCCAGTGCCATAGTGAGGCCCACCGGAAATTGGAGGAACAGCACCTCATATTTCGCCTGGGCAGTTTGCAGCCCAGTGGTATGAACATCGACTTCTCCAACTTTAGATAGTTCCTCTGTCCCTCCCTTCCCCTCCTCCTTCCCAGATCTCCCTCTATCTTCCTGTCTCCACCTATATCCTTCCTTTGTCCCGCCCCCCTGACATCAGTCTGAAGAAGGGTCTCGACCCGAAACGTCACCCATTCCTTCTCTCCCGAGATGCTGCCTGACCTGCTGAGTTACTCCAGCATTTTGTGAATAAATCGCATGATATTTAGTTTGATTGGGAACATGAGCTAAGGAAAGGGGTTGGAGATCAGTCACTGAATTCACACTCAGTCCATGTCAGGTCTTAGCATATGCCGTTCCTGCAAGAGGTTATCTGGCACATGCGCAGTATCTGCGGGAGTCATCTTGTTCGCGAGCTTCGGCTTGGACTGTAACTTTGCATCTTCGTGCTTAATAAACTGAGCTCGAAGTTATAACGTTGTTATTCGTGCAACTTCATAAAGTAAGGTTAAAAAGAAAATTGGATTTGAGCCACTTTACATGGATAGGAAAGGTTTAAAAAGATATGGGTCATATGCAGGAAGATAGGACTAGATTTGATGGGGGCTTCTTGAAGGTGTTGGGCTGAAGCACCTATTTCTCTACTGCATCACTCCAGAAAGGTCCCATTAAGCTTATCACATCTGTGTTGAAAAGTGATCTCCTGCTGCAGCCAAATTCTTGCAAATTATTCCCCTTTAAATACTTATCCACTCTCCTTTGAAGGTTAATTTTGAATCTGCTTTTGCCACATTTTCAAACAATGTATTGCACATTGTTAAAAGCCTGCAAATCAAAAAACAAAATCTTCTCTTATCATTCTGATCTCCGCACCAGTAATCTTAAATCTCTGATCATTGACTACCTTGCCCTCAGAAACATTTGTCCTTAATTACTATAAAACTTAATAACTTTGAAAGTTCTGTTAAATTTCCTCTTGCCCTTTCCATGGTAAGGAGAGCTGCCTGCTGGGGTTCTTTCATCTCGATGGGATACTGGCAGGCTGCCAGTTCCGCACCTGCTGCCCATTGCTGTCTAATCTTGTCCGTTACGACTCTCACTCGGTGGAGAATGACTCCATTTCGTACTAGAGCACTTGGGTCACATTTCCACTTTGATTTCACTCTGTCTTTTGATCAGCGATGCTGAAAAACCCAGCAGTCATCAAGTTGCAGTTCATTTCCTTTTAAATCTAAATCTCAATTTCCTTTTAAATCTAAATCTCAATTTAAAAGTATTACAGAATTTTGCTGGGATTCATTAGTGAGATGTTGGAAGTATAAGTTCCTGTGCTGAAGTTAATGTTCCTTTTTTTGTAAAACCTTGTTTACAAAGGATTATGACAGGCAAAAAGAGCAGTACTTCTAAGCCTGAATTTTATTGCAGATGTATGGGTTTTATCAACTTTAGTGAAACATTTTGGCTGATGAACTACATAAATAATCTATTTTATACATTGCATTAAATTGGTTGGATCACGATTTTCCCTTTTGTTTCGAAGGTAGACACAAAATGCTGGAGTAACTCAGGCACCATCTCAGGAGAGAAGGAATGGGTGAAGTTTCGGGTCGAGCCCCTTCTTCCCTTTTGTTTCAGTAAATAGAAGTATTTTTGCAAGTCGGTGTAAAATCGTAGATAACACCTTCTGCAGGTTTAAAGCAAATGCAAATAGATTAAATTTGAAGAACTGGACAGCTAACGTTTCAAGACTGAAGGTTCCCGACCTGAAACGTCACCTGTACGTGTTCTCCAGAGATGCTGTCTGACCCTCTGAGTTACTCCAGCACTGTCTTTTTTTTTGAACCAGCATCTGCAGTTCCTAGATTAAATTATAGTTAAAATAGATGATGGAAGGAATACAGAAGTTGGTGATATTATTGAAAGACAATACAATAGACAATAGGTGCAGGAGTAGGCTATTCGGCCCTTTGAGCCAGCACCGCCATTCACCGTGATCATGGCTGATCATCCACAATCAGTACCCCGTTCCTGCCTTCTCCCCATATACCTTGACTCCGCTATCATTAAGACCTCCAAGTAGTATAAGAAGATAACTGCAGATGCTGGTACAAATCGAAGGTATTTATTCACAAAATGCTGGAGTAACTCAGCAGGTCAGGCAGCATCTCGGGAGAGAAGGAATGGGTGATGTTTCGGGTCGAGACCCTTCTTCAGACTGATCAGTCTACCCTTCAGTCTGAAGAAGGGTCTCGACCCGAAACGTCACCCATTCCTTCTCTCCCGAGATGCTGCCTGACCTGCTGAGTTACTCCAGCATTTTGTGAATAAATACCTTCGATCATTAAGAGCTCTATCTAACTCTCTCTTGAAAGCATCCAGTGAATTGGCCTCCACTGCTTTCTGAGGCAGAGAATTCTACAGATTCACAACTCTCTGAGTGAAAAAGGTTTTTCTTCATCTCTGTTCTAAATGGCCTACCCCTTTTTCTTAAACTGTGGCCCCTGGTTCGGGACTCCCCCAAGATTGGAAACATGTTTCCTGCCTCTGGTGTGTCCAATCCCTTCATAATCTTATATGTTTCAATAAGATCCCCTCTCATCCTTCTAAATTGCGGAGTATACAAGCCCAATGATACAGATCAGTTCTAATAAGGAGCCTATGTTCATTCTGTGTAATCAGTATGTAGGTGACCCACATTCACGACATTAGGAAAATAGAAGTTGTTCATTGGGGTTGTTATTTGGGTCTCCCCATAAATGCTCAGAATAAATGCATATTATCTGCAGATTATTTAGTCAGTGGGTTATATATATGCAACTAAAATGGTTTCAAACTGACTGATGTGCTCAATTTAGATCTACCCGTCAGAATTTGGAAAGGAAAAAATGAAAGAGGAGAGATTACACGGGCCTACAGAATTAATGGGGAATAACTTACCGGAAAATGAAAACGAAGACACCAGTGAGCAAAGGTAAAGAAAGCTTGCTGGACCATTTAGCACCGTGAATTCTGCTGCAATATTTGGCAATCCCTGTTTTACCTGAGCTTTGCAACCTCTCTTTCTTCCTTTTAATATGTTCTTTCACTTTAGACTTTAGAGATAAAGCCCGCGGAAACAGACCCTTCAGCCCGCTAAGACCACGCCGACCAGCGATAGTACATTTGCACTATCTTACACACTAAGGATAATTTACAATTTTACAGAAGTCAATTAATCTACAAATCTACATCTTTGGAGTGTGGGAGGAAACCGGAGCACCCGGAGAAACCCCACACGGTCACAGGGAGAACATACAAACTCCATATAGACAGCACCTGTAGTCAGGATCGATTTAGGGTCCCTGGTGCTGGCTCTTTGACCAAGCAGTTCTTTCCCTTTTTGACATATGGCTGTAAACAAATTCTGCTTGAAGACCTCCCTGTGAAGGTCCTCATCAGGTTTTGCCATCGTAAAGAAACTATATGAAAGTAAGTTTTGTTGTAAAAATATTTTTATTGAAGGACTACCCAAAGCTAACTAGTTGATTTATCCATCAAAAAAGCATCACATTTGCTAGGTTCCCAGTCTGTGCAATTTCCTTTTTGTAATTGATAGAAATAATAAAATGGTGAACTGTACCGAAGTAGAATTAAAAAGTATGTTTTCTCCTATCCAAACTCCAAATGATCGTTGAACTGTCCATCAGGTGATCGGCAAACATTCTGTCATTTGTAACCGTTTCTCTTCACAATTACTTTTTTTTCCTTCTGTTCTGACCTGAAAAGCAAACTTAATAATCAGACTTAAGAGGACAAATGGGTAACTAGAGATGTGAATAAATCACTTGCCTCATGGAAGCTCTCGCTATACTCTACCTCATAGGTTATAGGAGCAGAATTAGGACATTCGGCCCATTAAGTCTACTCCGCCAGTCAATCATGGCTGATCTATCTATCTTTCCCTCTTAACCCCATTCTCCTGCTATCTCCCCATAACCCATGACACCCATTGAAGGCACGAGCAGAGTGGAAGCATGGTCAACCCCTCATGTCAGTTGATAACACAATATAGTTGTAAAGGGTGTCAGGGCTTACGACGAGAAGGCAGGAGAATAGGGTTGAGAGGGAGAGATAGATCAGCCATGATTGAATGGCAGAGTAGACTTGATGGGCCAAATGGCCTAATCCTGCTCCTATCATTTATGACCTTATGATAGTTCTTTTTTAGTTCTCAAAGAAATGTAGGTTCATGATAGACGTTCAAAAGAGGGACAATTAATTTTATTCTTAACATTTGGACTTTTAGTACGAGAAACTCAGTTTTATTTGAATCTTGTGTGAAGGGTCCTGACTCAAAACATCACCTATCCATGTTCTCCAGAGATGTTGCCTGACCCGCTGAGTTACTCCAGCACTCTGTGAAACGTCACCTATCCATGTTCTCCAGAGATGCTGCCTGACCCGCTGAGTTACACCAGCACTCTCTGTCTCAAATTTTTGTTGCAAAGGGATGATAAAGATTAGAATAATTCCAAAACCTACCAATTGAGGGCACTGCATTGCCATACTAAATGAATGAAGAGTTTCTGCCTTCTGTACCAGTATTAATTTGTTAGTGTAGGAAAATAACTGCAGATGCTGGTACAAATCGAAGGTATTTATTCACAAAATGCTGGAGTAACTCAGCAGGTCAGGCAGCATCTCAGGAGAGAAGGAATGGGTAATGTTTCGGGTCAAGACCCTTCTTCAGACTGATGTTCATTTTGTGAATAAAATAGTATTAATTTGGTTCTCACTGTCTTCTCCTTTATCAATATTAAATGGAAAATGGACAGGGCAGGAGAAAGGGATTTTTTTTTCTTTTTGAAGCTAATTATTGTTCAATTGTCAGCAAGAATTTCTCATGCGATGTTTTGTACTAAAAGTCCTATTTGGGAATGTTTTGAATTTATTATAGATTGCCTGTAAATGTGGGATTTATTTTTTAAGATGGTGTCAAATGATAGAACAATGTACAGATGCTCCTCGACTTACGATGGCGTTACGTTCAGATAAACCCACGTAAATCGAAAGTATCATAAGTCGAAAATGCATTTAATACACCTAACCTACCAAACACCATAGCCACCTAACCTACCCAACATCATAGCCACCTAACCTACCCAACATCATAGCCACCTAACCTACCCAACATCATAGCCTAGCCTGGGAAAAGATCAAAATTCAAAATTGGAAGTACGGTTTCTACTGAATGTGTATCGCTTTTGCACCATCGTAAAGTCTAAATATCGTAAGTCGAAGCATCGTAAGTCGAGGAGCATCTGAATGACATTGGTTTGCAACCTCAGTCAGATAAAACCTAAAGTGTATTAGGTTTGTATTTATTATTGTCACATATACCAAGGTACAGTGTAAGGTTTTGTTTTGGCATGCTATCCTAACACATCAGAAACATCGTATATAGATACAATTAAGTCTAACTCAAGTACAAATAGATAGAGCAAAAGCAAACAGTGTGAAGAATATAGTTTTCATTGTGCACCTGTTCCATAGACAAAGTCCAATGTCTGCACTGGACCAGAGGTGAATCAGACAATACTCTAGTTTATGAAAAGACTGTTCAGACGCCTGAAAACAGAGGGATGCAAAACATCACCTATCCTTTTTCTCCAGAGCTGCTGGTCTGACCTGCTAAGTTACTCCAGTGTCTATCTTTGGTATAAATCAGCATCTGCATTTGCTTTAACTCCAATTTCACTAAGGAAGTGGGACCTATTTGGATTCTTGCTTAGCCATTGATTAGCATGTTATCAAATCAACATGCTGCATATTTTACATAGAAACATAGAAAATAGGTGCAGGAGTAGGCCATTCGGCTCTTCGAGCCTGCACCGCCATTCAATATGATCATGGCTGATCATCCAGCTCAGTAGCCTGTACCTGCCTTCTCTCCATACCCCCTGATCCCTTTAGCAAAAAGGGCCACAACTAACTCCCTCTTAAATATAGCCAATGAACTGGCCTCAACTACCTTCTGTGGCAGTGAATTCCACAGACTCACCACTCTCTGTGTGAAGAAATGTTTTCTCATCTCGGTCCTAAAAGACTTCCCCCTTATCCTTAAGCTGTGACCCCTGGTTCTGGACTCCCCCAACATCGGGAACAATCTTCCCGCATCTAGCCTCTCCAACCCCTTAAGAATTTTATATGTTTCTATAAGATCCCCCCCTCAGTCTTCTAAATTCCAGCGAGTACAAGCCCAGTCTATCCAGTCTTTCTTCATATGAAAGTCCCGCCATCCCAGGGATCAATCTGGTGAACCTTCTCTGTACTCCCTCTAAGGCAAGAACGTCTTTCCACAGGTTAGGAGACCAAAACTGCACACAATACTCCAGGTGCGGTCTTCAGTGCTATCACATCTTTAATAACTGACTCTAGCATTTTCCCCACTAAGAGCAGAAATTGTGAGAAATGCTCAACAGGTTAGACAGTGGTTGTTAATGCATCAGGTCACGTGATTTCTGAGGGGGAATATTTTCAGTGAAATGTTACCACTTTGTCCTTGGATGTTTGCTAAGCTTCTAAATATTTCCAGCACGTGATATACCTATTTCAATGATATACCTATTTTTTAAGGTACTTCAATTTTGGCAACCTATTGAGAGAGTGAACCAAATTTAGAAATAATTAAATATCAGCACTGAAGACTTCTGTTAGACCACAATAGAATTCAGAATGATCAATGATTTAGAAGTGATTACTAGATGAATAGATATTATTTACATTAACCACTTGTACTTCCTTCATAGAATTATCCGGGAAAAAGTGCGGGAGTACCAGTTCAAACGGCTGCAGTACTACTACGCAGTGGTGGAATGCGATTCTCCTGAAACGGCCAATAAGCTCTATGAGGAATGTGATGGGATGGAGTATGAAAGCAGCAGTTCCTTTCTGGATCTCAGGTTCAGTAAAGATGTTGAATTTCCATTTCTTTGGTCTGCTAAAGCAAGGCATAATTGTACAAGTGAAGATAGACACAAAAAGCTGGAGTAACTCAGCGGGGCAGACAGCATCTCTGGAGAGAAGGAATGGGTGACGTTTCGGGTCGAGGCCCGTCCTCAGACTGGTTTGGGATATTCCAAACATGGTCTTATCCCTAACCAGTCTGAAGAAGGATCACCCATTCCTTCTCTCCAGATACGATGCTGAGTTACTCCAGCTTTTTGTGTCTATATTCGGTTTAAACCAGCATCTGCAGTTCCTTCCTACTACACATTGTACAATCGAATCACTTTCCATTTGCCAGCAAACTCTCATTCTCTTTGGTACATAAATATGTTGAGGCTGTGTGTCGGAAGGGACTGCAGATGCCAATTTACCCCGAAGACAGACACAAAATGCTGGAGTAAATCAGCGGAACAGGCAGCATCTCTGGATAGAAGGAATGGGTGACGTTTCGGGCCGAGACCCTTCTTCAGAAGATGCTGAGTTACTCCAGTATTTTGTGTCTATTAATATGTTGAGGCTGTTCCATTTTAAAATTTCAGACCATTTGTCAACAACCAGACGCCCAAGTGGGACTGCGTCAACATTTCCAATGCAGTCTGGTTAGCACGCAACAAAAGCTTTTCACTGTACCTTGGTGTACATGACAATAAACTAAACTGAGTTTGCAGTGAGAACATCTTCTCTCCCTGTGTTTATTCACAAAATGCTGGAGTAACTCAGCAGGTCGGGCAGCATCTCGGGAGAGAAGGAATGGGTGACATTTCGGGTTGAGACCCTTCTTCAGTCTGAAACGTCACCCATTCCTTCTCTCCCGAGATGCTGCCTGACCTGCTGAGTTACTCCAGCATTTTGTGAATAAATACCTTCGATTTGTACCAGCATCAGCAGTTCTTTTCTTATATTTCTCTCCCTGTGTGATAGATAGCCTGGCCAAGTTGAGTTCTGATCATGTTAGAACGAGAAGACCTAAAAATAACTAGGAATTTACTTGGCAGCATTCAGCCTAATCCCTCTAACCTGAAGCAAGTGTCAATTCTCTGGTGATATTACAATAGACAATAGACAATAGACAATAGGTGCAGGAGTAGGCCATTCAGCCCTTCGAGCCAGCACCGCCATTCAATGCGATCATGGCTGATCACTATCAATCAGTACCCCGTTCCTGCCTTCTCCCCATACCCCCTCACTCCGCTATCCTTAAGAGCTCTATCCAGCTCTCTCTTGAAAGCATCCAACGAACTGGCCTCCACTGCCTTCTGAGGCAGAGAATTCCACACCTTCACCACCCTCTGACTGAAAAAGTTCTTCCTCATCTCCGTTCTAAATGGCCTACCCCTTATTCTCAAACTGTGGCCCCTTGTTCTGGACTCCCCCAACATTGGGAACATGTTATCTGCCTCTAATGTGTCCAATCCCCTAATTATCTTATATGTTTCAATATTGTGAAGATTTTTGCAACTCGTTTGGGTCATGACCTCCAACTCGGCTACAAACCCATTATAAAGAGCTAATCATACTCTGTGAAGAAATTCACATTAATTCCACATTTGGTTTGCGCTTTACTGAGTGCACTGGTCCAAAAATTGAAAAATGATTTCCTCTGACTAATGTTCTGCAATTTTGGTGTGAATGTAGACAATAGACGATAGGTGCAGGAGTAGGTCATTCGGCCCTTCGAGCCAGCACCACCATTCAATGTGATCATGGCTGATCATTCTCAATCAGTACCCCGTTCCTGCCTTCTCCCCATACCCCCTGACTCCGCTATCCTTAAGAGCTCTATCTAGCTCGCTCTTGAATGCATTCAGAGAATTGGCCTCCACTGCCTTCTGAGGCAGAGAATTCCACAGATTCACAACTCCGACTGAAAAGGTTTTTCCTCATCTCCGTTCTAAATGGCCTACCCCTTATTCTTAAACTGTGGCCCCTGATTCTGGACTCCCCCCAACATTGGGAACATGTTTCCTGCCTCTAACGTGTCCAACCCCTTAATAATCTTATACGTTTCGATAAGATCCCTCTGAAAATCTTTATAGAGTCCTGCCATCTCAGGACCTCCAGGCACACAATGTAGGGATGCATTTGACGCACAGTATTTGCTGCTGTGTACTGTTTGGGCATACTGATGGCGGTGCTGGCTCGAAGGCCCGAATGGCCTCCTCCTGCACCTATTGTCTAAAATGTGCAAATTCCACACAGACAGCAAATTCCATACAAGTCAGGATCTGGCACTGTGAGGCAGAAGCTTCACCACCTGCACCACTGTGCCACCTTAATACAGTATTCCCAGGTGACAATTACTTTGAGCCTGGAAATTTCACTTGGGCCACTTGCAGTAGTTTTATTTGATGCCTATCTATTTTGTGCGAGAGCTGTTTAAAACAATGACAACTGATACTTCTCTCTGACTTGAAAGGAATTAATATTAGTGACTAATATATATCATCGAGTCATACAGCATGGAAACAGGCCCTTTGACATGCTGACAAAGATGCCCCATCTGCACTAGTCCCACCTTTTCACATCTTGGCCTATGTCCCTCTAATGGATGTCAAAGGATGTTAGGATGTTTCCACTGGTGGGAGAGTCTAGGGCTAGAGGTCACAGCCTCAGAATTAAAGGACGTTCTTTTAGGAAGGAGATGAAGAGATATTTCTTTAGTCAGAGGGTGGTGAATCTGTAGATTTCTTTGCCACAGAAGACAGTGGATGCCAAGTCAGTGGATATTTTTTAAGGCAGGGATAGATAGATTCTTGATTAGTGATGGTGTTAGAGGTTAAAGGGAGAAGGCAGGAGAATGGGGTGAGGAGGGAGAGATAGATCAGCCCTGATTGAATGGCGTAGTAGACTTGATGGCCGAATGGTCTAATTCTACTCCTGTCCAAATGTCTTAAATGTTGTAGTCCCTGCCTCAACTACTTCCTCTGGCAGCTTCTTCCATATACCCACCACCCTCTATGTAAAAAGTTGCCTCTCCGGTTCTTATCAAGTTGTTCCCCTCTTACCTTAAACCTATGTTCCTGCTTTAGTTTGACTTCCCAGAATGTAACACCTTGCACCAATCTGCATTAAACTCCATTTGCCATTACTCTGCCCATTTGCCCATGTTCCCTGGTTTTTGATTCCTCTTCTCTAGATAAAAGACTGCATTCACTCTATCTGTTCCCCCCCCATGATGTTTTGATTCTTAAGATCCCCCCTCAGTCCCCTCCACTCCAAGTCCTAGCCTGTCCCTCTCCCAATAGCTCAACCCCTCGAGTCTTGGCAAAGTCCTCCTAAATCTTCTCCGCACTATTTCTGGCCTGATGACATCCTTCCTATAGCAGGTAGACACGAAATGCTGGAGTAACCCAGCGGGTCAGGCAGCATCTCTGGAGAGAAGGAATGGGTGACGTTTCGGGTTGAGATGGCCAAACTCAACACAAGACTCCGAATGCGACCTCACCAACATATTGTACAACTGTAACTTAACATCCCACCTTCTCTGCTCAATACTCTGACTTTTGAAAGACAACATACCAAAAGCCTTCTTGACCACCCTTTCTACTGTGACGCCACTTTCAGGAAACAATGTACCTGCACCTCTGGACCCCTCTGCTGTACAACGCTCCCCATGGCCCAAGCATTTACTGAAGATCCTCCCTTGCTTTGACTTCCCAAAATGTAACACCTTGCACCTATCTGTATTAAACTCCATTTGCCATTCCTCTGCCCACTGCCCCAGCTGATCAAGCTGTATTTTGTAGTTACTGTATTAATATCTCTGCTTTTTTTAGTTTCGCAACTTACCAACTGTCCTAAAGTATGTTCATTTAGTTCAGGTAGTTTTTGAATATTTTCATTTGGCGGCTGAATTCGATTATATATGCAGTTATTAGAGTTAATAAGGAATTGAAGAAATACATGTCTTGAATAGTGCTTGTTTGGGTTTGTATTGTAATTCAGGTTTATACCAGACGAATTAACATTTGAAGAAGAGTCAAAGGATGTTGCCGCAGATGTGGATTTGGCTGCATACAAACCAAAATATTTCACTTCAGCAGCACTCAGTTCATCAAAGGTAATTAAAAGCATTTGCCTGTAATTTTCTAACCAACACGAATCACGTATGAATAACAAATCATCCATTTCACAAACTGAACTTGGAATTTCTAAAGAGCAAATTAGATTGGTTTCAACTAAAGATGTGAATGTGGTAACAGTTAAAACTAGGTGCAATTTGTGCCTTTTGTGGTCCTGCCTGCATCTATTTAAACACGTTTTTAGAAAAGCCATCTTGCATCAGCAAAATTACGTAATGTGGTCCAGATGAAAAATGAGGCAGAGCGAGACAGATTTCATTCTATCTTTTTGATATGCCAAGAAATTTCTTTCTGAAGAAATGTGAGGAAGTGGAGTTGATGGTAATGCCTTAACTTATGTTCCAGATTTTTAAATGTGGATATTCTGGATCAGAGTTCAAATTTTTGCACAATCATTTAACTGCTTCATTTATGTGCTAGCTATAAATTTGTCTGCCTGGAATGGAGATTCACAGCAGAGTACTGAATCCAACCAATGTTTTCAGGGTGGCACAGTGGCGCAGCAGTAGAATTGCTGCCTTGCAGCACCAGGGACACGGGTTTGAACCCGACTACGGGTGCTGCCTGTACGGAGTTTGCACGTTCTGCCTGTGACCACGCGGGTTTTCTCCGGGTGCTCCGGTTACCTCCCACATTCCAAAGACGTACAAGCTTGTAGGTGAATTGACATCGTTAAGTTGTAAAATTGACTTTAGTGTCTATTTTAGTATCATCCTTCTGAAATCGTCTTGTCAATGTAGCAAGATGCTCATGGGTGATCGCTGGTGGGCCCGGAGTCGGTGGGCCGAAGGGCCTGTTTCCGCGCTGTATCTCTAAAGTCTAAAAGTCATCCGTCATGGGATGCATGAAGGAAATAATCGCTGGAGCGGCTGGCATTTCATCTCCCACATTTTCTTTGGACAAAAATTACTGGAAAGACTTGTCTGGTCTGTGAAGAATTAATGGTTATAATAGTAATATGCCTGGACAGTTGGAGATCAAGAAAGAGTTGGTGTTGTGGATCTTGAACAGCATTACGATGGACTAATCCCCAGGGCCTGATGGGATCTATCCCCGGTTATTAAGAAAGGAGATTGCATGGGCCTTGACGAAGATCTAATGAAGTCCCTCACGGTAGGCTGGTCCATAAGATGAGGATGCATGGGATTCAAGGTGACTTTGTCATTTGGATTCAGAACCGGTTTGAAGAGAGAGGGTTGTGGTGGAAGGGTGCTATTCTAGCCAGGGAGTATTCTGTGACCATTGGAGTCAGTCTACCCCACGGCAGAAGAGGGAGGAGTTGTAGTTTGATAGCCACAGAGAAGAAGGATCTCCTGTGGCATTCTGTACTACATCTTGGTGGAATCCAGTCTGTTGCTGAAGGTACTCCTTAGGTTGACCAGTGTGTCATGGAGGGGGTGAGCTGTATTGTCCATATCAGTGACTTGGATGGAAATATATGAGTGTAATATCTATATTGAATTCTTTATATAATAATTAATATTTTGTGACATTACATGCAGCATACTTTGGCTCATTTGCAATATCTTTATATATTTTAGGCAGAACTAACATGGGATGAGACAGACCATGAGCGTGTTGCTACATTGACAAGACGATTTCAGAAGGATGAGATTAAGGAGATGGACTTCAATGCCTACTTGGCTTCTTCAAGTGAGGAAGATGATGAAGCAGACATAGTGGAGGAAGAGGAGTCACAACAAGGTAAAGAAATTTCCCCATTTCCCCCCCAACTGTGCCCCAACTGGATGCATTCCCATTTCCCCTACAATACCATCCCCCATTCCCCCCCTACTTTCCACTGAATCCCTTCATCTGGCTTCACATTTCACACTTCTCTCCTTATCTTACAACGGTTTGTCTTTCAATCTCTGGCCTTTGTCAAACCATCTGCCAAATAAACCCCCAGCTCCCTCACCTCGTTCACCTATCACCTTCCTTGCTCTGTCGTGTCCCCTGCTCTCTTTCAGCTTTCTCACACTGCATCTGTCTCAGGAAGGTTTCCGACCCGAAACGTCACCTTTCCATGATCCCCAGAGAAGCTGCCTAACCCGCTGAGTTATTCCAGCAGTTTGCATCTTTCTTTGTCATCCAGCATTTGCAGTTCCTTGTATCTAGGTTTACGGTTTTACTTTTGCTCACCTCCTTCATTTTGATCCACGGTATATTTTGTGTATTTCTTGGACTCTGGTTCTAAGAAATTGCTGGAATGAGCAAAGTGGAGGACAATTTGACAATAACTTTGAGTAATTGTGTTTGAACCTGGATGGTGGTTGTTAAAATTTGCAGGAAAGCAGGATGCAGTAACTCGCATCTTGAAGTTGTAATGATATGCATTTTATTTCCAATAGCTATTTCAAATGTATTCCTGGAGTTCAAACATTTGTCATTATTGTTATGTGGAACACTTGATACTTGATGGAACTGCATTCAATTGTGGTTGCAATGTTGTGAGATAGTTTCTCTGCAAATAACCCTTCGCCGTGATCAATTTGCAAATTGGTTATGTACGTACATTAAGGAAATTGAGTTTAAAGTATTTTTCTAATCCACAGATGACGTTATAGCAGCAGTTAACACGAAAAAGGATGATGAACAGATTTCAAAATATAGAGAGCTCCTGAGAACAATACAAGGAAAGGAAGAACAAATTAAAGGCATGGAAATGGAGATCACCTGGGTTCCAGGTAAATAACACATTTAACTGATTTGTCGACAGTGATATCTAAAATGTTGAAACATGATTTGATTTAGTTTTGGCATATATGAAGTGTCTTTTTTTTGTTGTTGCAAATTTCAATTGCTCTTTTTGGCACTAGGTGTATCATGGTGTTTTAACGAAGGTGTTAACGATGCATAATTTATCAAAAGCAATGTTTCTATCTGAAGTTTTAAAGTTGGCCCAAGTTGACATTGTGCCATTCTCAAACCATTTGATGAAAGAGAAGTCATATTGTGGCCATCTTTTCTTTGGGGGATTGGAGGGTGGACACATTAATTCTGCAAACCTATCGCATAAAGATCTTGGCAAAGGATTGTTAAACAAATAAGAGTTAAGTATGGTTGTCTCCTTTTTTTATTGTGATTAATACCAACTGCGTTAACTTGATTATTGCAATTTTTTTCCACTGCAACCGATTTCACCTCCTCGTGATTTTTCACCGCTCCTGCCAACAGTATAAAACTGATGTTATTCTAGATTGGCTGACGATATATCTAGAATTCTGCAAATGTTTGTCTTTGAACATTGCAGTTGGGTCGTGTGAAAGCAGTGGAACTTTATTTCCCAACCGTATCATTTTATTTCCCAATGGGTAATGTAGGCAATGGGTTCATTTATTTGCTGTTACTGCAGGATTGCCTTGGGTGTGCAGTTGCAGCATTGTCGTGGCCACGTAATTGGGATGGTCAGTCTGAAGAAGGGTCTCAACCCGAAACGGCACCTATTCCTTTTCTCCATTGTGTGCAGTTTTGGTCTCCTAAATTTGAGGAAGGACATCCTTATTATTGAGGCAGTACAGCGTAGGTTCACGAGGTTGATCCCCTGGGATGGCGGGACTGTCATATGAGGAAAAATTGGAAAGACTGGGCTTGTATTCACTGGAATTTAGAAGGATGAGAGGGGATCTTATAGAAACGAATAAGATTATAAAAGGACTGGACAAGCTGGATGCAGGAAAAATGTTCCCAATGTCGGGGGAGTCCGGAATCAGGGGCCACACTCTAAGAATAAAGGGGAGGCCATTTAAAACTGAGATGAGAAAAAACTTTTTCACCCAGAGAGTTGTGAATTTGTGGAATTCTCTGCCACAGAAGGCAGTGGAGTCCAATTCATTGGATGAATTTAAAAGAGAGTTAGATAGAGCTCTAGGGGCTAGCGGAATCAAGGGATATGGGGAGAAGGCAGGCACGGGTTACTGATTGTGGATGATCAGCCATGATCACAATGAATGGCGGTGCTGGCTCGAAGGGCCAAATGGCCACCTGCACCTATTTTCTATGCTGCCTGACCCACTAAGTTACTCATCTTGTGCCATGGCACCTCGGAAATGTTAAATTCAGTTACTTGATTAAATCTGGAATTAGAAATCTGGTATCAATAATGGTGTTCAAGGAACTACCAGATTCCCATTTTAAAAATAAATCTCAACCTATTTCGCTAATGTATGCCAGGGCAAGTTTGCGGGTGACACTAAATTGGGTGGTATTGTAGATGGTAAAGATGGTTGTCAAAAACTGCAGCAGGATCTGGATCGGTTGGGCAGGTAGACGGAGGAAAGTTTGATGGAAATTTATCCAGAGAAATGTGAAGTTTGGCATTTTGGAAAGTCTAACATGGGCAGGACCTACACAGTGAATGATAGGGCTCTGGGGAGTGTTGTAGAGCAGATGGGTCTTGGAATACAGGTACAGTTCCTTGAAAGTGGTAATAATAATAATAATAATAATATATTCCTTTATTCGTCCCACACCGGGGAAATCTACAGTGTTACAGCAGCAAAGTGGATAGCAAGAGAGCAAGAGATCATTCATTATAAATAAAAGATACATAAATTGTCATCAGTTTTCTGTGTGTTCTTAGCTGTTATTGTTGACTCGTCTGCTGGGAGCAGTGCTGGTTGTGCAGTCTCACAGCAGCGGGAAGGAAGGACCTCCTATATCTCTCCTTCACGCACTTGGGGTGAAGGAGTCTGTCACTGAAGAATCTACTCAGTTGCACAGGTACAAGTCCTGGCAACGTTCTTGTAAATCTTCTCTGCACCCTTGCCAGCTAGACAACATCTTTCCTATAACACAGCGACCAAAACAGAACACAATCCTCTAAAGGAGGCCTCACCAAAGTCTTGTATAACTGCAACACCACATCCCAACTTTTATACTCATTACTTTGACTGATGAAAGCCAATGTGCCAAAAGCCTTTTTGACCACCCTATCTACCTACAACATGGTGGTGGCATTGGCCATTTTCTATGGAGTGGTCTGCTGGTCCAGCAGCGATGTTAACTTTGCCATCATCCTCCTCTCTCCCACCACCTGCACTGAGTCCAGGGGGCACCCCAGGACAGAGCTGGCCTTCCTGATCAGCTTGTCAAGTCTCTTCCCTTCCCCTGCTGAGATGCTGCTGCACCAGCAGACCACTCCATAGAAAATGGCCAATGCCACCACCATGTTGTAGGTAGATAGGCTTTTGGCACATTGGCTTTCATCAGTCAAAGTAATGAGTATAAAAGTTGGGATGTGGTGTTGCAGTTATACAAGACTTTGGTGAGGCCTCCTTTAGAGGATTGTGTTCTGTTTTGGTCGCTGTGTTATAGGAAAGATGTTGTCTAGCTGGCAAGGGTGCAGAGAAGATTTACAAGAACGTTGCCAGGACTTGTACCTGTGCAACTTGGTTGAGGTTGAGCAGGCCCGGCCTATATTCCTTGGAGTGCAGGAAGATGAGGGATGATCTTATAGAAGTGTACAAAATCGTGAGAGGAATAGATCGCGTAAATGCACAGAGTCTTTTGCCCAGAGTAGGGGAATCGCGAACCAGAGGACATAGAGTTAAGGTGAGGGGAAAAATATTTAATTTAAGTTAACCTGAGGGGTAACGTTTTTATGCATAGGGTGGTGGGTGTACGGAATGAGCTGCTGGAGGAGTTAGTTGAAGCAGGTACTATCGCAACGTTTAAGGAACATTTTGACAGGTACGTGGATAGGATGGGTTTAGAGGGAAATGGGCCAAATATAAGCAGGTGGGACTAGTGTAGATGGGGCATGTTTGTCGGCGTGGGCAGGTTGGGCCAAAGGGCATGTTTCCATGCTGCATGTCTCTGAGTACATCTGCTTTCTTGGCCTCATCTGGGCTACATTTGTCTCCAGATGCACTATAACTTTAAATGAGGCATTCTTGAAAACCTGTCGTATAAAAACCATTGTGCACTGTGGTTTGTTGTGCAATGGTCTGTGTCTTGTGAATTAACCAAGAAAAGATACACTTGTGCGGCTTTTCTTGCATGTTGGTATTTTCTGTTGCTGAACCTATCCAATTGTAAAGCTTGGTTCAGAGAATCAAACTGGTGTATTTGACCTGCTGGATAAAGCAGTCTTCTGGTACCTTGTACGAATGGCTGTGAGCTGGAGAATGAGCACGTTGGTTATTTGGTTTGGAATAAGGAACATCTCACAACTCAGGCCAATCCTCCTCCTTCCTAACATGTTTAAAATGCGTCCCTGCTGATTATTCTCTTCTACAATTCAGAATATTGTCGAGTAGCAGTAAAAATACAGTGGACACAAGCAATGGCAGGGGCTGCTTCGCAAATAAAACCACAAAGTGCTGGAGTAATTCAGTGGGTCAGGCACCATTTTTGGAAGACTGATGAATGGGTGACATTTTGGGTTGGGACCCTTGAGATTTTGTTACAGTGCTGCTTGGTATAGCAAACTCATCATGTTTTAAGAGTTTTTAACAAGAGGGTTGGGTGGAAGTGAGTAAGTTTGAAGGGTTTGTGTACTCCAAATTATTTCTTATAATTTAAACAAAGTCATCAGTACTTGGGGAGGGGTAAAAGTTCCTTATAAAATTGCAAATTGCAATTAGTAAAAGCTGGATAGAATAACCTATTGTATTCCTTTGCGCTAAATTGTTGATGAGAATTAACATTTGTGGTTTTGAGGAATGTTTTTTATTAAATTGTTTAAATCTAAGTTAAAGAAAATCTTCATTTATTGGATCATATCGGATTATAAACATTTCTTTTTATAATTGCCAAGTTACAGGAAATTCTAAAGTAAACCATTCTGCAGAAAGTGATGACTGATAAAAGATCTGAAGACAAAAGGCCTAAAGAATGTCTTTGTTGTGGGCTTCTCTTTTGCTATGTGCATTAAATCCAATGCATCTTATGATCTTTAAATTTATACACATGGTAAATATCAAGGGAAATAAAATGAGAGCTTGTGCAGCTTACCAAACTTGAAAAAGAACAGCCAATAAAGTGACAACAATGGTGAGGTCTTATATTTCAAGAATAGTCAGTTATTGGTGATTGAAATGATTTACGGCTCTTGTTGGTTTATTTTTGCCTGGGAGCAATTTTTGTGAAATTCAGCGTAATCGGCAAATGTTTGCCCACGAGCGGCTTGAGAAAAGTAGAGAGAATTTTGAAAAGCTTTTCTGCTTCAAGTATTAACTTGGTCATGCATTGGCGGATAAAAGATACAAATCTGAGAGTGTTCCACTTTGACCTTGACTGAACTTTTATCAATTGTTTTGAAATTTATTTTTGCATTAATTCTTTTCTCGGTAATTCGTATCTCGTGGAATGTTTCACCGTTTTCACTGACTCCAACAAAGCTGTGAAATGGGTTGACATACAGCAGGTTACTTGATGGATCTGCTTGTTACTCTGCGTGAATCGGACAGTTATCTTGTGCTGGACTTAGAGCCTTGAATAATTAACTCATTATCACTATTTACTAGGTCTGGAAGGGTTGAGTGAAAACTAAACTACTGAAGGAACTCAGCGGGTCCAGCAACATCTGTGAAGGGAAATGGACAGGTGACGATTTGAGTCGGGGCGTTTCTTCAGACCCAAAACCTTGTCTGTCCATTCCCTCCACAGCTGCTGCCTGACCTACTGAGTTCCTCCAGCAGTTTTTGTTTGGAGCAAGATTCCAGCATCTGAAGTCTCTTGTGTACAAACATTGGACGATTTATACTCCGCAGCCAAGCAAGCAACTGAATTCAAGTGAACAGGAGAAAATATCTCAGAAGATAGTTACATTTAAAAATAGTGTTTTTTAAAGTTTTTATTTTAGTTTTTAGAGATACAGTGCAGAAACAGGCCCTTTCGGCCCACCAGGTTCCTTCCATATTAACACTATCCTACACACACTAGGGACAATTTTAAAAAAACATTTACCAAGCCAATTAACCTACATACCTGCACGCCTTTGGAGTTTGGGAGGAAACCAAAGATCTCAGAGAAAGCCCATGCAGGTCACGGGGAGAACGTACAAACTCCGTACAGACAGCACCCGTAGTCGGGATCGAACCCGGGTCTCCGTCGCTGCATTCACGGCAAGGCAGCAACTCTACCGCTGCGCCACCGTGCCGCCTGTCGTAACTTAAAATGTGGAAGTGGCAAAATACTTTCACCTTCATGACTGCAGCAATAGTTTAGAATAATTGTCTCAAAAGTTGGAGCTTTTTACAAAACTGGAATAGTATGGACAGTTTGCAATTAAGATTATATGTTATCTCTGGGCCAAAGTCATTGTTAATTTTCTTGTCCCTTTGTTTGAAATGAATGAAAAAGGGTGTATGTATCTTAACCACCATCTTTAAAAGTACAATTCAGAATATCACTGTTTTTCAGACCACAACAAGTTACTATTGAGTAAGGGCGGCACGGTGGCGCAGCGATAGAGTTCCTGTCTCACAGCGTCAGAGACCCAGGTTCGATCCTGACTATGGGCGCTGCCTGTGCGGCGTTTGTACGTTCTCCCTGTGACCCGCGTGGGTTTTCTCCAGGCGTTCCGGCTTCCTCCTATATCCCAAAGACGTCGAAGTTTGTTGGCTTCTATAAATTGTAAATTGTCCCTAGTGTGTAGGATAGTGCTCGTGTATATGGGCGTGGATTGCTGATTGGCGCGGACTTGGTGGGCTGAAGGACCTGTTTCCACACTATATTTCTAAACTAAACTAAACAATAAAGGAATAATCTCATGTAGTATTAGGAACCATTTTTTTTGTTAAATCACAATAATGTGAAAAGAAATGAAGCAGAGGGAGTACTGAAAACTCCAGTCCACGTTTACACGTTCTCCCCGTGACCGCGTGGGTTTTCTCCGAGATCTTCGGTTTCCTCCCACACTCCAAAGACGTACAGTATGTCGGTTAATTGGCTTGGTGTATGTGTAAATTGTCCCCAGTGTGTGTAGGGTAGCATTAATGTGCGGGGATCGCTGGTCGGTGCAGACTCGGTGGGCCGAAGGGCCTGTTTCCGCGCTGTTTCTCTAAACTAAACTGAAGTAATCTGTGGCTCGGAGTGCTTGCTAAATTTTTAATTTCTCTCTGCCAATGTTTGGCATCTAAAGCCCCCTTCACCATGCATTCTCATGTGTCCATTTATAACTTCTAAAGTTTTGTTTGAATTGGGCGGCACGGTAGCGCAGCGGTAGAGTTGCTGCTTTACAGCGAATGCAGCGCCGGAGACTCAGGTTCGATCCTGACTACGGGTGCTGCACTGTAAGGAGTTTGTACGTTCTCCCCGTGACCTGCGTGGGTTTTCTCCGAGATCTTCGGTTTCCTCCCACATTCCAAAGACGTACAGGTATGTAGGTTAATTGGCTGGGTAAATGTAAAAATTGTCCCTAGTGGGTGTAGGATAGTGTTAATGTGCGGGGATCACTGGGCGGCACGGACTTGGAGGGCCGAAAAGGCCTGTTTCCGGCTGTATATATATGATGATATGATATGATAAATGAATAATGACAGATGTTAAATCTAAAATGCCACATGTTTTTACAGCTAGTGGATTGCCGACAAGGCCTTCTTTTTATCTTAGTTCATGGCAGGGCCAAATAAAATGAATGGATTTACAGAGGATTCATGCCTTGATTCTCAGTAATCAAATCATGTTGGGCGATGAAGTTCTATCCTATTTTTGGAGCCGTCAGTTGAAATATTTGTCCCAACGCAGAAATATCAAAGAATAATCTCAAAATTTGCACTGGGAGTTTCTAGAAATCATCTTTTGGTTGTACGTACTATCATTTTCTAGATTTAATCTTTATCTCTGTGAAGGTGTTCTTGATTCTCTGATCGGGTTCAATGACTCGAGTAGTAAATTGCCTCGGGATCTCTGTTACAAGTCATAATTAAAATTGCCTTTGCTCTTTTCTTTCATGGGGAAATTGGATATCACCAGCAATGCCTGCATTCATGAGCCTTTGCGTGAGGTTCTGCTTTTTTTCCGTAACTGTTATGCTTTAATGTATTTTGTCGTAGTGTTTGATACAGCTTGAATGGTGTGCTGCATCAAGCGTAATTAGTGTTCCAAGAGTAAATAGTGTCAGCTGCACTGCTGTGAAATTGTGTCAGATTTTCTTCCATGAAGGAAATTAATAAACCTGATGGACTTTTGTGCATGTCTACTACTTAGTCATGTTGAGTGTTAAGAGTTTTGTAATCCAGGTGTGGGTAAGAAACTGAATTTAAGTGTTCCAGTTCTCATTTAAACTCACGAATACAGATCATCTGATTAGTTTGGAGATACAGTTTTAGTTTAGAGATACATCCCGGAAACAGGCCCTTTCGGCCCACCGGGTCCGCGCCGACCAGCGATCCCCGCACATTAACACACTATCCTGTACCCACAAGGGACAATTTTTACATTTACCCAGCCAATTAACCTACATACCTGTACGCCTTTGGAGTGTGGGAGGAAACCCAAGATCTTGGAGAAAACCCACGGGGGGAACGTACAATCTCCGTACAGACAGCATCCGTAGTCAGGATCGAACCAGGGTCTCCGGCGCTGCATTCGCTGTAACTCTACTGCTGCGCCACCGTGCCGCCCATGAAGGGTCTCAACCAGAAACGTCACCCATACCTTCTCTCCAGAGATGCTGCCTGTCCTGCTGAGTTACTCCAGAAATTTGGGTCTATCTTCATTTTTAGTCCAGGTAATTAGATTTATTGATGCAGTCACAGAACCATCAAGTAAAACATTCCCATTGCAAATAATTGACTCTTTCATGTATGACCAAAATGAGGAGCTTTGGAAAGTGCCAGGTTTTAACTTTGCATTACAGAAGTTCATTACGAGTTTTCATTTATTAATTATGCCATCAGTTCTTGGTCATTAATTTATTGCATCGTATGGGAGGCGCATTCCCAATCTCGTTGTACCCCTGTACAATGACAATAAAGATGCATTGTATTGTATTGTAAATAAACACTGTTTAATGGATGATAAGATGACTAGGCTCAACGCAAAACCTTGTTTAAAAAAAAATACTACTTCTAGATATCATACTGCAAATTAACTACTTTTTGAAATGAAATACTTGCTGCAGCTTAAACGCAAAAGCACACAGATAAACATATAATAATCAAAATTACAATACATTCTCGCTAACCGTAGTAGTGCAAAAACCCACAACCATTTTGCAACTTAAGACACTGTCCACAGACGATCACAGTTGCTGAGGTTGGTTGCTGTGTAGAGTTCAAGGGCCTGATGGTAGCTGAGACAAAGCTGTTCTTGATTATTTATTGTCAAATCAACAATACAGATCAAGCTTCTGTGATTTGTGAAACACACCTACAGAACGGCAGGTCAGAGCTATTGAGCCCTAAATTCTAGGTAGGTTGGCAGTGAATAGCATGTCACATAGTTTTGTTGTTCTCGGGCTTCCGTTTGCCAAGGTAAAGCTGTGCCTAGTGGAACTTTTGGGTCCAAAAATTAATTCGTGAAGTGGCATTATTGTTCAGAGAGATGGTCATAAAAGAATGATATATTTTTTTCCAAATAATGGGATTAGATTCAAAGGCCAATCTGAGAAGGGCCACAAATCTTTTTTTCGCCCATATTATAACTAGTTTTTGGCAGCTGGCTGCTCCTGTAAAAAGAGGAGGGATGTAGACTTGCATTTACATTGTGTTTTCGAATCGACAGGTTGTGCCAAAATGCTTTGAAGTGTGGTCATTGTTTTCCAATAGTAAATGCTGCAATAATTTTGACAGGGCTAGGTTCCACAGGTTGTGACGTGACGATAATCAACAGTTAAATGTAGGACGCTTTGGCATCACAGTAGCATAGTAGCGCACTGGTAGAGTTGCTGCCTTACAGCGCCAGAGACCCATGGTTCGATTCTGACTACGGTTGCTGTCCGTATGGAGTTTGTACGTTCTCCCCGTGACCACGTGGGTTTTCTCTGGTTTCCTCCCATATTCACAGACGCGCAGGCGTGCAGGTTAATTGGTTTCTGTAAATTGTCCTTGGTGTGTAGGATAGAACTAGTGTATGGGTGGGAAGGAAAGGCTGGTTTACACCAAAGATAGACACAAAATACTGGAGTAGCTCAGCGGGACAGGCCGCATCTCTGGATAGAAGGAATGGGTGACTTTTCGGGTCGAGACTCTTCTTCAGTCTGAAGAAGGATCTCGACCCGAAACGTCACCCATTCCTTCTATCCAGAGATACCGCCTGTCCTGCTGAGCTACTCCAGCATTTTGTGTCTATCACTAATGTATGGGTGATTGTCGGTCAGCACAGACTCGGCGGCTGAAGGACCTGTTTCTGAAATGAACTAAAAAACAGGTCAATAATTCAATGGTAGTTTATTGTCGCGCATGCCAAGGTACAGTGAAATTCCTTTTTTTTGCGTACAGTTCAGCAAAAATCTCTCTACACGTGGATACGATCATACTCGAGTCCAAGAGTGTGGGAATAGTAGATTACACTGAGGCAGCGTACAAGAGTCACCCTGGCACCGTTTTGAATGATTCAGTTCCAAAGTTGTTATAAATGTAGTCTTAACCTTGAGTTGTTACGATAACAAATGCTGTAACCAGTTTTGGTAAAGTTAGCTTCCACAAATTGTGACATGATGACCAACAGTTAATTACAGGACGCCTGGGCATCAGACCCCAGCTTTTCTTCACATCGTGCCACATAATTGCTGCCGTATCAAAGAGCAGTGAGACCAGGACTGCACTCGAGAGAGAGAGAGACGGCCCTTTATTTTTATTCTCAAGTCCCTAGCGTGGCTGAAACCCACAACCTTTTGATTAGGCTGAGGTGCTGTTAAAGTATGCCAGAACTGTGTGATTATTTGATTGGTGTGTAGGTTATCTCGTTCACAACTGACTCGTTTGTTTTTCCTACCTGTGCAATGTCCTCAAAGGTCGATGTTTTTGGTACCATGATTTAAAGAAATTTGAATTTTTAAATCAGGGCCATCTTTATCCAACTGAGCATTTGTATGGTGTGTGCATGTAGGTGTAAAAAGTAATTCCATCTGATTTCAGGTCTTAAAGAAACAACAGAAGCGATGGTAAAGAAGAAATTGGAGAATCAAAACAGTTTGACACCTTGGGAACAATACCTAGAGAAGAGAAAGGAAAAGAAACGGGAAAAGAGAATCCAAAAGAACAAAATTGAAGCTCAAGAGGTATATGTTTTGAAAGCCTATATTAATTTTATTCCACGTAGCAATAATTTATAAAGAGATAATAAATTTCTGGCGATTTAATATGTGCCCATTGCCAATATTGTTGTGAGAACTAATCTTCTTTTAAATTATCCGTGTTTAATTCCGAAATCTGGTGTAATATTGCGGCATGTTTAAAGCAGAGATTGACAGATTCGTGAATAGTAGGGGGGGGGGTTGAGAGTTATGGGGGAAGACAGGGGGAATGGGGTAAAGAGGGAAAGAGATCAGCCATGATTTGAATGGTGGAATAGACTCGATGGGCCTGAATGGCCTAATTTTGCACCTATGACTTATAGCACATAGCCGGTCCCAGAATTTTTTTTTATTGTGTTCAAATAATCTCTTCCATTTTACAACATGACTGACAATGAAGACTTCACACGGTTCTAAAATCAGCATTCTGTACATTTCCAACCCTCTTGTGGCTGCCAGGATAAATAAGACGTAGTCTTCTGTGATTAATGCAAAATAAGCATAGCTTTGATCCACCCAGAAAGTTAGAAAATAATTTTGATGGACGAAGAACGTGTTCGCATAGTTAACCATTTGGATGTTTAAAAAAGCAGACAATGCAATAGTGCCTGGTAGAAAGAAGGCACTGCAGATGCTGGTTTACAAAAAATATATAAAGTGCTGGAGTAACTCAGTGGGTCAGGCTGACCTGCTGAGTTACTTCAGCACTTTGTGCCCAGAGCTTGTTTGATTTGTGTTTCCAATCATAGTTTTTGGTGGGATTTTTCCAGTTAACTGGATGGTATGAAAATGCACACCTCCAGATTCAGGAACTGTTTCTTCCCAGCTGTTATCAGACAACTGAACCTGCCTGATCTCCCGGTTGCTAAACACTTTAATTCTCCTTCCCATTCCCACACTGACCTTTCTGTCCTCGGTCTCCATTGTCAGAGTGAGGTTAAACGCAAATTGGAGGAACAGCATTTCATGTTTCGCTTGGGCAGCTTACAACCCAGTGGTATGGGTATTGATTTCTCTAACTTCAAGTAACCCCTGAATTCCCTCTCTCTCCATCCCTCCCCCACCCAAGTCGCACCAGCTTCTCGATCTCACCCAACTAACAGCTAACAACAGCTAACATTACTTTTTTGCTTATATTTCATTCGTTCTATATTCGTTGTCAAAGCAGCCACAGCCAGACATAAAAACAGCTTTTTTTCACAAGTAGTAGTTCTACTCAATAACCAAAGTCTGTAGTCTCTTTTTTTGCTCTGGTTTATTTTCACCCACATGTTTAGACCGTAATGTTGTATCCTTATTGTTTTGATGTGGTTATGCTTTATTAATTGTTAATTGTATGTTTGTGTTGTTTTTTGTGAGCGGTGCACCAAAGCACATTCCTTGTATATGCATATACTTGGCCAATTCATTCATTCATATCTCTCTACACCATCGTGTATATATCTCGTTTCCCTTTCCCGTGACTTTCATTCTGAAGAAGGGTCTCAACCCGAAAAGCCACCCTTATCACTGTGAATGGCTCGATTGTAATCATATATTGTCTTTCCGCTTTTCACTCTACCTCGGTACACGTGACAATAAACTAAAAGTGAATTGGATTATAACTTTCAAAGTCATGCAATAATACCAAAGAGATTTGGAAGCAAAATTCAAACCATCCAAATGGTTGAAATGACCAAAATAATGAAGTAATTAACCTTTGGTTTTCTATATTTCTGTGCTTGGCGATGCCCTTCTTGTAGTTTTTGTGGATGGTTTATTGATTTGATTTGATTTAGAGATACAGCGCGGAAACAGGCCCTTCGGCCCACCGAGTCCGCGCCGCCCAGCGATCCCCGCACACTAACACTATCCTACACACACTAGGGACAATTTTTACATTTACCCAGTCAATTAACCTACATACCTGTACGTCTTTGGAGTGTGGGAGGAAACCGAAGATCTCGGAGAAAACCCACGCAGGTCACGGGGAGAACGTACAAACTCCGAACAGACGGCGCCCGTAGTCAGGATCGAACCCGAGTCTCCGGCACTGCATTTGCTGTAAGGCAGCAACTCTACCGCTGCGCCACCGTGGTGGAGATGAGAAGCAGATTTGAAAGTGAGGAGACTCATGAACCACATGAAGGAGTAAAATGACCTTTTCATTAAAAAGGTGTCACAAAATGCTGGAGTAACTCAGCAGTTCAGGCAGCATCTAGGAGAGAAGGAATGGGTGACTTTTCGGGTCGAGACCCTTCTTCAGACTTTTCATTAAAAATATGAATTCCCTTAAAAAATTGTAGGAATGGGACTTGCCTGACGGGACTGCTCTATAAACTACAACTAAAACATTGGAAGAGTGTAAGCCAACATATCGGATTCCTATTGAAGTCGTAAAGTGAGAAATCCCTGAGATTCAAGCTGAATTGCACCGGTGGTTTACATTTCATGGATGTTAAAAGTAAAGTGCTGTCAGTCTGTTAAATTAATACTTTAAACATTTGAAGATAGTGTTGCAAAGGGAGGGGATGTCATTCCCAACCTGATTTCAAAGGTTTCAACTTGCAGAGTTCTGAGAAGACAGCCTGGCAATTTTGGCAAATCTTATCCATTATAAAGGATGGGGTTTTTTTAAAAATCTTGCAGATGTGTGTTTGAAATGGGCCTCTTACGAAAGGTGCTGAGGGAATTTGGTTCTTAAAAGATCAAGGCTCACAGTAAGCATCATATGCGATCCAGATGCTTTGAATAATTTTATTAAGATAGCTGCCGTAATGGGTGAGCAAGAAAAATTGATTAGCCTCCTCTACACATCAGTTTCATGCAATTAAACAGTTGTACTGCTTTAGATGTACAGATTGGTCAATTACTTGTTTTCTGTGTGAGCCTGCCACTCATTTACACCACGTTTTGTACTTTGCAATAAACTGTATCGTTAATTATGCCCATATTTACACCCCTTGCACAAATTATATAACTGGTCAGATAATATCCACACTAAGTATCTATTCCATGAACTTTAACTTATATACAAATTAATACGACTATGTCTCTTTTTATTTTAAACCTGTAGCATAGAATACACAATGGTCTTTTGCCGAGGAGCCCCTCTGTATATATATATATACAATATATATTAATGATTTGGACGAGGGAATTGAATGCAACATCTCCAAGTTTGCGGATGACACAAAGCTGGGGGGCAGTGTTAGCTGTGAGGAGGATGCTAGGAGGCTGCAACGTGACTTGGATATGCAGGCTCGAAGGGCTGAATGGCCTATTCCTGCACCTATTTTCTATGTTTCTGTATAGCTCTATCCTCTTATACATGAATTAAGCCTCCCTTGAACGTAGCGCTGTTACCTTTGATTCTTTCAAGTCCTCTGTTCCTGATTTAATGTAAACAAGCCCTCTCAATCTGTTGGACAAATGCTGGAGTGTCTCTCTTCGGTGTAAACCAGCACCTGCAGTTCCTTCCTACACCTCTCAAACTGTCATTGGCCAAATTGTATATTATTCTCTCGTGGATTAGATTCAGTCCACAATGGCCAGCATTTCTTTTAATGCACCCTGTTGATCGATTTATAATGATATCTTCTTCTCTTTCCAAAGAGTCCAGACATTTCAAAACGTTCTGATATTAGGTCCTCCGCTTAAGTCCTTCATTTACATTCATTTTGCACTTCCCTCCATATTTTTAACAACAAAGGCCAAAATTGTGCTTTATATCATATCATATCATATCATATATATACAGCCGGAAACAGGCCTTTTCGGCCCACCAAGTCCGTGCCGCCCAGTGATCCCCGTACATTAACACTATCCTACACCCACTAGGGACAATTTTTACATTTACCCAGCCAATTAACCTACATACCTGTACGTCTTTGGAGTGTGGGAGGAAACCGAAGATCTCGGAGAAAACCCACGCAGGTCACGGGGAGAACGTACAAACTCCTTACAGTGCAGCACCCGTAGTCAGGATCAAACCTGAGTCTCCGGCGCTGCATTCGCTGTAAAGCAGCAACTCTACCGCTGCGCTACCGTGCCGCATGCGAGTGACTAAAGTCCTGCGTTAAATTTAACATCTGCTTCCCATTCTATGCATTATTCCTCCAGAAATGAACCCCAATACTCAGCTTGCACACTTTATGGCCTTGTTAACTGCTGTTACTGCTTATAGTGATTTATGAATCTGCGTCTCCCAGCTCACTTTGTTCCTCAACCCTCCTTGCTTGTAAAGGAACAAGTGGTGTCTTTATTCTTCCTACCACAACAAACTGCTTCACACCATGCTGAATTCCAGAAGCCTTTGATCCAGCCATTCTGCAAACCTGTTCAAATCTTCCTATATTTTGGTTATGACCTTCATATTGGCTGCATTTCCACAACTAATTTGGAATATTAGCTGCAAATTTCTAAAATACTTCTTTTAATTTCTGATCTCAAATTAATTACGTACATAGTAAACATAGTAAACATAGTAAACTGATTACTATGGTGATACAACTCAACATTTCCATTGTGAGAATTTATTTGGATTCTGACATCTGTTTTTTGTTCTGTTGTTGTGTTTTACTGCCTCACTGCATGTGCCTTGACCTTTAAGAAGAACCTATGTGGCACCTTTATAATAATTCTTCTAAACTTCTTGATCAAAAAGATGGACAGATTTTGTTTTTTCTCACTTCCATATTTATAAGTGAAAAGATACTTGCATCCTATAATATTAATTTTCTGCTAAACTCAAATGTTGTTGAATCTTTTGATTGATTGAAAGATACAACATGGGAACAAGCTCTTTGCCTCCACAATAAGCTGGAGTAACCAGCGGGACAGGCAGCACCTCTGGAGAGAAAGAATGGGTGACGTTTCGGGTGGAGGCAAATCCATGCCCAACCAAAATGACCCGTTCATACTAGTTCTATGTTATCCCACTTTCACATCCACTCCCTACACACTAGGGATGATTATCCTACAAACCCGCACATCTTTGGGATGTGGGGGGAAAACTGGAGCACCCAGGGGAAATCCCGCAGTCACGGAGAACATGCAAACTCCACACAGACAGCACCTGAGATCAGCATCGAGCCCGGGTCTCTGACGCTGTGAAGCAGCAGCTCTACCAGATGTGCCATGGGGCCGGCCTGTATCAAGGATGCCAAACCAATGTAAATTATAATTGTATCAAATGTGGCTGTGATGTTTATAGTGGTCACAACCCAAGCAAAGAGGAAGAACATGGTGCAGAAAGGGTTCTGCTAGTCAGACAGATCCAGTGCTTCAAAACTTAAACCATGAAAGAAGGAAATTGCTTTTTTTAAGATAGCTATTAATTTTAAAGCCAAGCCTAAATACTTGGCAGAGGAGTGAGGTAAATCATAACCTTTTCTATTTTGTTACCTGCACGATTGAAAAGGATCTCCACATTTTATGGTCGATCAGAATGCTACAGATCATATCCTTCTCTGCTGTCTCCCCAGCCCTTTGCAGCACTGTTAGTGTGCTCACCTCTACATGCTAATCTGTTTCACTCCATGACATTTACTGGTGCTCAAGATAATTCTATTATCTGGCTGTCATCTGTCCATCTATGAAAGTTGTACATCTTTGCATTTGAGGGCTCTTGGTATTGGTTTACTTGAGAGATAATGAAACATAGAAACATAGAAAATAGGTGCAGGTGGAGGCTATTTGGCCCTTCGAGCCAGCACCGCCATTCATTGTGATCATGGCTGATCATCCACAATCAGTAACCCGTGCCTGCCTTCTCCCCATATCCCTTGATTCCACTAGCCCCTAGAGTTCCATCTAACTCTCTTTTAAATTCATCCAGTGAATTCCACAAATTCACTACTCTCCAGGTGAAAAAGTTTGTTCCCGTCTCAGTTTTAAATGGCCTCCCCTTTATTCTTAGACTGTGTGGCCCCTGGTTCTGGACTCCCCCAACATTGGGAACATTTTTCCTGCATCTAGCTTGTCCATTCCTTTTATAAATCAATATACACAATCAGAAAGACTCCCCTGGTAGCAGCGGAGTGATTAGTTCATGACCTTTGCAATGTTTGTACTCTGTACAGCTAGAGAACTGTCATTAATGAGTGTCAGTGATGTTGACACACTTTCTCAGCAGCCTCTATTTTTAAGGTCATTAGCTGTATGTTGACTTTTCACTGATTTTAGGCAGAGCAGCTCATTGAGGCCAGTTAGCTTGATGCAGTTTTGTTACGTACATGTATATCCCATTTAATATTCATGCACTGAAAGAATCAGACAAGGCTATTGTCAGTGTTAACCTGGGATTGGATAAATTCTAAAACAGACCAAATATTTTCACAGCAGCTTCTGATGTATGCACATTTATGGGGCCTTAAGTTGAACTATTTTACTTGGCTTATTTATCACCTGTGATTTACAACCGAGTGGGTCGCAAGTCTTGGGTATTTGAAATGCAATATGAATTTAGTCTTGTTTTATCACACATCTAGTTAATGGTGCAGTTTTGTGTGGCCTTTTTTTGTTTGCAGAAAATACATTTTGTTCATTATTTTAGTCATATTTTTATAGTTCAATATTTCTCTTCCTAAGCGTTTGCTTATCAGATATTCTTCACTTTTTACTTATCTTGCTCTCCAAAATGAAATTCAATATCAAAGAGAAAAATACAATATGAAAATCTTTATGAAAATTTTTTATTTTCAATAAATTTGAAAATTTTGCACCTTTTTCTATGTCTCCATGACCACAGTTCATTACTGTTCCACGAAATGAGGCAATTGTCATGCTCCCGGGTCCCCACTACCTAATCCTAACTCGTCAGAGAATAAAAACTTAACTGCAATAACTTTTCTTTGCTTTAACAATTATCAGCCCAAAATTTCTGAACCCCTGCCTCAGAATTTTTACAACCATAAGAAAATAGACTTATTTCTTTGATTATACATCATTGGCAATTTTCTTTACCATATGAAAAGGTATATAACATGGCATTCTAACAATTTATAGAAATTCTAGCCCTTCATCTGGTTTTGCTTCCGTTTTAGATATCTCAACAGGTTATGATTTTTTTTTTATCATTAAGAATAAATAACAACATTTTATACAGTGCCCTGAATGATCTTGGGAGTCATTAAACAGCTAGTGATGTACTTTTAAAGTGCGTGCTCACAATTGTAATGTAGGAAATAACTCAGGTAATGTACACACAGCAGCCCCTTTTAATAGTCGTATTAAAACTGGCCAATGTGTTTTAATTTATGGTACTGAATGAGGGGAATAAAAATCGTTAAAACACTGGGGGGAACCTCCCTGGTCACTTCAACTAAATTGGGAGCATCTGTTTAACATATAGTGTAAAATATAAGACCTGTGATGTTACATAAATTGCTAATGCACTGGAGTGTCATGTTTGTCCTTGAGCCTCTTGACTTTAGATTGTGGAGATACTGCACGGAAACAGGCCCTTCGGCCCACCGAGTCCGTGCCAACCAGCGATCGCCCCGTACACTAACACTATCCTACACTCTAGGGACAACTTTAGGTACAATGTTACTGAAGCCAATTAACCTACAAACCCGCACGTCTTTGGAGTGTGGGAGGAAATCGGAGCACCCAGAGAAAACCCACGTGGTCACAGGGAGAATGCACAAACTCCGTACAGACAGCACCCGTAGTCAGGATCGAACCTGGGTTGCTGCCACTGTAAGGGAGCAACTCTATGGCTGTGCCACTGTGCCGCCCTTCGCTACACCACTGTGCCACCCCAAATTGACTCTTGACCTGTTAAGAGGTGATGGAGAGATGATTATGGCTGCATTGACATGCACAATGTTGTTACAGTGGCACACCCCTTAATCTGTGCACTCATTTCTGGAATCATCCGTGGGCTGGTATTTATATATCACTTCCTCTCGAGCATTGACAGCCTCAGGAATGATGAGAAAAAAACTATTCACTTGTTCTGAAGTTTTCATTTCCCCATCGCCGTACACACCTATTTCCAGGTTTTCTTTCTGATAGGAAAGTTTCAGTGGAAGAGACAAACAACGGCTTTTACCAGGGGCCACAGTTTAAGAATAAGGGGTAGGCCAATTAGAACGGAGATGAGGAAAAACTTTTTCAGTCAGAGAGTTGTGAATCTGTGGCATTCTCTGCCTCAGAAGGCAGTGGAGGCCAATTCTCTGAATGCATTCAAGAGAGAGAGCTAGATAGAGCTCTTAAGGATAGCGGAGTCAGGGGGTATGGGGAGAAGGCAGGAACGGGGTACTGATTGAGAATGATCAGCCATGATCACATTGATGGTGGTGCTGGCTCGAAGGGCCGAATGGCCTACTCCTGCACCTATTGTCTATTGTCTATTTTAGATTGGAACATTGATGTGGTTCACCGATAGTTTTACAATTTGCCCCGCAGAAGGTGAAGATAACCTGTCTTCTGGAAGATGGAGACACAAGAAACTGCACTTGTTGGAACGGCAAATGCGAGCAGGCAAACAAAGGGACAAAGTGCAGGGGTAGCTCAGCCGGTCAGGCAGCATCTCTGGAGAGCATGGTTCGGTGACGTTTCATAGCGTGCTGGAGTAACTCAGTGAGTCAGGCAGCATCTCTGGAGAATATGGTTTGGTGACGTTTCAGGTTGGAACTGAAGAATGTCCTGACCCAAAACGTCACCTATCCATGTTCCCCAGAGATACTGCCCGACCCGCTACGCACTTCTGTCTTTCTGGAAGTGCAGTTTGTTTGTGCAGTGTGCATGTACAGGTGCTTTATAGGCTTCAGTGACGCTTCTTTATACAGGCTGGGGTACAAAGTGGTACCAGTGAAGCTTACATTCAAAATCAAAGTGTATGCAGGGAAACCTCTTTGAATCAATTCCAAAATAACAATCACTAATTTTATGGCTCAGGTGTCTTGAATATTTTTCTTTTGAGTTGTATTCCTTTTGTCCCAGGCATGTGTGTGTAAACTTGTGAGGGGAATTAATAGGGTGAACGCACGGAGTATTTTACCCATGGTCGGGGAATGTAAAACTACAGGACATAGGTTTAAAGTGAGAGGGGAAAGATTTAATAGGAACCCGAGGCCCAACCTTTCCACTTGGAGGGTGGTGGGTATATGGAATGAGCTGCCAGAGGAGATAGTTGAGGCAGGTACAGTAACGATATTTAAAAGACACTTGGACAGGAAAGGCTTGGAAGGATGTGGACCAAATGCGAGCAAATGGGACTAGCATAGATGGGGACATCTTGGTCGGCATGGGCAAGTTGGGCCGAAGGTCCTGTTTCCGTGCTCTATGACTCTGACTCTCTATGACTCTGACTCTCTATGACTCTGACACTCTATGTATTCAATGAAATCTTTAGAACATAAGTTATAGCCACTTTCAAAAAGAAATAGTGTTCAGAAATGCAAATTAAAAGGTGACCCGGGTATGGTTAGGTAATGAAATTTGTCCTGATAGAATTCGCAAAACTACCCAATAAACTGAGATATGGAATGAAAAACTGCAATAAGTAAACATAAGTTGTTTTTTAATTTGTATTTCTGGACACGTGCACTGGTAATGTGGCTTTGTGTTATGGAAAATTGCAATACAGCCCATTTTCTAGGAACACCATCTCCCTGTAAATGCAGAGGACACCATATATCTGTGAGCTCTGCAGCTTTTAGAAACAGTCTATATTTGCCTATATCAGCACGATTAATTTAACAGATGGTGATTATCTGATCAGTTCGGATGGTATACTTATTTGCACATTGCAGTAAGACATTGAGTTTAATTTGCCATCTGCGATTACAGAAGATGGAAAGAGATGATGGATGGGTTGCAGGATTTATTTTCACATAACTGACTGCTCTCTTTAAGTTAGGTCTTACTGCAAATCTGTGTTATATATTTGTCAAAATTAATGTGCATCTGGGCTGAAAGATGTTTCTGATCCACTGTCTGGAATTCTTTTAACTTTCATGTCTGGCTTTTGCAGAGTGGGGAAGCTTAACCTTAATTTTTATTTTAAAATGCGAATTAACCCGTTCTTTCTTCCTACCTTCTCCGGATAAATGTAGTTATTTTTGAGATGTGTAGAAAGGAACTGCAGATGCTGGTTTAAATCAAAGATACACACGAAAAGCTGGAGCAACTCAGCAGGAATAGGTGACAGAGAAAGAATGGGTGACGTTTCGGGTCGAGACCCTTCTTCAGACTGATGTCAGGGAGGTGGGAGGTACATAGATAAGGAAGTGTATAGATAAGGAAGTTTTAGGTGTGAAAGCAGGACAAAGGGAATGTAGATCAAGGAAAATGTAGAATAGATCATTGTTATTTGGGAGAAGATAGCAACAAAGCAAACAGATAAAAAGTAGTCGGAAACAGTAAGACGTCGGAGAAATGGGATGGGGGAGGGGATGGAGAGGGATTCCCACACTGACCTTTCTGTCCTGGACCTCCTCCATTGTCACAGTGAGGCCAAGCGCAAATTGGAGGAACAGCACCTCATATTTCGCTTGGGTAGCTTACACCCCAGCGGTATGAACATTGACTTCTCTGACTTCAAGTAACCCTTGCTTTCCCTCTCTCTACATCCCCTCCCCTTCCCGGTTCTCCGACCAGTCTTACTGTCTCCGACTACATTTTATCTCTTCGCGTTGTTGTTACCTTCTCCCAACTAACAATGATCTGTGGTAGACACAAGATGCTGGAGTAACTCAGCGGGTCAGGCAGCATCTCTGGAGAGAAGGAATGGGTGAAGAAGGGTCTCGACCCGAAACATCACCCATTCCTTCTCTCCAGAGATGCTGCCTGATCCGCTGAGTTACTCCAGCATTTTGTGTCTACCTTCAATATAAACTGGCATTTGCAGTTTTCTTTCCTAGCAATGATCTATTCTATATTTTCCTTGATCTGCATTCCCTTTGTCTGGTTTTCACACCTTATACATTCTTATCTCTGTTCCTACCACTCCTCTGACATCAGTCTGAAGAAGGGTCTCGACCCGAAACGTTACCCATTCCTTCTCTCCAGGGATGCTGCCTGTCCCGCTGAGTTACTCCAGCATTTTGCGTCTATCTTAGCTCTTTTTGAGAACTGTGAATATTTAAGGGAAATGCCGGTTTCTTTCACCTTAAACTACTTGCTCTTTCCTCGATTGTGGTTAGTTTGGAATTATACTCGAGACAAATTTACAAAAAAACTCATGCACAGCCCCACGTTTGCATTTGATGCTCTCCTATAGCCTCCATTAGTTAACTATACGTGGAAATCTGAATCCATTAATATTTTTGGTTTGGCAGCTTTATGGCTTCAGATGTTTATAAAAAATTAAGTTTCTTGACAGCTGAACTGCCAAATAGAATCCAGATGGAGAGGTTGGCCTTTCAGTTAATACTCTCAATTATAGGGACGGATATTACAGTAGTTATTTGAACTACAGCAATAAAAAATAAGTTTCCGTTTCTTCCATGTAGAAATCCGCAAGTAACTTTTATACCTCTTTAAAAAATACACTGCAATTGTTAGCACAATATACTCTTTAATGCTGAGGTTAAGATCGCTTTTTTTGAATTGGTGCTCTCAGACTTCAATAGGATTTTTTTTGAGGTGGCTGCAGATATATACACCGTTTTCCAAAACATTTTGACCTGATGAGCCAAAACATTATGACCACCTGCCTAATATGCTGTTGGTTCTCCGTGTGCAGCCCCATACGCAGCAGGGTGCGATGCACTGTGTATTGTGACACATTCCTCCCGTGGCCACCATTAAAATTTTCTGTGACTTGTGCCACAGTCGACCTTCTGTCGGTTCGGACCAGACGTGATATCCTTCGTTGCCCTCGCGCATCGATGAGCCTTGGGCACCCAACACCCTGTCTGTCGCCGGTTTGTGGTTTGACCCTCCTCGGACCACTGTCGGTAGGTACTGACCACTGCTGACCGGGAGCACCCCACAAGCCTTGCCGTTTCAGAGATGCTCTGACCCAGTCATCTGGCCACAAACAATTTGCCCCTTGTCAAAGTTGCTCAGGTCTTTACTCCTGCCCATTCCTCCTGCATCCAAAACATCAACTTCAAGAACTGACTGTTCACTTGCTGCCTAATATACCCCACCCCTTGACAGGTGCCATTGTAGCAAGATAACCAATGTTATTCACTTTGCCTGTCAGTGGTCACAATGTTTTGGCTGATCGGTGTATATTTTCTGCCTTCATTTGTTGCCTTACGAATAAAATGTGGTGGCTCTGCTTCATCAAAAGCGATGACATAAGTTTAAGCAGGAGTAGGGTATTTGGCTCTTTTTGCCTGCTTCATCGTTCCGTGGTTGATATGTTACCTTGGAATAACTTTTCCTGGACTCGTGCCACATCCCTTGCTTTTCTTAACATATATAAAAATATCTAACAATCTCATATCAAATAATTGAGCTTCCATAGCCCTCCAGGGTGGAGAATGTTAAAATTCTCTTATTTTCTAAGTGACGGTATTTCTTTTAATCTCGGTTCTGAATGGCTCTGTTAAGACTGTTGTTCTCCGCTCTATATTCCAGTCTGGATAAGCATCACCTTCACATCTATCACCTCCAAACAAAATTATGTGCGTATCGACTTTTAATCTCCATTCATATGGAATGCATCAAATTTAATCTCTCATCATTCTCTTTTTAAAAAGAAAAATAGGTTTTCTGTTTTATCCACGAAATGGATGACATTGTATTTTTCTGCATTATGCACCATCTCCATTGACCTTGCCCCTCTTGACTTTCGCCCTCAAGCCCCTTGGCATCCTCCTCAACATCCGTCACACAATCACCCAGTTTTGAATCGGTAACAAAACTGGATGTGTTACACAAGGATTAGGTCCACATCATTAATGTGACTGCTCGGCAGCTCTGGCCCCAGCATCAATCCCTCTGTCTCGCAACTGGTCCCTCAGCTTCCCAACCCAAAAATGCCCAGTTTATGCCCATTGTACTTTCTCTCTGTCAACCCATCCTCATTTCTTGCCACATAGGAAATGTGGGGATCGCTGGGCGGCACGGACTTGGTGGGCCGAAAAGGCCTGTTTCCGGCTGTATATATATGATATATGATGATGATACCCTAATTCTGTTTCATAATCGGTGACACAGCGGCAGAGTTGCTGCCTTACAGCACCAGAGACCTGGGTTTGATCCTGACTATGGGCGCTGTCTGTACAGAGTTTGTACGTTCTCCCTGTGACCGCCTGGGTTTTCTCCTGGTGCTCCGGTTTCCTTCTACACTCCAAAGACGTACAGATTTCCAGGTTAATTGGCTTGGTATAATTGTAAATTGTCCCTAGTGTATGTAGGAAAATTTTAGTGTGTGGGGTGAACGCTGGTCAGTGAGGACTCGGTGGGCCGAAGGGCCTGTTTCCAAGCTGTATCTGTAAACTAAACCAAATCTATAATAATAGACATAAAAAGCTGGAGTAACTCAGCGGAAAAGGCAGCATTTTGGAGAGAAGGAATGGGTGACACTTCGAGTCAAGACCCTTCTTCAGACTGGTTAGGGTCTGCCGCCCTCGATACTTTTTGATTGAGCGAGAGATACAGCATGGAAACAGGCCCTTCGGCTCACTGAGTTCTCATTTCTTCTTCTTTCGAGTCCATCAGCCATGTTTCAAACGTTACATCACTGTCATTGTCCATCCTGAAAAGGGCGCAAGCTTCCGGCGACAATCAGTGGGAGCCATCACTTGTACAGTAGACGATGGTGGGAGCAGAATTAGCTCAGGACACTTCCAGTTTCCAGCCCTGCGACGTGGACGCTTCTGCGATGGGGCCTGTGTCCTCACTGACCAGTGATCACCCGTTCACAATAGTTCGATGTTATTCCACTTTCTCAACTTAGTTATCCCATTTAGTTTTGAAACATTCTTAAATATTTTGTGCCTTGTTCAAACGCAAGGACTAAAGGCTCTTCTTTTGGATTCTCATACCCGCTTCACTCTTAGTTATACTTTCCTGTCTCTTTTGACTGATTTGATTTTGCATTATTTAATCATAGGGATGCAAGTTAAATGCCCAGTTAAATCTCTCGCTGATGCATTGCAGTGACCGAATATTTGACCTCAGCTCATCAACTCAACAAAAATTCCTTTAATTACAGTAATTTAGTTCATACGTTTCACTGAATATCTCGGTAGTTTTCACAGTTCCCACGTATTACAGCTGCACTGTGCCACATCACCCCTGTGCTACATCTTAAATCAGTATTATTTCTTTATGTACTACTTTGAACATAAAGCTTTGCCCTTGCCTCACCAAAGTTCACTTTCCATAATAACTTTCAACGTGCTAAAACAAAGAACATTTTGGAAAGTTTTCAATTATTTTTGAAATTTATGGGGGGGGGGGGTTGAGGGGGGATGGAGTGGGTGAGTGTCGTCAGGAGAGGTTTGACAATAGACAATAGGTGCAGGAGGAGGCCATTCGGCCCTTCGAGCCAGCACCGCCATTCAATATGATCATGGTTGATCATTCTCAATCAGTACCCCGTTCCTGCCTTCTCCCCATACCCCCTGACTCCGCTATCCTTAAGAGCTCTATCTAGCTCTCTCTTGAATGCATTCAGAGAATTGGCTTCCACTGCCTTCTGAGGCAGAGAATTCCACAGATTTACAACTCTCTGACTGAAAAAGGTTTTTCCTCATCTCAGTTCTAAATGGCCAACCCCTTATTCTTAATCTGTGGCCCCTTGTTCTGGACTTCCCCAACATTGGGAACGTTTCCTGCCTCTAACGTGTCCAACCCCTTAATAATCTTATACGTTTCGATAAGATCTCCTCTCATCCTTCTAAATTCCAGTGTATACAAGCCTAGTCGATCCAGTCCCGCCATTCCGGGAATTAACCTAGTAAACCTACGCTGCACGCCCTCAATAGCAAGAATATCCTTCCTCAAATTTGACGGAGGGTTGCCGGGCCCGCAGGAGAGGTTTGGGCCTAACGGGGGCCATGCCCGGCTATTGTTATTAAAATTTTGCTGTTTTTTACTGGAGACAAATTGATATACTGGAGACAAATTTTGACAGCATTCTAGATCGTACCTCGTTGACTGACCTTGACTTGTATAACATAACAATCCAAAGAAAAATGAGTATTTGAATTGGTCGCATCCTGTGAAAGATTATATTTAACTCTGAAGAATGGGCAAGATCTTGCACAGGTCTTTGACATTTCAAAACGCTTTGGACTAATTTTCTAAATAAAAAAGTAGATGCTTATTTTAAATTTGTTAATGTAAAAACACACACACTATTTAAAAATACTTAAATTAACTCATTAAAAGGCTCTGCCTGCCCTTCCAGTGGTGTAGTGTTTCATCCTTTCATTTTTTATGGGGCCCATAGGACTTGCCCCAGAATAATCTGGTAAAGGTTCAGTGCAAAGCTTTCCCAGTCTCAGATCTTGAAAATGTGTGGAAGTTACAACTACTCTGTTGGACCCTTGAGAATTCTTCCAGGATATTCCCTGGACTGTGCTCTACTAAATGATCGGCTACATTACAGTCTCCACTTGGGACGAGCCCAAGTGGGTCACTGAATGTTACTGTGCCAAAACTATCGAAGGACATGGATCATGAGCAACTACATGTGGAGGAAGGAACTGCAGGTGCTGGGTTTAAACCAAAGATAGACACAAAAAGCTGGAGTAACTCAGCGGGTCAGACATCATCTCTGGAGAAAAGGAATAGGTGACGTTTCGGGTCGAGACCTTTCTTCAGACTCAGTCTCGACCCGAAACGTCACCTATTCCTTTTCTCCAGAGATGCTGTCTGACCTGCTGAGTTACTCCAGCACTCTGTGAAACGTCACCTATTCCTTTTCTCCAGAGATGCTGCCTGACCCGCTGAGTTACTCCAGCTTGTTGTGTCAATGAGCAACTATATGTTTGATTGGTTCCGATTTGTTCTCAGTGTGCGATTTTATTACCCAAGAACAGAATCATTAACACTTCACCTCATGCATGCAGGGAATATTCTTTGTTCAAGAATTGACCAGTGGGATGAAGTGTAAAAGTTCTTAACTCTGCCTTTAATTAAATTTATCACTTTAAATTTATTCTGTTTCTTCTGCATCGAGTTAACAGGGATGAAATTGTTCAAACGCATTTCAACAAGAATGTTGCAGGCATAGGGGACCTTCATAATCATTGTCTAGCATAGAGGAGGAGGATTTAACTTTATTCCATCACAGTGAGGAATGTGGTGGATGTTTATGTTAAATTATATTTTATGTGGCTGTGTGTCTTGTTGCTTTTTACTTAGTATGGCTGTATGGTAACTCAAATTTCACTGTACCTTAATTGGTACATGTGACAATAAATTGAATCTTGAATCTGGTATTTGGATCCCAAAGGTCAATAGAAAATAGACAATAGACAATTGGAGTCAATTGGAGACAAAAGGAGTAGGCCATTCAGCCCTTCGAGCCAGCACCACCATTCAATGTGATCATGGCTGATCATTCACAATCAGTACCCCGTTCCTGCCTTCTCCCCATACCCCCTGGTCAAGTGTCTAACCCATTCCTTTTCATTTTGCATTTTTTTCCAAATTAGTTTTCCTTTCAAAAGGGTTGTGCAGAATCTGTGCTGAAGTGACAACTCCTTTGTGGAGTATTATTTGAAATTTGGCCAGAGTCACATTGTGTGACATAGCATATGTTTTTGCAATTAATCTAAATTTCTCATGGAAAATAATTTGAAATGTTTTTCTCTTTGCAGGCAAAAGGCACAGAGGAATTGAGTGACGACGAGGTTCCATCTGATGTAGATTTGAATGAATCCTTCTTCACAGATGAACTGGGGCAGTCAGGTAAGTTTTTTGTACAGGTGGTCCCCGGCTTACGATGCTTCGACTTGCGATAGTTCGACTTTGCGATGGTGCAAACGGCAGCGGCCCGTAGCGAGCCGCCGCTCGCGTCCGGCCACGTGATCGCATGTAATAGCGAAACGTATAAGATTATTAAGGGGTTGGACACGTTAGAGGCAGGAAACATGCTCCCAATGTTGGGGGAGTCCAGAACCAGGGGCCACAGTTTAAGAATAAGGGGTAGGCCATTTAGAACTGAGATGAGGAAAAACTTTTTCAGTCAGAGAGTTGTGAATCTGTGGAATTCTCTGCCTCAGAAGGCAGTGGCAGCCAAATCTCTGAATGCATTCAAGAGATTGCTAGATAGAGCTCTTAAGGATAGCGGAGTCAGGGGGTATGGGGAGAAGGCAGGAACGGGGTACTGATTGAGAATGATCAGCCATGATCACATTGAATGGCGGTGCTGGCTCGAAGGGCCGAATGGCCTCCTTCTGCACCTATTGTCTATTGTCTATAATGCATTTTGACTTACGATACTTTCGGTTTGCGATGGGTTTCTCGGAACAGAACCCCATCGGAAGCTGAGGAGCACCTGTACTTGGGTGCATTTATAGCTATTTTCTAACTTTAAATGTGTTCCAAAATCGGACGCTATAAAAGTCTGAACAAGTAATTGAACTGCGATTACAGTGATGTTTCTAGTAACTCCTCACTATTCATCCATCCCTCTTGAAAGTAAGAAAACATATCATAATATTGTAATTTTAAAAATACATAAAAGGGTAGAGGGCTCTGCCTCTGGCGAGTCTCTTGATCTCTCTTGTCTCCATCGTAGCCAATCCCGCCTGCAACTGGTCCAAAATGCCGCAGCGAGACTCCTGACGGGTACTCGTAAAAGGGACCACATCACCCCGATTCTGGCCTCTCTCCACTGGCTCCCAGTACAGTACAGAATCAACTTCAAGCTCCTCCTATTCACATACAAAGCCCTAAACGGGCTTTCCCCACCCCATATCAAAAATCTTCTAACCCACCACTCTATCTCCAGGTCCCTCAGGTCGGCTGACTTGGGGCTACTGACTATCCCGTGGTCTAGGCTTAAGCTCAGGGGTGACTGCGCTTTTGCGGTTGCAGCTCCTAGACTGTGGAACAGCATCCCTCTCCCCATCAGAACTGCCCCCTCCATCGACTCCTTTAAGTCCAGGCTCAAAACCTATTTCTACTCCCTAGTGTTTGAGGCCCTTTGAGGAGGCGCTGTGAACTGTTTATGTATGTGCTGTTATGTTTGTGTGCCATTGTATGTTCATTCTTAGTACCTTAGTACCTGAACTGATGTAAAGCACTTTGGCGAATGTGGGTAGTTTTTAAATGTGCTATACAAATAAAATTGACTTGACTTGACTTGACTAGGGGATAGATTATCAACTGATGTCTACTGCAAACCTCCCAACTCCCAGTTATCTGGGCCCTGCCTCTTGCACAGACGCTATCCCTGCCTTCAATCTCTCCGTCTCTGCCACATCTGCTCCCAAGATGAGGCTTTCTGTAGTAGATGTCCTCATTCTTTAGTAAACGTGGCTTTCTCCCCTGCAGTCATAGATGAATCCCTCAGCCGGAGATGGTCTCCTCTCTGTTCCGCTGTTCTGCTCCCCCTTCCACCAGACAGAACGAGGATAGAGTTCCCCTGGTCCTCGCCTTTCACCCCACCGACCTCCACGTCCAACACACCATCCTCCAACATTTCCATTCCACCTCTAATGTGATCCCACCACGAGTCACATCTTCCCACCCCCCCCCAACCCCGGACGGCTCCCTCCGCAACTCCTTGGTTCGCTCATCCCTTCCCACCCGAACCACCCCCTATCCCAGGTAATTTCCCATGCAAGCGCTGGAGATGTAACACCTGTCCCTTTACATCCTCCCTCGCCTCCATCTAGTGACCCCCCCCCCCCCCCACAGTCCTTCCAGGTGAGTCATATGTCCACGTGCATCTCTTTGAACCTCATCTATTGCATCTGGTGCTTCCGATGTGGCTTCCTGAACATCGGCGAGGCCAAGCGTAGACTCAAGCCACCAATTCGCTGAAAATTCGCACCCGGTCCAACAAGGCCCACTGGATCTCCTGATTGCGAAGCATTTTAACTCCCATTCCCATTCTGACCTGGGCCACCTCCATTGCCAGAGTGAGGCCCAGTGCAAACTGAAGGAACAGCACCTCATATGCTGAGTACCTTACAACCCACAGTATCAACGCTGAATTCTCCAATTTTAAGTAGCTACAAACCCCCCCCCCCCCCCCCCCCCCCGTCACTTCCCTGTATCCCACTTGGAATTGCACCTATTTCTCGCCCCCTCCACCTACATTCCTTCCTCTAACTTCACAATTCGCAACTCTTACATACTTTTGTCTCATGCCTCCGATCTTTTCATCTCTGCTTTTGTCTAATCATCTGCCTGTCATAGCCCCCTCACCTATATCAACCCATTACCTGTGTAGGAAAGAACTGCAGAAGCTCGTTTAAATCAAAGGAAGACACAAAATGCTGGAGTAACTCAGCGGGACAGGCAGCATCTCTGGAGAGAAAGAATGGGTGACGTTTCGGGTCGAGACCCAAAACGTCACCCATTGCTTCTCTCCAGAGATGCTGCTTGTCCTGCTGAGTTACTCCAGCATTTTGTGTCTACCTTCAACCCATTACCTGCCAGGCTTTGTCCTGCCCCTCTTCCTGCTTTCTTCCCTCCCCACACCCTACAATCAGTCTCAAGGTGGGTCTTGACCCAAAACATCACCTCTCTATGTTCCCCAGAGATGATGCCCTTGTTCCTACATCACATTATTTTATCATTTAATCTAAGTCAATGTTTCAGGAGTAGCATTTAGTAATCTGTGATGATTTTGAATTCAGTGATAAATTAAAATGTTAATAGAAAATCCTAGCTGAGTATAAAATTCTACTGGGGAAACTATTCATAATTACTTTCTATTTACATTTTAACATTACTCGAATCATGTAACTAAACTTGGTAAAAAAAAGTATTACGATTCAGTTACATGCAGATATTAAAAAAACATAAGGCTATTATTTAACTCTTGAAGCCAGCTGTGCCATTCATTAATATCATGGTTGATCTTCTACCAACAGTCTGCTCATATCCCTGGATTCCTTCATGTCCAGATATCTATCAATATGCTTTGAATGCACAGAGTGCCTGAACCACAGCCTTTCAGTCAGAGAACTTCAAAGGTTCACCAGACTTCAAGTGGGAGGAAAAAAATCTCATCTCAATCCTAAAGGGCCCATTCCTTGTTCTTGCCCTGTACCCCTCTGCTAGAACAAACATCTTCCGTGCATCTAACCCATCAGGCTCTTTAAGAATTCTGTGTATTTCTGTTTTCCAAACACTAGACCTACTCATTTTGCAAAGCAGCCTTCATTGGAACTAGTCCAGTAAATCTTTACTGCACTCATTCTATCAACTGCATCCTTTCCAGCTTAAGAGACCAAAACTATACACAATATTGCAGCTACGATATCAGGAAGTTCTTCCATAATTGCATTGACGTTGTTACTCCTACATTCAAACTTTCTAGTAATGAAGGCTAATAATTCTCTACCACCGAAGGCAGTGGAGGCCAATTCACTGGATGTATTCAAGAGAGAGTTAGGTATAGCTCTAAGGGCTAACGGAATCAAGGGATATGTGGAGAAAGCAGGAACGGGGTACTGATTTTGGATGATCAGCCATGATCATATTGAATGGCTCGAAGGGCCGAATGGCCTACTCCTGCACCTATTTTCTATGTTTCTATTCCCTGTACCAATGTGTGGAACATCATATTTTTCCGCATTGTATTTCATTTGCTATGTTGCCGCCCTGGACTCAGCTTGTCCATTTCACCACGAAGTCAAAAAATGTGCAAAAGTACAAAAATCTAGTTAGATCTTTGGTAATTTCATGATTATTTACATTTTAGTTGCATTCAAGTGGACTGCATATGTGCCTTCCTAAATGGGTGTTGTGCAATGGGATTGTTTCCTATTTAGTAACATTAGACATGATCACATTGAATGATGATACTGGCTCGAAGGGCCAAATGGCCTACTCCTGCACCTATTGTCTATTGTCTATCTTGCTTGATTTTGCATTTTTTGTTGTGCAAACAATATCATCTATATCATGATGTTTTTCTGTGATTTATTTCTTCTCTAGCACCACAACTGAAGAAAGTGAGCAAAAAGATCCAACGGTCAAAGATTAAACCATTGACGACAGAAGAGGAAGCCAATTTAGAGAAAGAAAAGGTAAGAGATTCACAATTCACAAATCATACTTTATTAGCCAAGTATGTTTTGCAACCTTCGAGGAACTGCTCAGGAATTAAAAATATGCTTAATGCAGTGAATATTATTATGCAATTGAGATATATATTTTCAATAATAGGTGCTGCTAGGTTTAGGTCAAAAATATCATGCTGTCAGAAATTAAGAGGAAGATTTTTTCCCCCTTTTATTAAAGTTTATCTGTAACCAGTGCCAATCAGTTATTCTTAAATAGTGCATTTATATAGTTACTATTTGTAGAACTTTGTTTCATTGTGAAAAGTGGCAGCTTTGGACAATGCAATCGGGTGTGTAATGTGATAAATTTTTAATTTAGTTTATTATTGTCACGTGTAACAACTCCGAGATACAGTGAAAAGCTATTATTTGCATGCTATCCAGTCAAATACAGATGCTCCTCGACGTACGATGCTTCGATTTACGATATTTCGACTTTACGATGGTGCAAAAGCAATACACTTTCAATAGAAACAGTACTTCGAAATTTGAATTTTGATCTTTTCCCGGGCTAGCGATATGTGGTACGATACTCTCTCGTGATGATATAATGCTTGGTAGGTTAGGTGACTATGATGTTGGGTAGGTTAGGTGGCTATGATGTTGGTTAGGTGGCTATGATGTTGGGTAGGTTAGGTGGCTATGATGTTCAGTAGGTTAGGTGGCTATGATGTTCAGTAGGTTAGGTGGCTATGATGTTGGGTAGGTTAGGTGGCTATGATGTTGGTTAGGTGGCTATGATGTTGGGTAGGTTAGGTGGCTATGATGTTCAGTAGGTTAGGTGGCTATGATGTTCGGTAGGTTAGGTGGCTATGATGTTGGTAGGTTAGGTGGCTATGATGTTCGGTAGGTTAGGTGACTGATGTTGGGTAGGTTAGGTGGCTATGATGTGCAGGTTAGGTGGCTATGATGTTGGGTAGGTTAGGTGACTATGATGTTCAGTAGGTTAGGTGGCTATGATGTTCGGTAGATTAGGTGACTATGATGTTTGGTAGGTTAGGTGGCTATGATGTTGGGTAGGTTAGGTGGCTATGATGTTGTGTAGGTTAGGTGGCTATGATGTTGGGTAGGTTAGGTGACTATGATGTTCAGTAGGTTAGGTGGCTATGATGTTCGGTAGATTAGGTGACTATGATGTTCGGTAGGTTAGGTGGCTATGATGTTGGGTAGGTTAGGTGGCTATGATGTTGGGTAAGTTAGGTGGCTATGATGTTTGGTAGGTTAGGTGGCTATGATGTTCTGTAGGTTAGGTGGCTATGATGTTGGGTAGGTTAGGTGGCTATGATGTTGTGTCGGTTAGGTGGCTATGATGTTGGTAGGTTAGGTGGCTATGATCAGTAGGTTAGGTGGCTATGATGTTGGGTGGGTTAGGTGGCTCTGATGTTTGGTAAGTTAGGTGGCTATGATGTTGGGTGGGTTAGGTGGCTATGATGTTTGGTAGGTTAGGTGGCTATGATGTTGGGTAAGTTAGGTGGCTATGATGTTTGGTAGGTTAGGTGGCTATGATGTTGGGTAAGTTAGGTGGCTATGATGTTTGGTAGGTTAGGTGGCTATGATGTTCTGTAGGTTAGGTGGCTATGATGTTTGGTAGGTTAGGTGTATTAAATGCATTTTCGACCTACGATATTTTTGGTTTCCGATGGGTTTCTCGGAACGTAACCCCATCGTAAGTTGAGGAGCACCTGTATACGAGAATACGATCAAGCCGTCCGTAGTGCAAAGATAAAAGGCCCAAAATTTAGTGCAAGGATGTAACATAGAAATCCAATAAAGTCCCTTTAAAGAAAGTTTATAGATCTCCAATGAAGTAGATGGGATGTCACGACTACACTCCAGCTTGTGAGTGGACCATTCAGTTGCCTGAAAACAGCTGAGATGAAGACAAAATCTAATGCTGATCTGGTGGATACACTTCGTCACGGTGTGTGGCATTGGTGTCATGCTAAATGACATCAACTTTCAATACGTCTGGCAGTTCTCAAAGCCAGAGACAATCTGCTGCTGCAGAATTCTACTTTTGTAAGGTCACAAGTGATAGGAGTAGAATTAGGCCATTCTGCCCATCAGGTTTACTCCACCATTGGCTGATCATGGCTGATCTATCTCTCCCTCCTAACCCCATTCTCCTTCCTTCTCCCCATAACCAATAACAATATGTGACTTTGGGCCCTGCATGCTCCACTGAATCAGTACCATCAAGCCAGGGGTCCAACCCGAGTTCAACTAGGGATGCGAAGGGTCAAGCAAGGTGAGGTGTCAATGAAGTAACCTGCTTAATAGGTTCCCCGGTCAAGATCTTAAACATTTAGTCCCCCCCCCCCCACTAGTGCACCATGGCTGCAATGTGTGGCATCTGCAAAATGCAGAGCTATTTCTTACTTGTACTTTGCCAGCATGTCCACCATCAAGAAGAGCCAAGCCAGTATGTGCACGGGAGTACCACCGTCACAGTTTCCTCTAAAATTTGCACAGAATCCTATTTTGGCTTTTGCAGTGCTTTTAACACCATCCAGCCTGCACTGCTAGGGAGCAAACTGATGAAGATGCGGGCAGATGTTCCATTGGTGTCCTGGATCACCAATTACCTGACTAGGCGACCACAGTGTGTCAGGCTGCAGAGCTGTGCCTCGGACATGGTAGTGAGCAACACAGGGGCCCCACAGATGACAGTCCTCTCTCCTTCCTCTCTCCCTTTCTGTTCACCATCTCCACCTTTAACTTCAATACAACTCGGACTCCTGCCACCTGCAGAAGTTTTCGGATTACTCTGCATTTGTGGGTTGCATCAGTAAGGGGAGAGAAGCTGAATACAGTGTTGTCAACAACTTTGTTGAGTGGTGTGGGCTGAATCACCTGCAGCTCAACACCGACAAGACGAAGCAGTGAGTGGTGGACTTTAGGAGGAGAGGAACACCCCTGTCCCGTCTCCATCAAGGGTGTGGATGTGCAATTTACTAAGAAGCACAAATACCTTGGAGTGTCCATGGACAGTTAACTGGACTGGTCCAGGAACGCTGAGGCACAGTGTAAGAGGGGACAGAGCCGCCTGTACTTTCTGAGGAGGCTCTGCTCTTTCAACGTCTGCAGTAAGATTTTGCAGATGTTCCATCAATCGGTGGTGGCCAGTGCCATCTTCTACGCTGTTGTGTGCTGGGGTAGCAGGGCGAAGGCCAACAGAATCAAGCTCATTAGGAAGGCTGGCTCCGTCCTGGGGGTGGAGTTAGATTCATGGGAGGTGGTCTTGGAAGGGAGGATGCTCCTTAAACTGCAGAGCATCTTGGACAATACAGCTCACCCCCTCCATGACACACTGGTCAACCTGAGGAGCACCTTCAGCAACAGACTGGTTCCAATATGATGCAGGACAGGAGATCCTTTTTCCCTTCGTCTATCAAATTGTACAACTACTTCCCCTTCTGTCGTGGGGTAGGCTGACTCCCCCTCCCCAATCTTTGCACGTCCCCAATCCTGGACTTTCCACTCGTCATTTTAGTTTCATGTTTCATGTACATCATGAAAAGGCATACAGGCATGTAGGTTAATTGGCTGGGCAAATGTTTTTTTTTAAATTGTCCCTAGTGGGTGTAGGATAGTGTTAGTGTGCGGGGATCGCTGGGCGGCGTGGACCCGGTGGGCCGAAGGGCCTGTTTCTGCGCTGTATCTCTAAATCTAAAATCTAAAAAAATCTGTTGTTGTGTTTTATGACTGTTGGCAGACCAATTTCCCTCCTGGGATAAATAAAGTTCCATCGTATTTATAGAAAAACTGATGATAAATCCACGTGGTAGTTTGGAATATTGATGAAACTGTAAAGTGAATAGGATTTATAGGAACATAAATGCTCGCTCAGTGCACTTGGTTTAACATTTGTGTCAATGGAACTGGATGGCACCCGGATCTAACATCGCAAATATCAGTATCTTTTGCCTTAAATAAGATTTACAAATTATTACTTTCTTTTGTGAGTAATGTTTGGAGACCTTACTTTGCATAATATTTCATAATCAGGCAGAAATGACCTTGCTGATGATGGATGATGAGGACGAAGACCGAAGTCATTTTAATTATGACAAAATAGTGGAACAACAGAATCTTAGCAAGATGAAAAAGAAGAAACTAATTAAAAAGCAAGGGCTCCTTGAAAAAGACAACTTCCAGGTAATTATTCATTTAATTCCACCCATTATGTATTTTGGATTCTTAAAAGAAGTGAAGGATAAAACATTGCAAACTCAGATGATCGTTTTTTAATGGTATTTGGCTTAAGACGATACCACGAGGCTTGATTTACGAGGATTTTGCCAGGACTCAAGGGTCTGAGCTACAGGGAGAGGTTGAGTAGGCTGGGACTCTATTCCATGGTGCGTAGAAGGATGAGGGGTGATCTTATGAAGGTGTATAAAATCATGAAAGGAATAGATTGGGTAGATGCACAGAATCTCTTGCCCTGCGCAGGGGAATCGAGGGCCAGAGGACGTAGGTTTACGGTGAAGGGGAAAAGATTTAATAGGAACCTGAGGGGTAACCTTTTCACTATGATGAAAAGGAGACCAAAGATATTTTAATTACGGAAAAACAGTGGAACAATAGAATCTTAGCGAGAAGAGACTAATTAAAAAGCAAGGGCTCCTTGAAAAAGACATCTTCCAGGCAATTATTTATTTCAGCCATTTTTGGATTTTGGGTTCTTAAAGGAAGTGAGGGGGAAAACAAACGCAGATTATAATTTTCTAATGGTGTTTGGCTGAAGACTTGGTACCAGACGAATGGTAAGTTGCTGACTGCTACCATTGTTTGAAAAGGGAGACCGAGTAACTACAATCTTACATCATTAATGGGCAAATTGTTGGAAAAAATCAACAATCAGCATTAAGAGATGCGCAAGTTAATTGTGGACAGTCAGTGAGGACTTGTGAAGGGAAAGTAATTTCTGACTAGCTTAATAGAATTTTTGAGATCGTGTGTAGGGAATTTGAGGTAGGAAAATGTTTGACAAAATCATACATGGAAGATTGATCAAAAAGATAAAAGGCCCATGTAATCTCAGAGAAATTAACAAATTAAGTCACTGGCAGAAAGCAAAGGATCGTTGTCAACAGAAACAAGAGTTACCGACGGTATTGAGTTTTTGTAGGGCTCAGTAATAGACCTCTTGCAAGTTGAATCAAGAGTTAAAGTTGGCATGTAGCAAAGGTGGTTATGGGAGATTTCAACATGCAGGGAATTAATTTAATTTAGACTGGGAAAATCAGGTTTATACTAGACCCCAAGAAAGGGAGTTTGTGGAGTGCCTACAAGATGGATTCTTGGAGCAGCTTGTACTGGAGCCTACCAGGGAGAAGGCAATTCTGGATTTAATGTTGTGTAATGAACAGGATTTGATAGGGGACTCATGGTAAAGGAGCCATTAGGAGGTAGTAACCAAAATATAAGTTTTAATCGACATTTTGAGAGGAAGAAGGGAAAGTTGGAAGTGTCATTATTACAGTTGAGCAAAGGGGACTATGTAGGCATGAGGGAGGAGCTGGCCAAAGTTGACTGGAAAGAAACCCTAGCAGGGATGACTATGGAACAACAATGGCAGGTATTTCTGGGAATAATGCAGAAGGTGCAAGATCAGTTCATTCCAAAGAGGAAGAAAGATTCTAAGGGGAGTAAGAGGCGACTGTGGCTGATAAGGGAAGTCAAGGACAGTATAAAAATAAAAGAGAAGTATAACATAACAAAGATGAGCAGGAAGCCAGAGGATTGGGAAACTTTTAAAGAGAAACAGAAGATAACTAAAAAGGCAATACGGGCAGAAAAGATGAAGTACGAAGGTAAGCTAACCAAGAATATAAAGGAGGATAGTAAAAGCTTATTTCGATATGTGAAGAGAAAAAAAAAAGTTAAAACAAATGTGGGTCCCTTGAAGACAGAAACAGGTGAATTTATTATGGGGAACAAGGAAATGGCAGACGGGTTGAAGAGGTACTTTGGATCTGTCTTTACTAAGGAAGACACAAACAATCTCCCAGATGTACAATCTCCAAAGACGTACAGGTATGTAGGTTAATTGGCTGGGTAAATGTAAAAATTGTCCCTAGTGGGTGTAGGATAGTGTTAATGTACGGGGATCACTGGGCGGCACGGACTTGGAGGGCCGAAAAGGCCTGTTTCCGGCTGTATATATATGATATGTACTTGTGGGATCTTATTGAAACAGATACGATTATTAAGGGATTGGACACGCTAGAGGCAGGCAACGTGTTCCCAATGTTGGGGGAGTGCAGAACCAGGGGCCACAGTTTAAGAATAACGGGTAGGCTATTTAGAATGGAGGTGACGAAAAACTTTTTCACCCAGAGAGTTGTGAATCTGTGGAATGTTCTGCCTCAGAAGGCAGTGGAGGCCAATTTTCTGGATGCTTTCAAGAGAGTTAGATAGAGCTCTAAAAGATAGTAGAGTCAAGGGATATGGGGAGAAGGCAGGAATGGGGTAAATAATGTGGATGATCAGCCATGATCACAGTGGATGGTATTGCTGGCTCAACGGGCCAAATGGCCTACTCCTGCACCAATTGTCTGTTATCTATAATGGTAAAAATGTAAGTGGTTAGGACAAATAGTTTGGTTTCAATCGGGATGTTTGCTGATAATATTAAAATTGGCAGTGTGATATTGATAGTGAGGAAGATAGTTTGGGGCTACAGGAAGACATCAATTAACTTATTATGTGGACATTTAATTGGCAAATGGAATGGAAAGTGAGAAGATGCATCTGGGGAGAACAATCAAGATAAGGAAGTAATTCATACATAGATACTGAGAAGTAGGTTACCAGGGAAATTAATAAGGGCAAGGCTGTGGATGTTGTCTATATGGACTTCAGTAAGGCATTTGACAAGGTTCCACATGGAAGGTTGATTAAGAAGGTTAAATCGTTGGGTATTAATAGTGAGGTTGCAAGATGGATTCAACAATGGCTGAATAGGAGATACCAGAGGGTAATGGTTGACAATTGTATGTCAGGTTGGAGGCCAGTGTCTAGTGGAGTGCCCCAGGGATCTGTGTTGGGTCCACTGTTGTTTGTCATTTACATTAATGATCTGGATGATGGTGTGGCAAATTGGATTAGTAAATATGCAGATGATACTAAGATAGGTGGTGTAGTTAGTAATGAAGTAGAGTTTCAAAGTCTACAGAGACTTGGGCCTTTTGGAAGGGTGGGCTGAAAGATGGCAGATGGAGTTTAATGCTGATAAGTGTGAGGTGCTGCATTTTGGTAGGACAAATCAAAATAGGACGTACAGGGTAAATGGTAGGGAATTGAGGAATGCAGTGGAACAGAGGGATCTGGGAATAACTATGCATTGTTCCCTGAAGGTGGAATCTCATGTGGATAGGGTGGTGAAGAAGGCATTTGGTATGCTTGCCTTTATAAATCAGAGCATCGAGTATAAAAGTTGGGATGTGATGTTGAAATTGTACAGGGCATTGGTGAGGCCGAATCTGGAGTATGGTGTGCAGTTCTGGTCGCCAAATTATAGGAAAGATGTCGACAAAATGGAGAGGGTACAGAGGAGATTTACTAGAATGTTGCCTGGGTTTCAGCACTTAAGCTACAGAGAGAGGTTGAACAGGTTGGGTCTTTATTCTTTGGAGCGTAGAAGGTTGAGGGGGGACTTGATAGAGGTTTTTTAAATTTTGAGAGGGACGGACAGAGTTGACGTGGGTAGGCTTTTCCCTTTGAGAGTGGGGAAGATTCCAACAAGGGGACATAGCTTCAGAATTGAGGGACAAAAGTTTAGGGGTAACATGAGGGGTAACTTCTTTACTCAGAGGGTGGTGGCTGTATGGAATGGGCTTCCGGTGGAAGTGGTGGAGGCTGGCTCAATTTTATTATTTAAGAGTAAATTGGATAGGTATATGGATAAGAGGGGATTAGAGGGTTATGGTCTGAGTGCAGGTAGATGAGACTAGGTCAGGGAGAGTGGTCGGCGTGGACTGGAAGGGCCGAACGGGCCTGTTTCCGTGCTGTAGTTGTTATATGGTTATATGGTATAGGAAAGAAAACTGCAGATTCTGGTTTAAATCGAAGATAGACACAAAATGCTGGAGTAACTCGCAGGTCAGGCAGCATCTCTGGAGAGAAGGAATGGGTGACATTTCGGGTCGAGACCCTTCAGACTGACGTAAGGGGATGGGGTGGGACAAAGATAGGATGTAGTGAGAGACAGGAAGACTAGTGGGAGAACTGGGAAGGGGGAGGGGATAGAGAGGGAAAGCAGGGTCTATCTCAAGTTCCTGAAAGATAGTAGGGACTATCTGAAAGCAGGAACTACTGAGAAGTGTTGGGGGATAGGAGGATCTTGAAGTGCAAGTCCCTATTTTCTTGATGGCAGTAGGTAAGATTGATGAAGTTGCCTTTGTCGATCAAGGCAGAGAATACAAGAACAGGGAGTCATTGGTAAATGTATATAGATTATTGATTGGGCCACAACAAGAGTACTGTGTGCAGTTCTGGTTGCTGCACCACCGAGGATTTGATTGCCTGTGAGTGAGCATAAAGGAGCATATTCTCAGGATTGGAGAACTATAGCGTTGAGAAGAGACTGTCCGGGTAAAGTTTTCTTCTTTGCAACAGAGGAGTCTGCAGAGAGATTGGAGGTGTAAATAACAAAGGTAAGCAAAAATGATTAATTTTATTTCGCAGAGAGGCATCAAATCTCTGCCCACTTGGTAATTTGTGGAAGAACTGGGGAGTTGAGAATTATTTTAAGCTGGTAACACTCTCCCTGCCCTGGCAGAGGAGGCAGAAATTGTCAGCTTATTTAAAAAGGTCTGTACGAATATTGTGACTATGGATCAATCTGAAAAGTAAGTGTAAGAAAATAACTGCAGATGCTGGTACAAATCGAAGGTATTTATTTCACAAAGTGCTGGGGTAACTCAGCAGGTCAGACTTCAGCCTGAAGAAGGGTCTCGACCCGAAAAGTCACCCATTCCTTCTCTCCTGAGATGCTGCCTGATCTTCTGAGATACTCCAGCATTTTGTGAAATAAATACCTTTGAAGCTGAAAAGTAAAGTTAACCAGGTCTATTTTTAATGGAATTAATATGATGGGCTGAGCGACATCCTGTGCCATAAATCTATGTCAATGTTATTAACACATTTGTGAAGTTCACATAAACTATATTGTTTGTTCTGTGGGGAGAAAGGGAAAAATATGCAAAAGGAAAATTGAGCTGCATCCATTGCATTCTCCATGAGAATTTGGAAATTGGGTACTTGTGAGGAAAGAACTTCTAAATGGTGACTTCAGTCCTATTATTATAGAGGTCATTGGCAAGATTGAGGTTGCCTTAATTTTTGCCATTTATTACGTTGGAAGGCTATGTGAAATGATTGTGGATTATATATGTTTAAGAAAGTGTTTTTCTTGCAGGTGGACGTTGCTGACCCACGGTTTCGAGCCATTTATACTTCACATCATTTCAATCTGGACCCTTCAGACCCGGGTTTTAAGAAGACTAATGCCACACAGTCTTTTCTGCAAGAGAAGTCAAGGCAGAGACAAGAGCAGCAGAAGCAGGCAGCATCTCTTGCAAGAAAGAGTGAAACGTCCGGAGAGGAAACAGTGACTGTCATGAAACCTGTAGACCATGGACTTTCCTTACTTGTAAAATCAGTGAAAGCAAAAACAGAACAATTTCAAGCCAGAAAGAAACAAAAAATTGCCTAGCACAACCTGTGTACAAAGAAGGAAATCATTTTTAATTTGAAATATTCCTCTGAGTTTTGAGTATGTATATTTGTAATATTGCATGGAATAAAGTGTACAAAAAGTAAATCTTTGGCATAATTTGAAATCTACAAGAGTTCATTGTGTATTACTGACAGCTATATTGTAGATTTCTAATTCACAAGATCCTGAAGGACCAATATCATCTCTATATACTATAACTCTTGTTTGTTTGTGAACTACAGCCAAAACGGTACACGATAGCACGACAATGTTAGGCCCACCTTACTCACCTTCGTCCCTTTGGTGCTAATGGAAGAAGTTTCATTGAAATCGGTGTTATATTTTTTAAGTTATTCACATTTTAAAGTTTAAATCTATCTCCTAGGGAGGGAGGGAGGGGGACGGAGGGAGGATAAGGGGGGGTTGAGGGGGATGGAGTGGGGGGAAGGGAAGGGGTGGAGGAGGGAGAGGGGAGGGGGAGGAGAGGGTGCTGCACCAATGCAGGAGGTTTGGGCCCAAGGGGTCCACTTGGTCTAGTTGTTTACTAAAACACTAAGTGCCAGAGTCTCAAGAAGGGTCCTGACTTGAAATGTCACATATCCATGTCCTCTAGAGATGCTGGCCAACATGCTGAGTTACTCTAGCACTTTGTCTTTCACTCAAGACTCCGGCATCTGCAGTTCCTAGTCATCATTTTTGACTATATTGCTGTATTTTTTACCAAGTTTTTCCATTAAATTTTTCCCACTGCTGAGAATCAAGCTTTAAAGAACTGTGTGTAATTGCTCTTTTTTATTATTGTTTATGTCCACACACCTAACGTACTTTGATCATGCTAGTAATATTCAGATGTTTTCTAAAGCATCACCTGATATCAACAGGAAGATGCTTGCTGTGGATAACAGCTGTATGGAAAGCAAAATTAAAAAAAAGATGAAGGTCAAAGATCAATTTCACGAAATGCCTTTAATTTCTGTCAGATCAAAATTCGTGGAATTAAGGATGTAGGCTGCTTATCTGTTTATTTAATAAAAGTTTTTAAAAATTCATTAATGTTCAGATAAAGGCAATTACCATGGTAAATCTTGCAGAAGTAGAACAGATTCTCCGTTTTTTTTAAAGATTACTTTTATTCAACATGATAACTGCTTTAAATTTAACAAAGCAGAACTTTGTAACAATACATTTTATGGAAATTTATTATATTGTTGTGGAACTCTATATCTGCGGATTTAATCATTAAAAGTTGTAGAACTATGATGCGTGAATTAGTGTAAGGCACGCTAAAACGTCACACTTAATTTGTTTATATTTATAAAACACAAAGGGAGGCAAAGTTGTAGAAACACAGAATTGCAAGTACTGGTTTACATAAAAGGACATGAAGTGTTGGAGTAACTCAGTGGATCAGGCAGTATTTCTGGAGAACATAGATAGGTGACGTTTCAGGTCGAGACCCTTCTTCAGACTGAAGAGGGGCAAAGTTCATTGCCTTAAATATTACTGAACACAAAAAGTGATCCAGCACGTGTGAAAGCCTTGGAAATAATTGATCGTTTTCTGAAAAGTTATCAAACCATGAACAGCAAAATAATTATAGATTGGATCCTTTAAAGGCATCACCCATCTTTCTAAGTAATTCAGAGTAACAAGTTTAAATTTATTACATTTGATTTTATTTATGCTATTGAAAAAGGCAAGGATATCCTGGTTGGCCATCTTCATCCAGGCCTTGAACTTGAAATATGACATTTAAACTTGTTTTGTCAGAGTTACCATATTTAAAACTGTTTGCATGTTTGTCAAGCCAAGGTAAGGTATGGGATTGCATGCTGAAGTTGAAGAAAAAAAGAATCCTGAATAAGGATGATACTGAAATTGAATAGAAATTTATGAGGAGCCTTAGAGTTTTGGAACAAAATATTTCCCATTCGATAATCTGACATGTTCAGGACTATGGTGGACAAGCAAATGTTCTGGACTATTGGATGTTATTTTAATTCACTCTTTTCATGTTCTGGAGTATTACAATATATTCCAGTTAGTCAGGTAAACTTAAATGGAGCGCAAGAACCAAAACCACTGTGAGTGGAGCTCAAACATTACAAGCTGAGCCACACACCCAACTCTCGTTATTGTGGTTTACTAGATAAACTCAGTGGGCCAAGCAGAGAAATCAATATTCATATTGAGTCTGAAGAAGAGTCTCGACCCGAAACATCACCCATTCCTTCTATCTAGAGACGATGCCCGTCCTGCTGAGTTACTCCAGCATTTTGTGTCGACCTTCAATATTCATACCGCTGGGCTGCAAGCTGCCCAAGCGAAATATGATGTGTTGTTCACTCCAATTTGCATTGGGCCTCACGCTGAGAGTGGAGAAGGCCCAAATCAGAAAGGTCAGTATTGGAATGGGAGGGGGAGTGAAAATGTGTAGGAAAGAACTGCAGATGCTGGTTTACACCGAAGATAGACCACAAAATGCTGGAGTAACTCAGGCAGCATCTCTGGAGAAAAGGAATGGGTGACGTTTCGGGTCGAGACCCTTCTTAAAGTGTTTGGCGACCGGAAGATCGCACTAGGCAGACTGAGGTCCAGATGGGCTGCTCATCCACTCGCAATTCATCCGGTCTGCCACCCCCTCATCCGGCCCCCTGCTAATCCGGCCCCGACCCACCCCCTCGTCCTGCCCCCCGTTCCCTCGCTCGTCTGCCCCACACCCCCTCCTCTCCATCTCCTCACTCATCCAGCACCCCCATTCCCTCGCTCGTCCAGCCCTCATCCACTAATCCGGCCCTGGCCTTTCCACCCTTCTCCCCCACCCAATCCCTCGGCCCCACCACCCCCTCGTCCGTCTCCCCCATCCACTCGCTCACCTGGCACCTACCCCCCTCCTCCCCCGCTAATCCGGCACTCTGCTCTACCGGCCCCTCCAGACCCGCTTGTCTGACCCAGCCCGTTGCCACACTGTTAATCCGGACCCCCTCATACCACTGCTCATCCGGCATTCCACTCCCCCCTCACACCACCACTCGTCCGGTACTCCACTCCCCCCTCACACCACCACTCATCCGGTACTCCACTCCCCCTTCACCACCACTCATCCGGTACTCCACTCCCCCTTCACCACCACTCGTCCAGTACTCCACTCCCTCCTCACACCACCACTCATCCGGTACTCCACTCCCCCTTCACCACCACTCATCCGGTACTCCACTCCCCCTTCACCACCACTCATCCAGTACTCCACTCCCTCCTCACACCACCACTCATCCGGTACTCCACTCCCCCTTCACCACCACTCATCCGGTACTCCACTCCCCCTTCACCACCACTCATCCGGTACTCCACTCCCCCTTCACCACCACTCATCCGGTACTCCACTCCCCTTTCACCACCACTCATCCGGTACTCCACTCCCCCTTCACCACCACTCATCCGGTACTCCACTCCCCCTTCACCACCACTCGTCCGGTACTCCACTCCCCCTTCACCACCACTCGTCCAGTACTCCACTCCCCCTTCACCACCACTCGTCCGGTACTCCACTCCCCCTTCACCACCACTCGTCCGGTACTCCACTCCCCCTTCACCACCACTCATCCGGTACTCCACTCCCCCTTCACCACCACTCGTCCAGTACTCCACTCCCCCTTCACCACCACTCGTCCGGTACTCCACTCCCCCTTCACCACCACTCATCCGGTCCTCCACTCCCCCCCCCCCCCCCGCTCCTCCCCCTCCCCCCCCCCCCCGCTCGCGCCGCCACCTTGACCGAGCGCGCGCGCGCGGGCGACCGATGGAAGGCGGCGGCGGCGGCGGCCATGGCGCCCGTGTGTGACCATGGAGGCTGTGGAGAGCGGGCGCCCGGCACCAGCAGCGGCCTCCTCGCCGCCCGCTGCCGCCACCGCCACCGCCACCACCGCTGCTGCCGGGGCCGCCGCTGAGGGCGGGGAGAAGACGGGGCCGGCGGCGGCGGCGGCGATGGCGATGAGGAGGAGCGAGAGAGATGGCGGCGCGGACGGCAGGAACGTGGGCTTCGTGCTGGTGCACGCAGGTGACCCAAAGGCAGACAGCCCGGGCTTGATGTCCTTCTCCTCATCCCCTCCCCTCCCCTCCTCACTCACCGCCATCGGCCTCCTTCCGCCGCCGAAAGGTCAACCTCCCCTCTCTCCACCCCTCCTCTCGCTCCCTCAAATTCAATCTCCCTCCTCCCTCTCTCTAGGTAGGAGGGAGGAAGTCTCCCCCTCCCCCTTCCCCCTCCCCTTCCCCCTCCCCCTTCCCCCTCCTCTCCCCCCCCCCTCCCCCCTCTCCCCCCCGCCCCCCTCTCCCCCCCTCCCCCCTCTCCCCCCCTCCCCCCTCTCCTCCCCCTCTCCTCCCCCTCCTCCTCCCTTCCTCCCTCCCTTCCTCTCCCCCTCCTTCCCCCCTTCCTCCCCCCTCCTCTCCCCCCCTCCTCCTCCCTTCCTCCCTCCCTTCCTCTCCCCTTCCTTCCTCCCCCTCCCCTTCCTCCCCCTCCCTCCCCCCTCCCCTTCCTCTCCCTCCCCTTCCTCCCCTTCCTCCCCCCTCCCCTTCCCCCCCCTCCTTCCTCCCCCCTCCCCCCCTCCTTCCTCCCCCCTCCCCCCCTCCTTCCTCCCCCCTCCCCCCCTCCTTCCTCCCCCCTCCCCCCCTCCTTCCTCCCCCCTCCCCCCCTCCTTCCTCCCCCCTCCCCCCCTCCTTCCTCCCCCCTCCCCCCCTCCTTCCCCCCCTCCTTCCCCCCCCCTCCTTCCTCCCCCCCCCTTCCTCCCCCCCTCCTTCCTTCCCCCCACCTTCCTCCCCCCTCCCCCCCACCTTCCTCCCCCCTCCCCCCCCTCCTTCCTCCCCCCTCCCCCCCCTCCTTCCCCTTCCTCCCTCCCCTTCCTTCCTTCCCCTTCCTCTCCCCTTCCTCCCCCCTTCCTCCCCCCTTCCTCCCCCCTTCCTCCCCTCCCTCCCCCCTCTCTCTCTCTCTCTCCCCCCCCCTCTCTCTCCGCCCCTTTCCCACTCCCCCCCTCGCCCTTCCCTCTCCCTCCCCCCCCCCCCCCCCTGCCATTGCTCACAGTTACAGGGAGGACACGCTGAAGATAAAGCTGTCTGAGGTTATGAGGAGAAGGCGAGTCAGGCAGCATCTCTGGAGAACATGGATAAGGTGACTTTTTAGGTCTGAAGAAGGGTCCCAACCTGAAACGTCACCTGTCCATGTTCTCCAGAGATGGTGACTGACCCGCTGAGTTTCTCCAGCACTTTGTTACTTCCAATTCTTAATCTGCGATCTCTGCACTAGCTCCTATTTCATGGCGGGTATGCAGTTTGATTCTTTGACAACCCCAAACCCTAATTGAAAAGTTACCAGACTACTACTGGGGAGCTGATGATGACATACCTGGGATTTCTGCTTGAGCCACCTCACACAATAATAGAGAATTTTATGTCTTGTGTTTGTTTGGCATATTTTAAACTCATAGATGTCAAACTTGATACAATGATACTTGATACGAGACCAAGCGCAGGCTTGGCGATCGTTTCGCTGAACACCTCCGCTCAGTCCGTCTTAACCTACCTGATCTCCCGGTGGCTCAGCACTTTAACTCCCCCTCCTATTCCCAATCTGACCTTTCTGTCCTGGGCCTCCTCCATTGTCAGAGTGAGGCCCAGCGCAAATTGGAGGAACAGCACCTCATATTTCACTTGGGTAGTTTACACCCCAGCGGTATGAACACTGACTTCTCTAACTGCTTTCCCTCTCTATCCCCTCCCCCTTCCCAGTTCTTCCACTAGACTTACTGTCTCTGACTACATTCGATCTTTGTCATAGAAACATAGACAATAGGTGCAGGAGGAGGCCATTCGGCCCTTCGAGCCTGCACCTCCATTCAATATGATCATGGCTGATCATCCAACTCAGTATCCTGTACCTGCCTTCTCTCCGTACCCCCTGATCCCTTTAGCCACAAGGGCCACATCTAACTCCCTCTTAAATATAGCCAATGAACTGGCCTCAACTACCTTCTGTGGCAGAGAATTCCACAGATTCACCACTCTCTGTGTGAAAAAAAACTTTCTCATCTCGGTCCTAAAAGACTTCCCCCTTATCCTTAAACTGACCCCTTGTTCTGGACTTCCCCAACATCGGGAACAATCTTCCTGCATCTAGCCTGTTCAACCCCTTAAGAATTTTGTAAGTTTCTATAAGATCCCCCCTCAATCTTCTAAATTCCAGCGAGTACAAGCCGAGTGTATCCAGTCTTTCTTCATATAAAAGTCCTGCCATCCCAGGAATCAATCTGGTGAACCTTCTCTGTACTCCCTCTATGGCAAGAATGTCTTTCCTCAGATTAGGAGACCAAAACTGTACGCAATACTCCAGGTGTGGTCTCACCAATGCCCTGTACAACTGCAGCAGAACCTCCCTGCTCCTATACTCAAATCCTCTCGCTATGAATGCCAACATACCATTCACTTTCTTCACTGCCTGCTGCACCTACTTTCAATGACTGGTGTACCACAACACCCAGGTCTCGTTGCATCTTCCCTTCTCCTAATCGGCCACCATTCAGGTAATAGTCTGCTTTCCTGTTCTTGCCACCAAAGTGGATAACCTCACATTTATCCACATTATGCTGCATCTGCCATTTGTCCCGCCCCCTCCCCTGACATCCGTCTGAAGAAGGGTCTCGACCCGAAATGTCACCCATTCCATCTCTCCCGAGATGCGCTGAGTTACTTCAGCATTTTGTGCTTACCTTCAATGTATCAATGCAGGATGTCTCTCACCAAAATTATTTTGATTCTCTTGTGCACACTGATTAATATAATTTGTTTAGGTATTAATTAATTGGTTAAAATTTGATTATTTCAGGAGCAGGTTATCATTCTGAATCGAAAGCCAAGGAGTATAAACAAGTTTGCAAGAAGGCTTGCCAAAAGGTAGAACTATTTGCTATTTGTGGGTTTATAATTGCAAGTTCATAAGCGATAGGTGCAGAATTAGGCCATTCAGCCCATCACGTCTACTCCGCCAATCAATCACGACTGATTTATCACTCCTTCCTAACCCCATTCTCCTGCCTTCTCCCCATAACCCCTGACACCCATACTAATCAAGAATCTATCTGTCTCTGCCTTATATATTTCCATTGACTTGACCTTCACATCCGTCTATGGCAGTTTTAACTGGTCGATCTTTTTTTGCCCTTTTTCGATCTTTTTTACTGTCATAGAGTGATACAGTGTGGAAACAGGCCCTTCGGCCCAACTTGCCCACACCGGCCAACATGTCCCGTGGGACGCGGGGTGGTGACATGGGACATGTTGGCCCCACCTGCCTGCGTTTGGTTCATATCCCTCCAAACCTGTCCCATCCATGTCACTGTCTTAAACGTTGGGATAGTCCCAGCCTCAACTACCTCTTCTGGCAGCTTGTTCCATACACCCACCACCCTTTGTGTGAAAAGGTTACCCCTCAGATTCCTATTAAATCTTTTCTCCTTCACCTTAAACCTATGTCCTCTGGTCCTTAATACCCCTGCATTGGGCAAGAGACTCTGTGCATCTACTCGATCTATTCCTCTAATGATTATATATACTTCTATAAGATAACCCCTCATCCGCCTGCGCTCCGAGGAATAGAGTCCCAGCCTACTCAACCACTTCCTATTACTCAGACCCTCTAGTCCTGGCAACAGACCCTCCAGTCCTGTTATAGCGTGGCATAAATGAAACATTTTTGCAAAATGCTGAAAACCTAGCTATAACATTGAAATGAAATGGACAGCTTTTCACTGTACCTCGGTACACGTGACAATAAACTAAACTAAAGTGAATATTTTTAAAAGTGGAAACCTTTGTGTTTCAGGCGATAGAGAAACTGCAAACTGGTGCTCTCGCCGTGGATGTGGTGGCTGCAGCCCTTATTGAACTAGAGGTGAGGAAATGAGCAGGAAACTTATTTCATAGTTGATATGTTTAGCTTTTCAATATTCTTCTCTTGAACAGGAGAGGAGATTGATCAGAACCCAAACTTCCGCTTTTAAACTTTTTATATCTGGCCCTTTTAGGATGGCTCGTCAGTTAAATAATCAAAAGGATTAAAAATATGGAAGAAAGGAGCCATTGTTCCATTAGTGTTTTTTTTAATATGAAAGGAAATTTCTCTGGTGGCTATTTGTATGACCCTCTCAAAATCCTTCACCTCGCACTTACTGAGATTAAATTCTGCCTGCCACTACCCTATCTCATTTACCTGCTGAACAGTATCATTCTGTAGTCTAAGACTGTCCTCCCCACTGTCAATAACACCACCATATGTGTGTCATCTGCAAGCTTACTAACTATACCTCCTTGCCTAATACTCCACTACTCTACCTCTCGACTGCTGCCCCACTATGCTGTCTTGGGCTTCCTATCACGAAGTAACCCTCTCCCTATTGGAAACAGGGGAAAATTCTCTGTCTCCTGTTATCAAGCAAATTTAGAATTCAATTTGTTGACTTACATTGGATCACATGGCCATTTGGAAAGCTCAGATACTGAATCTGTTATTGGTTAACAGGTATTGCAGATACCTGGTCCTATGTAGTTAGTTTGAGGGAGTTGGCAGAATGAAGTATGTGAAAATGACTTCATCCCACTTTTGTTTTGTTTTGGACAATCTGTTTCTGTTTAGCCTTGCCTCAATAGAATTGAGTTATTAAATTCTTCAGCCTTTGTCGTCCTTTTCCAACAAATAATAAAATATAGTGATTGCTCTGATTAACATAGAAACATAAAAAATAGGTCCATCGTCATAGGGTTGTATGGCATAGAAACAGGCCCCTTCAGACCACAGTGTCTTTATCAGACCAATAAGTCTATGTCTATATTTATCTCACTGGTCCTGCATTAATTCCACATCCCTCCAAGCCCTGCTCATTTACCTGCCCAGATACTTTTTAAATGTCACTGTTTCATGTCTCCACCACCACCACCTCCGTGAGCTTATTCCAGATTAGTTTAGTTTAGAGATACAGAGTGCGCGCTCGGGCCCTTCGGCCCACCGGGTCCACACCGACTAGCAATCCCTGCACACTAATACTATCCTACACACACTAGGGACAATTTACAATTATACCGAGCCAATTAACTTACAAACCTGTAGATCTTTGGAGTGTGGAAGGAGATTGGAGATCCCGGAGAAAACCGATGCAGGTCACGGGGAGAACGTACAAACTCCATTCAGACAGCACCTGTAGTCAGGATCGAACCCGGGTCCCTGGTGCTGTAAGGCAGTAGCTCTACCGCTGAGCCACCTATCAACTGGGAAATGGACAACAGGATGACAGAGATGAGCAATTTACCCCTCAGATCCCCTTTAAACTGCTTCCCTCTCATCTTAACCTTCTGCCCTTTAGTATTATACACCAATACCGTGGGAAAGAGATACTGGCTATCCACCCTGTCTAGGTTTCTCATAAATTTATATAGCTCTTTCATGTCCTTCCTGCAGTGTGGCGACCAGAACTGCACATAATACTCCAAGCTCCATAATACTTCTGGCATGACCAGAACTGCACATAATACTCCAAATGTGGCCTAACTAACATTTTGTATAATTTAACAGAACATTTCAACGCTTATAGTTTGATTGACGAAAGCAAGCTAAACGTAAGCCTTCCTCACCATCATGTTCCCATCTTCAGTGGACTATGTTGTTGAACACCTAGGTGTATCTGTTTCATAACACTCCCCAGGGGCTGCCATTCACCGTGGGTGTCCTGCCTTGATTTAACTTCACAATTAATCCGTAAAATTATGTCTGACATCCCGTTGTCCACTTTCCCTTTTGATCTATGTGTTGCAGTCTTAGACAATCTTCTTCACATGTCCACTGTACCACTAATTTTGATGTCATCAACTAGAGACCGGTCCTGAGCTATCATGTACCCCTTTGGAGATCCTCAGTCTATCTTTAATCGGATTTTACTGGACTTTATCTTGCTTTAAACATTATTCCGTTTATCCTGTATCTGTACACTGTGGACGACTCGATTGTAATCATGTATCGTCTTTCCTCTATCGACAAGATATCACACAACCAAAGGCTTTTCACTGTACCTCGATACATGTGACAATAAACAAAACTAACTAACTTGGACTTGGGAAATCAAGGATTATGAGACAAAAATAGAGAATATGGTGAATGGGCAGGAAAGTGGCGTCAAATGTCAGAACATGAATCATTTTTTTGAATGGCAGAGCAGGCTTATTGATAACCTATTTCTGCTTCTTTTCATGTATGAAGAATGTCAGGAATAATAGTTTGGGAAGAATAAACTATATGTTACTCTCCTGAAATATTATTTCAGATCGAATGAATTTAGCTTCTATAAACCTCAATCGTCAATAGTGCTTTATTGCGCACAGTTTAATTCATTTTGCCTGCAGTATATTACACATACGGGCACCGCCATTTTAGCGCCATTACTCAACGTTCAAAGTCCGGTCGGCCCACGCGCTCAATGTACTGGAGCAGTTCCCGCGAACCAAAGTCTCTCTCCTTGCCCAGCCGTCTTTGGGTCCTACCTGAAGGCGCTGGAGGCATTACTCTGGTTCGCCGGCCTATGGTCCTTGCTCCTCATGCCCGAGATCTCCAACTCCCCACTAGTCCCGTGGGGTGAGGTCCCGCTGACTGAGTTTTCGGGCGAGTTCCCTGGTCCCGCCGACCGACGCGAAGAATTTAAAAAAAGATAAGTTTAGTTCCTCATTGATTTGTGTAATTACCACCGGCTTTCCATTTCTAGGACTCTCCTTTCACCAATGCAGGAATGGGTTCCAATCTCAATCTCTCAGGGGACATAGAATGTGATGCCAGTACAATGGATGGAAAGTCCTTGAATTTTGGAGCTGTTGGAGCACTCAGGGGTACGTACATTTTTACTTTGAAAAATTAACTACAGAGATCAAAAGTGAAGGTGATGCAACTAAAAGTGATGCCATTTCTATCACAGAAATTCATAGTTCCTTTGAATGCTGGAAGAGGGTGATTTTTAACCACATTTAATTCTGTCATTAACATTCAGATATTTTTAAAATATGTTTTTTAAGATTCGGTATTTTAAATTTCATAGAATAATAGAATACCTGCATGTTTAGATGGCACAGATGTGCAGCTAGTAGAGCTATCTCCTCAGAGCACCAGAGACCCGGGTTTGATCCTGACCTCAGGTGCTTGTCTGTGTGGAGTTTGTGCATTCTTCTTCTGTCCCCATGGGCACTCCAGTTCCCACCCACATCCCAAAGGTTAATTGCCGATTATAAATTGCCCCTTGTGTGCAGGGAGTGGATGAGAGAGTAGGATAACATAGAAGTCGTGTGAACGGATGATCGGTGGTCGACGGGGTCTCGGTGGGCCGAAGGGCCTGTTTTTAACGTTCTATCTTTTAATCAATCAATACAAGATGAAAGGAAGCTATTTGGCCTACCATACTTGTACCATCAGCTTGGTAAAGTTGTACAATTGGTGCCACTCACCTGCTCTTTCACAGCTAAATAAATGTTTTCCTTTCAACTATTAATGCAGTCCTGCTTTCACAACCAATTCAGTCTGTACAATCTGATCACAAAGCAACTTAACTCGTGTGTGTGTAAGAGGGTACTGCAGATACCGGTTTACACCAAAGATAGACACAAAATGCTGGAGTAACTCAGCGGGTCAGGCAGCATCTCAGCAGAAAAGGAGTAGGTGACGTTTGGGGTCGGAACCTTTCCTCAGACTTTTGTTCAGTTATGTTTACAGCACGAGTCACGAGGATATTTGGTAGAAGTGTTCAAAACCACAAATAGTTTTGATAAAACAAGGAGAAAGTATTTCCAGCCTGAGGATGGCCAAGAGAGCAGAGGGAAAAAGCCTTTTCTCCAGAGATGCTGCCTGACCCGCTGAGTTACTCCAACATTTTGCATCTGTCTGCAACATAACTCATGTTGCCTCTGGTTCCTTTCTGTACCATCTTAGCTTTTTCCCTCTGCTCTCTTGGCCATCCTAAGGCTGGAAATACTTTCTCCTTGTTTTATCAAAACTATTTGTGGTTTTGAACACTTCTACCAAATATCCTCCTGATCCGTGCTGTAAGCATAACTGAACTAATCTTCTCCGATTTCTCTGCATGCTCATCCCCAGTATCCTTCTAATAAAAATGTAAAATGTCACATGCTGGAAATCTGAAACAAAAACAGAAAAATATTGGCAATGCTCAGTTGGTCTGGCAGCATTTATTATTGTCAGGTTTATTATTATCAGTTTATTATTGTCACGTGTACGAGCTGCAGTGAAAAGTTGTGTGCTATTCAGACAAAGACAAAACATGATTACAATCAAGCCGTCCACGATGTACAGATATCATACAGGTATAATAGCAGATCCTCTTCTGGGACCAGCACGCAAAGAATTGCCTTGTTCCAGCGCCACTTTGCTTTCCATTTGTGGAAAGAGAAAAACACAAACATTGCCATTTCAAGTAAAGGAGTTTTTACATCTCGAAGGTATTTATTCACAAAATGCTGGAGTAACTCAGCAGGTCAGGCAGCATCTCAGGAGAGAAGGAATGGGTGATGTTTCGGGTCGAGACCCTTCTTTGACCCGAAACGTCACCCATTCCTTCTCTCCTGAGATGCTGCCTGACCTGCTGAGTTACTCCAGCATTTTGTGAATAAATATCTTCGATTTGTACCAGCATCTGCAGTTATTTTCTTATTTTACACCTCGAATGTCCTTTTCTAAACCCTCTTCCACACCAACTTGCACTGTCTCTTCAAGAATTTCCTTGAAGATTAGTTCAGTTTATTGTCTCGTGTACAGAGGTACAGTGCAAAGCTATTGTTGCATGTTGACTGGACAGCGGAAAGACAATACTTGATTAAAATCGAGCTGTCCACAGTGTAGAGGTACATGATAAAGAGGATGATAAAGTGTTTAGTGCAAGGTAAAGTCCAATTAAAGATAGTCCGAGGTTCTCTAAAGAGGTAGATAGTAGCTCAGGACCGCTCTCTTGTTGTATATAGAATGGTTCCGTTTTCTGATAATCCGTTTATCTATTTTACTAGGTTTTAGGTTTCCGTTCTCCATCTCCACATTTATATTCAACCATGCCTCAATGAAGCAGGTTGAAATACGTAACATGCTGAAGATTCTGTGCAAATGGAGATTTGGGCATCAGACAATGGATGTCTACTTGTTAAATTTCATGGGGATATTTAATCTTCATTATTGGTTCTTTCATTACCATGACCAGGATTGTTGGGCAGTGTGGAACCAAAGGGAAGATCACTTAGATATATTTGGCCTGAGGTCTTCAGGGAACTTTCTAGCTTTTGCTTACTCCATTTGTTATAAGTTCTAGGAGAAGAATGCCATTCGGCCTATCAAGTCTACTCCGCCATTCAATCAACGCTGATCCATCTTTCCTTCTCAACCCAATTCTCCTGCCTTCGCCCCGTAACCCCTGACAACTGTACTAATCAAAAATCAGGCAATCTCCGCCTTAAAAATATCTATTGACGGCCTCCACATTCATCTGTGATGTACACGATGATCATTTTAAATGTATCTATATGGTAATAATATCAAATGACAGATGATGGCAAGATTAGTTGGTGTACTGACTATAGATTGAAGTAGTTCAGTGTTAATATTGCCACCTCAGCAGCATAGTTGTTGCAGAAGAGGTTAGTCCATCAACCATTGTAGTTTTCAGTCTGCCTCCATTGAAATCTTAAATTGACTGTCATTATGAACATTCACAGATGAACTAAATTTCACATGCAAAGTATATTTTAAAATTAATTCTTCTAAGAAACAACAGAAAATTGAATTAAAAGATAAATAAATGTAGTCTTCTCTGATTTCTATGAATATTACTTCATTTTATTTGAGTATCGTACCATGTAAGTAAAAAATTGTTCATGGCAGGATAATGGGCAAGTTGTATTGCATTTTAGGGGAGTTTATGGAAAAAATTGTGGTGAAGCTATTGCTGTCAATTGGACTTTTCATCGTTAATATGTGTTTTGAATCAATGAAGCTAACTTGTCTACACTTCCTTGAGAAAATTTTGTCTGGCAACCTTTAGAGAAAATGCAGTGACAACAGCCTCACAAAAACTTGAGAAAATGTATCCGGAGAATTTTCAACAACAGGACAGTACGGAAGTTGGGAGGTCATGTTGCAGTTTTTATAAGACGTTGGTGAGGCTGCATTTAGAGTATTGTGTTCAGTTCTGGGCACCGGGTTATAGGAAAGATGTTGCCCAGTTGGAAAGGGTACAGAAAACATTCACAGGGATGTTGCCAGGACTAGAGGGTCTGAGCTATAGGGAGAGGTTGAGCAGGCTGGGTCTCTATTCCTTGGAGCACAGGAGAATGTGGTGATTTTATTGAGGTGCATAAAATCATGAGAGGAATAGACATACATAGTCTCTTGCCCAGAGTAGGGGGATCAAGAACCAAAGGAACCATAGGTTTAAGGTGAAGGGGAAAAGATTTAATAGGAATCTGAGAGGTATCTTTTTCACACAAAGGGTGGTGGGTGCATGGAACGAGCTGGCAGAGGAAGTGGTTGAGGAATGTACTATCGCAACGTTTAAGAAACAATTAGACAAGTGAATGGATAGGACAGGTTTAGAGAGATATTTGGGCCAAACGCAGGCAGGCGGGACTAGTGTAGATGGGACATGTTGGTCGGTGTGGGCAAGTTGGTGCCGAAGGGCCTGTTTCCACTCTATGACTTTCTGACTGACAGTTTAATTTCAGCCGAAAAAAGAAACAATCTTTCGTTTTCTTCATTTCCAGAATGTGGTATTCATTTACATTTCAAAGAAAGCTAGTTGGCATTTGAACTTTCCAATCATTCTGACTAACTTCTTAAAATAGCACACAACAAAAATAACATTCAACTTGTTTGGATGGAACCGACTCAGATCCTCTTTGTATTTGTACAAATCCAGAGTTTGTAGCTGCCAACGGTCTAATGTGTTGTTTTACCACAAGTGAAGTTGACCACATATCAGATGGCAAAGTCATGGTTTAATCATGCTGATCATATTTGTCAATGTTAGGAAAATAGTTCATCACAGCTGGTAACCATGTGTTTTTGTATTTGTTTTTGTTAGGCTGGGTAACCAGGAAAAATAATTTACATTTGATATTTTTAGAGCATTGCGCAACTGATCAAGACTCTATTTTAAACCTCATTTTATAATGTCTAAGGAGTAAAGAAGCTTATACGGTCATAAGTAATAGCTGTAGAATTAAGCCATTTGGCCCATCAAGTCTACTCCGCCATTCAATCACGGCTAATATATCTCTCCTTCCAAACCCCATTCTCCTGCCTTCTCCCCATAACCTCTGACACCTGTACTAATCAAGAAAGAATCACATTTTAACTTCATAAAATGGTTGAATTTGAACATTGCTGGATCTAAAATCATTCGTTATCTATGCCATTAAATCCTTGGACTAATGCACTAATATCATTAGATAATTTAAATGTAATAATATTTTGACCATTCCGCTGACCATTTCAAACTGCTTCCAAACAATGTATTACATTATTTTCTTGTAACCCAACTTTCCCATTTGAACACAACATCTTTCAATCTTTCTGACTGCCATTGTTTACTGTATTGTCAAGCTGCTGGTTTATTGCCCAATTAATAAATGTCGATGCCGTATTTTTTTCCAGTTTTGCTACTTTTAATTAAAGGACATGTCCTATGATTAAATCCTGTACAAAGCAGAGGAGCTGACAGAATCCAAATGCTCATTATTTCATTTGAGAGGAAATGTTCCTCAATTAATAAATGACCTAACAAATAAATAAACTCCATGTTTATGGGCGGCCATGGTGGCGCAGCGGTAGAGTTGCTGCCTTACAGCCATTGTAGCGCCGGGGGCCCGGGTTCGACTCTGACTACGGGTGCTGTCTGTACGGAGTTTGCATGTTCCCCCTGTGACCTCATGGGTTTTCTCCGCGATCTTCGGTTTCCTTCCACACTCCAGAGACTTACAGGTATGTAGGTTAATTGGCTTGGCAGAAGTAAATTGTCCCTAGTGTGTGTAGGATAGTGTTAATGTGCAGAGATTGCTGGTCGGTGCGGACTCGGTGGACTGAAGGGCCTGTTTCCGTGCTGTATTTCTAAACTAAACATTCAAGCAAAAATCATTAAGTGTTAGAGTAGCTCAGCAATTCAAACAGCATCCTGGAGAATAATGGGTAGGTGCGTTTCGGGTCAAGATCCGTCTTCAGACTATTATTTCACGTTGTCAATTCTTTGCCTTAAAAAAAAAAACTTCTATCACTACAACATTTCCATTTCAATGTTATGATCTGATTTGTAGGGAAAAACTGCAGATTCATCCCTGCTAGTGAAACAGCCAACCAGATTGTTCTGATTTTCAATAGTTACAATGCCTTCATCTTAGTCTCTGTAAACTGAATAAATTAAAAACTTCTAACACGTATCCCATCTCATTCCCCATTTACCCTGCTTGCAGTCCTAGCTCATTCTCATCCTCAAAAACCCTCCCTCATCTTGTCCCAGTTTAGTTTAGATATACAAGGCGGAAACAGGCCCTTTGGCCCATGCTGCCTATCCCGCTAAGTTACTCGAGCATTTTGTGTCTATGTACGGATATTAGTCTGAAAGCTGCCTGACAACTTCGCCTTGAGATTGACAAGTTCAAAAAGGCAATGTTCATATGGCTTGCCAAGTAAAGCTGCTGTCATTAACAATCTCCATTATGCTTCTAATGTTGCAAAAGGATCCCTAAGTGGTTCACTATTCAAAGGAGAAAAATATAATGCTCGGCCACACGAGAAAATATTAGCTTTGATTATCAAAAGCCTGGTCAAGGAAGTATGGTTTGAGGTGGAACATTAAAGGAAAGGCAAAAATGGAAGGAGCTCCATTACCAGAGGTTAAGGGGATGGAAGGACGGCAAGGTGGTGCAACGGTAGAGTTGCTACCTTACAGTGCCAGAGACCCGGGTTTGATCCTGTACCGCCTGTAATTGGTCCAAAACGCCGCAGCGAGACTCCTGACGGGTACCCGTAAAAGGGTCCACATCACCCCGATTCTGGCCTCTCTTCACTGGCTCCCAGTACAGTACAGAATCAACTTCAAGCTCCTATTCACATACAAAGCCCTAAACGGGCTTACACCCCCCCCCCCCATATATCAAAAATCTTCTAACCCGCCACTCTATCTCCAGGTCCCTCAGGTCGGCCGACTTGGAGCTACTGACTATCCCGCAGTATAGGCTTAAACTCAGGGATGACCGCGCTTTTGCGGTTGCAGCTCCTAGACTGGAACAGCATTCCTCTCCATCGACTCCTTTAAATCCAGGCTCAAAACCTATTTCTACTCCCTAGTGTTTGAGGCCCTCTAAGGGGCCGCTGTGAACTGTTTATGTACGTGCTGTTATGTTTGTGTGCCATTGTATGTTCGTTCTTAGTACCTGAACCGATGTACATCACTTTGGTCAACGTGGGTTGTTTTTAAATGTGCTATACAAATAAAATTGACTTGACTTGACTACGGACGCTTGTCTGTACGGAGTTTGTACGTTCTCCCTGTGACCTGCGTGAGTTTTCTCCGAGATCTTCGGTTTCCTCCCACACTCCAAAGACGTACAGGTTTGTAGGTAATTGGCTTGTTTTAAATGTAAAATTGTCCCTAGTGTGTGTAGGATGGTGTTAATGTGCGGGGATCGCTGGTCGATACGGATTCGGTGGGCAGAAGGGTCTGCTTCCTCGCTGTATCTCTAAACCAAATTAACAGTGTGGATGACCATTTTAAATGGGTGTTTTTGAAAGAATTTAATCTCAGCCCAATCACATTCCATGTAGTGCATTATGTTAGATCTATATGCAGGTCCAATGTGTAGGATGGAACTGCAGATGCTGGTTTACACCGAAGATAGACACAAAATGCTGGAGTAACTCCGCGGGTCAGGCTCCAGAGTATCTGCAGTAGATGCTGCATGTCCCGCTGAGTTACTCTAGCATATTGTGGCTCTCTTCTATATACAGGTCCATGCTGCTTAATGTAATTTTGTGCATTCTCAATTTCTATTTACAACATGAGGGGGGGGGGGGGGGGGGAACTGCTTTAAAGCTTTAAAATATCCGCAGGAACAAAGTGAGAATTAATCCAAAGATTTCTTTTGAAAATACTTCGATCAGCCAATCTTCTTTAAGTAACAGAATTAGTGGAATCTTAAGTTAATTCTCAATCCATTGATACATTTTTAAGGGAAGTTGAAAAGAGCGCCACTAGAATTTGCCAGAGTCGTAAAAGGTACTATATAAGTGTCTGTTCCAAAGACCTTACAGACAATGATGTATTTATGTAGCAGAGTGAAAAATGGTCTTTGGCTAAGGTATTTTACTGAATAATGTGTCTCAAATTTTTGAGAGGTCAAGTGTATTAAAAATATCCAATTTTACTTTTAGGGATCAAGAATCCAATCTTAGTTGCAAATAAACTATTAAGTGAAGCACAGAAGGGGAAACTCTCTGCTGGCAGAATTCCTCCTTGGTAATGTTTTCACCCATTATTGTGTCTTAGGTTTTCAAGGCATGATTGCTTCTTGAAAACATAATGTGTTTTTATGAGTGGAATAAAATTATTTTGCACAGTGATTCATGTGTTTTATGCTTTTACACGAGTGTACAGTAAAACTCTATCTCTATTTCTTTTGAAATCGCTCTTGCCAGTTTTGCAGTATTCGTGAGAAAGGTTTACGGAAACTACATTGTATTTCCAGTCAAAAACTTTAGACACCTTTTAATCCTACCCATTCCGGTCCAACTACAGTGTAAGATAGTGGAGGTGTTTTAGTTTACAGCTGTGAAACTCCTTTGCAATACCCTGATCAAATTGCACTGTAGGGTAGTTAATTTTGCCATCAAAATTGTTCCTGGCACAAGTGCAAATGAAAATCCCTTCTACCACAGTCCAGATGAAAATGGTGTGGGTCCACTTCATGCCAATAAGAATTTCTCTCCCTGAACAATAATATTTCAAGCCCTGCATGTTATAAAAATCTCTGCCCTCGAGATCTGGAGTGTAAGCATCTTGTGGCTATAGTGTACACACTTATTTGCAACACTAAAAATATACTTAAAGATGAGGAGAGGTATCAATCAAGAGGGACAATGCAGATGCAAATATTGAAGCGTTTTAGCAACCTGCTGCTAATTAACTTTAATTAATTAAGGGAATTAACTAATTAATAAGAGAATTAAATTAATAACGGAATTAAATTAATAAGAGAAAGAATAAAAGCTGAAGAAATAACATTAACATTTTAGAAATATAAGCGGAGATAGTAGTAACATTTTCTAATTATTATGTCTACAACATTTACCAATCGCAACATTGAACTTAAGTATTTGCAAAGATTCCTTGAAAGCAATCATCTCAGGACATGAAAACACTAGAGCTTAATTTTTTTTGGACTTTCATTCCCAACCAATGTCGCAAAGTTGTGGAGTGTAGAATTTCCTTTTAGTGCTTTAATGGTTTCTTTGTGTGTGTGTAAAGCGAGCCCATCTTAAAAATATGTTTCAATGACACCAGATGTTGCCAAATGTAATTGCATCTACACAGAAAACTACAAATTCTTAGTATGTCCATCCTGAAGCTTTCCGCCTTTCCAAATCTCTTCCCATTCTCCCCACTGTTGTTAAACCTACTTCTTTATTCCACCAAAAACCAAGTTTCATGACTTTGTTGATACCTTGTCAAAGATGGTAAAGGAATGCCTGAGATTTCTGAGAACGACATGCTGACACATTTTTATTTTTGTAGTGCAGCATTCTTGTTTTTATGGTAAGACTTCTATTGAGTGAATAATGAGCTATGGTGTCAAATACTTGAATCTAGCTAAATGTATGTAGAAATGTATATATATTTTGTGAATCCTTAATGTACGTATACTTTGCGTGAAGGAATAACTTTGCTGAGGCTCATTGGGTGGTGCATATACAGTATGTGGTGGGCTAAAGTTCCATTTCTGTAATTTGGCAGTGTAAACTCCCTAATCCCAAATCAATCTCTATTTTTACCTCCCCCCCCTCCCAAGATGAGATTACTCCTCTGTTTCTGGCATTTACTGTCTGCAGGAACTCCTTCCTTAAGTTGTCCCTGCTCCCGTGTATTTCTATTTAAGAATAATTTTAGAACCCTTTTCGACTTTGAGGTACCCTTTAAAATATTTTGAGACACTTCACATCTTTCTGGTGCTGTAGAAGTGAACATCGGTTGTTATATGCTTGCAAAGAGGAAGGGCGATATCTTTCCTATCATCTCATATCTTTTATGTGCTGTGTGTGTGCTATTTATATGAGATATTTATTACTGTTTTTATTGAACTATCAATGAATTTCTCTTTTGCTTTAGTTTTTTAGTTGGAGAAGGGGCTCACAAATGGGCTGTGGATCATGGAATTGTGCCATGTCCTCCTGACATAATGACAACAAGTAAGACGTTTTCAGCTTCTTCATTCTTCTGCAGTTGCAGTTACAGTTTACTTTATGCCATGTGTATCGAGGTACAGTGAAAAGCTTTTGTTGCGTGCTATCCAGTCAGCAGAAAGACAATACATGATTACAATCAAGCCTTTTAAAGTGGATAGATATATAATAAGGGTAATAACGTTTAGTGCAAAGTAAAGCCAGCAAAGTCCGATCAAGTATAGTCCGAGAAACACCAAAGAGGTAGATAGTTGTTCAGAACTGCTCTCTGGTTACGGTAGGATGATTCAGTTGCCTGATAACAGCTGGGAAGAAACTGTCACTGAATCTGGAGCAGATGCCCAGAACTGTTTCTCCAGAAATATAAAATATTTCACAGTCAAGAAAGAAAAAAATTGCATTTATATTTGCTCTCGTCTTTGCATGGTGCAGTTGACAGCAAATTTTCCAAAATGTTTAGGAAGGAACTGCAAATGCTGGTTTAAACCGAAGATAGGCCACAAGAAGCTGGAGTAACACAGCAGGACAGGCAGCATCTCTGGAGAGAAGAAATGGCTGATGTTTCCAAAATGCTCATTGCTTTGGAAAAAAATTCAGGAGGCGTTTGCCAGTAAGATGGGCAGCTATTTTGGCAGCAGTCAACATGGTCCCATGCTGCAATTTCCCTCCCCAATTCTAGGTTTAAAAAATCACTAGGACAGAGAGAGGAAGATTCTGAGGGATGAAGGAGAATAGATAAAACTCTCACACCGGGACAGGCAGTATTTCTGGAGAGAAGGAATGGATGATGTTCCTTCTCTCCAGAGATGTTGCCTGTCCCCTTGAGTTACTCCAGCATTTTGTGTCTGTCTTCGGTTTAAACCAGCATCTGCAGTTCCTTCCCGCAGATAAAAGTATCAAACCATGCGGGTGCAAATGGTTTAGAGGAAACAAAGGGTAAACTCAATTTTGACGGTTCCACTGCAAAATCTGCTCAACCTATGCCTACTTTGAAGAAGTTCTCCTCCTCTCCCTAACGGGAGATCTGTGTGACCCTCTCTCACTTCCCCACCCCCCCACCTCTCTGATTCCTCTTCTTTCCTACTGTTCTCTGTTCCAACCATCTGCTTATCAAAGAAAAACCTCACCTATGTTCACCTATTGCCTGCCACGCTTTGTCCTGCCTCTCCCCTTTTCCAGCTTTCTTCTCTCCCTTTACAATCAGTCTGAAGAAAGGTTTCGACCCAGAACGTCGCCCATCCAGAGATGTCGCCTGACCCGCTGTGTTACTCCAGCACTTTGTGCGTTCTTTAAAGTTTCAGAAGATAGCAGGTTAAAACGCAAAGCCTCACAGAATTCTCTGTATTATTCCCGATGCCACATGCTGGTGAGCCTACGAATGGAAGGATAAAGCAAGTTAGTGCATGGCTCCAAAAATGGTGTGGAAATGGGGACTCAACTGCTCTGGAATGTAATGAACCCATTCAAGGTGGATATCACTGGGACTATCTTCGGGCCTGTTTCTGCAGCAGGATCTGGATCGATTGGCCAGGTGGGCTGAGGAATGGTTGATGGAATTTAATGTGATCAAAAAGGCTTTTGACACATTGGCCTTCATCGGTCAGAGTATTGAGTATAAAGTTTGGGAGGTCAGGTTGCAATTGTATAAGACGTTGGTGAGACCGCATTTAGAATATTGTGTTCATTTCTGGGCACCATGTTATAGGAAGGATATTGTCAAGCTTGAAAGGGTCCAGAGAAGATTTACGAGGATGTTGCCAGGACTAGAGGGTGTGAGCTACAGGGAGAGGTTGAGTCGGCTGGGTCTCTATTCCATGGAGCGCAGGGGTGTGAGGGGTGACTTTATAGAGAGGTGTATAAAATCATGAGAGGAACAGATCGGGTAGATGCACACAGTCTCTTGCCCAGAGTAGGCGAATCGAGGACCAGAGGACATAGGTTCAAAGTGAAGGGGAAAAGATTTAATAGGAATCTGAGGGGTAACCTTTTCACACAAAGGGTGGTGGGTGTATGGAACAAGCTGCCAGATGAGGTAGTTGAGGCTGGGTCTAACCCAACATTTAAGAAGCAGTTAGACAGGTACATGGATAGGACTGGCTTAGAGGGATATGGACCAAGCGCAGGCAGGTGGGATTAGTGTAGCTGGGACATGTTGGCCGGTGTGGGCAAGTTGGGCCGAAGGGGCTGTTTCCACACTGTATCACTCTATGACTCTATAAGTGTAACATAGAAACATAGAAAATAGGTGCAGGAGTAGGCCATTCGGCCCTTCGAGCCTGCACCGCCATTCAATATGATCATGGCTGATCATCCAGCTCAGTAGCCTGTACCTGCCTTCTCTCCATACCCCCTGATCCCTTTAGCAAAAAGGGCCACATCTAACTCCCTCTTAAATATAGCCAATGAACTGGCCTCAACTACCTTCTGTACACAATACTCCAGGTGCGGTCTCACCAAGGCCCTGTACAACTGCAGCAGAACCTCCCTGCTCCTAAACTCAAATCCTCTTGCTATGAATGCCAACATACCATTCGCTTTCTTCACTGCCTGCTGCACCTGCACGCTTGCTTTCAATGACTGGTGCACCATGACACCCAGGTCACGTTGCATCTCCCCTTCTCCCAATCGGTCACCATTCAGGTAATACTCTGCTTTCCTGTTCTTGCCGCCAAAAGTGCCGCCAAAGTGGATAACCTCACATTTATCCACATTATATTGCATCTGCCATGTATTTGCCCACTCGCCTAATCTATCCAAATCACTCTGCAGCCTCCTAGCATCCTCCTCGCAGCTAACACTGCCACCCAGCTTCGTGTCATCCGCAAACTCAGAACTGTGATATAATGGTGCCTACAGATTTAAAAAAGGGAAGATTTCAAATTCACCGGTACTCAATATAATACAAAGTCAAAATACCGCGGATGTTTTCTGAGCTTGGAGTGCTGGAGGCTCGGTGGTGATCTTGTGGAGGCGTATAAAATCATGACGGGAATAAATAGGATGAATGCAGAGTCTTTTAACCAGGGTAATCAAAAACCAGAGGTCATAGGTTAAGGTGAGAGGGGCAAGATTTAATAGGAATCTGAGGGACAGCTTTTTCAGAGGGTTGTGGAGATATGGAACGAGCTGCCTGAGGAGGTAGTTGAAGCAGGTACCATAACATAATTTAAAAGACATTTGGACAAGAACATGGATAGGAAAGGTTTGGAGGGTTATGGGCTGAATATGGGCAGGTAATGTACTGATCAGCACCAATATGTCCTTTTTCCTAAGGCAGTATGTAGAGCTAAAACCTTCTAGTATATGAAACCAGACTTGATCATTAGTACAAAATTAGTACAATAATAATAAATCACCAGTCACTCTTAAAGCCTATTAGAGTTACGTTTAAAAGGAAATCGGTTTAAATGTAAAATACCTTGTTAATTTATAGCACAGTTGTAAAATCGCTGATTCTTTCCACTAGCTCCTTCCCATCCCTTCAAGATCTCTGAGCTGAATAATTGTATAGAACGCCAATGAAAGCGTAGTTTTGTTTACTCCCCCTCATTCTCAGCTGACCAACATGAAATGTCAAGCTAAGGATGGTCTGGGGATAAAGTACGTTCTTCTGCTTTGTACATGGGGCGGCATGGTGGCGTAGCAGTAGAGTTGTTGTCTTGCAGCGCCAGAGACCCACGTTTGATCCTGACAACGGGTGCTGTCTGTACAGAGTTTGCATGTTCTCTCCGTGACCGCATGGGTTTTTCCCGGGTGCTCCGGTTTCAACCCATATTCCAAAGACGTACACGTTTGTAGTTTAATTAGTATCGGTAAAGATTGTAAATCGTCCCTAGTGTGTTAATGTGCGGGGATTGCAGGTGAGCGCGGACTCGGTGGGCCGAAAGCCCTGTTTCCGCGCTGTATCTCCAAAGTAAACTATTGTCTCAGAATTGTGTCACATGCTGAGTTTCTTAACCATACATTGTACTTGAAGAGGACTATTGCTAATACTTCATGAATTTGAGATCCATTTATAATCTCACACTTGCCTTTGTTACCACTATAATTTCACCAAAGCTCAAAACGTTACTTCCATTTATCAGCCATTGTTTTTTTTAGGAGCAACTTATTAGCATATTAAATTATGTGTGCATATGTTTACAACAAATAGTGGAGAAAGTGTTCACATTACTGGACCTTTCATTAGAAATATTAAAAGCTACAGATAACACGTTTCAAATTGCTGAAAACGACAGAAGTCAATTAGGTGTGATAAATAAGATTAAGTGATATGAGTGGTCCTGGTGCCTGATCTACTGAGTTTTTCCAGCATTAATTATGTTATTTTGGCTTTTTTAAATACAAATAGTGTTTTTTTTAATCCTTTTTAGAGTTCAGCTTATCTGCGTTTAGGAAAAACAGACGAAAACTGGAGCTGGCAGAGAAGGTGGAAACAGAAATGATTCAGACAAAGAAGAGAAGAGAAGTGTCTGAAAACGTTAGTGTCTTTCTTTTTACCCTAAGTGTAACGAGAAGTTTAACTTTTAAAATGAATCCTAAAACATGTCTTGTAAAAGCATGCAGATCCATTGTCAAGAATTTGGCGACAATTGATATGAACACATGTTCCACCAGTTAATTTTGTTCCCCCAATGGTCACTGTACTTCCGGTAGGGAAACAGAGGTGCTGCCCCCAAAGGGCCAAATGGCCTTCTCCTCACCTATCTTCTATGTTTCTATTTTCTATGAAACATGGCATCAAATATTTATGACTAAGGGAAAATTGTAAGCAGTTTCTTCTTTTATTTTTGTCTTTTGTTTTGAAATTATATTGGAAGATGTGATAAAGAATGCAATTAATTTCATTCTTATCAAATAAAATAATTTTAGCACACTTAATGATTAGCATTAATGGTTCATCTTTATACCTATAATGGCACATCTTCTTCCCTCTTGTTAAAATATTCATATCTGTAATTGAGTTTTGTATTTATAAGTTCATAAGTGTCAGGAGCAGAATTAGGTCATTCGCCCCATCAAGTCCACTGTGCCATTCAATCATGGCTGATCTATCTCTTCCTCCTAACACCATTCTCCTGCCTTCTTCCCTTAACCCCTGACACCCTTACTATTTAATAGGTGTCTATAGCATTACACTTTCAAATAAGTGGTCAGTCATGGAAGAAAAATTATTGTGACTAGCTCCAATAAATATGTCTAAATTTGTTAATGCTGATTGATTTGCATTTCGTCAACCACATTCACGAAGCCTACCACACAGATGTTTGCACAAATACCAGAAACTATTAATCAAAAATGTAACTAGCATAAAATAACAATTTAGATAATAATTCTTTTTCAGAGCTAATCATAATCAAAACATTAAAAACATGTTATAAGATGGCTAAGAAGTTTGGCATTAATTTGATCTGATGCCCCTTAGCCTCCAGAACCATTAATTGTACTTTCAAAACATTACATTTACCTACTCAGACTGCCAAAATCATAAATGATTATCCAAATTAGTTATAAATATTCTGATTTTATCTTAGAAATTCCTGTAATATTTTGAATGCACTTGGGTCTAACCCTTTCACCTGGTGATGTTCTGTTAATTTGATTTGGGCTTTCTTTCAAAACATTTTCCCGTGTCTCTTGGAAGAGAAGGCTTTGCTTCTAGTTTGAATTTACAAACTCAAACACCAAAACATAGTTTAGAGATACAACATAGAAACAGGCCTATCAGCCATAAAGTCATGAAGGGGTGCCGACCATTGATCACCCCTTCACACTAGTTCTATGTTGTCCTACTTTCACATCCACTCCCTACACATTAGGGGCAATTTACAGAGGCCAATCAACCTACAAATCCGCGCAAATTCCACATAGACACAGCACCTGAGGTCAGGATCAAACCTAGATCTCTGGTGCTGTGAGGCAGCACTGTGTCACTCCTTGTTGAAAGATTGTGTTTGAATGGCCCAGGTTTGACTGTGATATGTCATGTCAAAGTAGAAAGGTCCTAATAGTAAAAATAGTTAATAAAACATAAAATGCAGTAACTCAGTGGGTCAAGCAACATCTAAAGTAAAAATAGTGACACAGTTAACCAAAAATACAGTCTTCCAAGTCTTCAAAATGAATAGGCTTTGGGACCAGATGGCAAATCCTCAGAATAAAAGGATGTACCATTAAAATGGAGATGAGGAGGAATTTCTTTAGTCAGAGGGTGGTGAATCTGTGGAATTCATAGCCACAGATGGCGATGGAGGCCAAAAAATTGGGTATTTTTAAAGTGGAAATTGATAGATTCTTGAAGATAGACACAAAATGCTGGAGTAACTCAGCAGGACAGGCAACATCGCTGGAGAGAAGGAATTGGTGACGTTTCGGGTCGAGACCCATCAGACTGACAATCTAAGTTACTCCAGCATTTTGCGTCTATCTTCGGTTTAAACCAGCATCTGCAGTTCCTTCGTACACTTGATAGATTCTTGATCAGTAAGAGTGGCCAAGACTACGAGGGGAAGGCAGGAGAATGCGATTGAGAGGGAAAAGTAGATCTGCCATGATCGAATGCCGGAGCAGACTCGATGGGCCGAATGGCCTAATTCTGCTCCGACGTCTTATGATCTTATGAAGTCTTCCACACAACTTCACCATTTGTTAACCCACTCAATCTGAATAACAATTCCAGCAATGTTAGTGAAAAGATTTTGGAAATATTCCAGGCCAGAAGAACACGAAAGAGCTGTCAGTCTTTTAAGTTCAAAGACACATTGGTCGGAGATGTGTGGAATGCATGATAATGAGCATGCCAGCTGTTAAACAGAATTTCCTGATGGCTTAAACAATGCATATTTTGATCTTCTCAGAACAAAAAACCCACTTGATAATTCAGCCAGTAAAGGTATATTGCCTTCATCTGTAAGCCTGTACTTTGATATTTTCAAGAAATTGAAGTTATTCCAGTCTGATTGTCATAGTTTGGAATCCACCCATTATCCTTCAAAGGACCAGTAATTTGATTAGGACCTAGAGCCGGGCCCAGCTACAGATCAAAGGGCCGACCTGCAACGTAGACAACTGGCCTTCAGTTTCCATTTGAAGCCTAATAAGGAAACACAAATTCCATTCTACGCTGCTTTTATCAGAAATACGTGCTGTTTGTGCCATGTTTTGAGCGCTTTTCCAAATCGTAGAATTTATTTATACTTCATTCAGTTCAGTAAATTATGGTTTCTCCCCGCAAAATGCAGGTCAGGTGTCTGTTTAGTGGAACATTTTTGTTCAGTCCATCTGATCCTGGCCTTTCACTCTTACCTTTCTTCTCTCCGTTGTGCTGTCCCAGTGATACTTGGCACTTGGACCAGAAGCAATTCCAAAACTAAAAGTGTGACAATATTTTCACATTGCTTTCAAGGTTGTATTGAGTTCAATAATATCAAAACCACTGCCCACAATATATTTTTTATACCACACGTAATTTTTCTGCTGTTCCACTCTCCATGATGTCTCAATTATTTTTATTTTCAGTTCTTCATTTATTACTGTATTTTACCTTGGACTATCCTTACCTGCTTTAAATTTACTTGCTTTCAATCCCACTGGAGTGCTTCCCTATTGTCCTTTACAACCAACACAGTGGCCCAGCAATAAAGTTGCTACCTTACTGCGCCAGAGACCCGGGTTCGATCCTGACTATAGGTGCTGTCTGTCCAGAGTTTGCACGTTCTCCCTGTGACCATATGGGTTTTCTCCGTGTGCTCCGGTTTCCTCCCACATTCTAATGATGTGCAAATTTGTAGGTTAATTGGCTTCTGTAAATTGCCCCTAGAGTGCAGGATTGAATTAGTGTATTGGTAATTGTTGGTCAGCGTGGACTCGGTGGGCCGAATGGCCTGTTTTCATGCTGTATCTTTAAACAAAACCACCATCCTCCAATTCCTCTGTTTGTGTATAACCTTAAGACCTGTTAAACTTTAAGGGTGGCATGGTGGCGTAGCGGTAGAGCTACTGCCTTAAAGTGTCAGAGGCCCGGGTCCCATTCGGACTATGGATGCTTATCTGTACGGAGTTTGTATGTTCTGCATGGGATTTCTCCGAGATCTTCGGTTTCCTCGCACACTCCAAAGATGTCCAGGTTTGTAGGTTAATTGGCTTGGTGTAAATGTAAAATTGTACCTAGTGTGTGTAGGGTAGTGTTAATGTGCGGGGATCGCTGGTGGTGCGGACTCGGTGGGTCAAAGGGCCTGTTTTCACGCAGCAACTCTAAACTAAACTAAATTTTCCATCCTGATTGATGTTCATAAACCTGAAACAATATTTTTCTACGTAGAATATGCCTCAACTCTAGAGTACTTCCAGCCCTTTGTTTTTCCAGTTAATATTAATCTTTTGCTATTGAGTTTACAGTTCAGATTAATTCATGCAGAAACATAATTTGCCAAGTTCCAGAATATTGTTGTTTTAATAATAAACTACCAGTGTTGACTTTATGGTTAACTTGGTGGCCTGAGACTGATGTGAAGGACTGTACTTCGCAAATCATTTTGAAATGATTTTACAAGAATGATCCCAGGAATGAGCAGGTTAACTGATGATGAGTGTTTATCGGCACTGGGCCTGCAATCGCTGGAGTTTAGAATAATGAGGGCGGACCTCATTGAAACATACAGAATAGTGAAAGGCTTGTATAGAGTTTAATTTGGAGAGGATGTTTCCACAAGTGGGAGAGCCTAGGACTAGAGGTCATAGCCTCAGAATTAAAGAACGTTCCCTTAGAAAGGAGATGAGGAGAAATTTCTTTAGTCAGAGGGTGGTGAATCTATGGAATTCTTTGCCACAGAAGGCTGTGGAGGCCAAGTCAGTGGATATTTTTAAGGTAGAGATAGATAGATTCTTGAGTAGTACGGGTGTCAGAGGTTACGGGGAGAAGGCAGGAGAATGGGGTGAGGAGGGAGAGATAGATCAGCCATGATTGGATGGCAGAGTAGACTTGTGGGGCCGAACGGCTTAATTCTACTCCTATTCCTTATGACCTTATGAAATGCTTCACATGCTGAAAGTGACTCCGATATCTGAAGGATAAATCCCCCACCAATGGAAAATCTATGGTTTTAATACTTTGATACTTTCAACATAATTTGCTTTTGTATAAAGTGCTTGGGCTTTCTTGATGGATGTTTAATAATTTTGCGCCACATGATGAAAAAAAAAATCCTGTTCAATAAAAGGTTGAATCAAGTCAGGGGAACATAGTAAAAATAATGAATTAAGTTGAGGCATTTACCACAGGATGGATTCGCCATTATTACTGCATGGAATTCTTGACAGTGGCCTCTGCAGGCAATCTGTGTAGAGTAGCAAGCACAAACTTAATAGCATTGTCTCAACCATTGCACAGTCAAATCCCACGTGTTATTCCAAGCTTGCCATGCAACGGTAAGATCAGTTGAGGGTTCTGAAGAATGCTAATAGAAGAATCACTATTTCCAAAATCAGGGAGCAAAGTGTGGCACAGTGGCGCAGCGGTAGAATTGCTGCCTTACAGCGCCAGAGACACGGGTTTGATACAATACAATACAATATATCTTTATTGTCATTGTACAGGGGTACAACAAGATTGTGAATACGACTTCCTTTCGATGCTAATCAACAGAAATTTAGACAACCCAGAGAAACAAAATTAGAAACAGTTAAAACAGTATAAAGTGCAAATAGGTCTGTGCCTGAGTCTGGAAGTGCGGGCGTAGAAGGCCTTGTAACGTCTGCCGGATGGTAGAAGTTCGAACAGACTATTGCAAGGGTGTGAGGAGTCTTTATGAATGCTGGTGGCTTTCCTGAGGCATCGCGTATTGTAGATGCCCTCCAAGACTGACTACAGCCACTGTCTGTGCAGAGTTTGTACGTTCTCCCTGTAACCGCGTGGGTTTTCTCCTGGTGCTCCAATTTCCTCTTACACTCCCAAAAACTAAAGGTTTGTAGGTTAATTGGCTTCAGTGAATAAAATTGTCCCTAATGTGTCGGACAGTGTTAATGTATGATCGATGGTCGGCACGGACTTGGCGGGCCAAAGGAATTGTTTCCACACTGTACCTCTAATGTTAAGTTAGATTAAGGGAATGAAGCCCTCTGGATATTCACACATTTTTTGCTAGTCTTCTTTGAGACTTCTCTTGTATGCAACTTAATGTAGACATTTTCAGATTTTTTTTTTTTTTTAATTATTTTTCCCATGCATTGACTTAAGGTAGAATCATTAGTTTGTCGAGCAGATTGGACAAGGGTAGGGGATGATATAGTGAATTGTTTCAAAAGTCCAAAAGGCCTTCCCAGAAAGTTGGGTGCTTTGAGGTTTATTTTTGGGAAACAAGCGAATTATATAATCCAAACACATTGCAAGAGATAAATTCTTTCATCCAATACCACACTTGTGTAGGTAAATTAATTACCATAATTCTTTTAACTCCATCCATTTCAGGAATTCGTTTTTAAGTGAAGATTAGAAAAATTGCTGTGTTTGAAAGTCCTTTAATTATCATGGGAATTTACTTTATTAGAACTTTGTTGTCAAAATCAACATCCAATTCCAGTGCCCCAAATCTGAATCAGGTGCTGGATATATCAACATGTTTTGCTGTTCTAATCTTACAGCGCAGGAATAACAATTGTTTATCTCAATATAAATTTGACAAACTCGTATACTATAAGCGTTTCAGTGCCTTACAGAGTTCCGCTGCCAATATTTTTCCACTCTTTGTTTTCTCTTCGTTTTGTCTTGTGTTTAGTTTAGTTTAGAGATACAGCACGGAAATAGGCCCTTCTACCCACTGAGTCCGCGCCGACTAGCAATCCCTGCATATTAACACTATCCTACACACACTAGGGATAATTTACATTTATACAAAGCCAATTAATCTACAAACCTGTACGTCTTTGGAGTGTGGGAGGAAACCGAAGATCTCGGAGAAAACCCACGCAGGTCACCGGGAGAACGTACAAACTCCGTACAGACAGCACCCGTAGTAGGGATCGAACCCGGGTCACCGGTGCTGACAAATACAGCTTGTTGACTGTAGAGATGATAATGATTGATCATAACTATTATATGGTATAAAATTGTTTGCCTTTTAAGTTGAATCAAAAAAGATTTGCAACTTGATACTGACATTTTCTTTGGGGAAATCAAAGTCCAAATATATCTATAAAATTATTTTCCCTTTAAGTCAAGGGTTCAGTTTATAAACAGCACAGCCTGGTGCAGTTTGCAAATGGATATCAACTATTAACAACAAAAATAGGCAACTTCTTGTTGACACACAGTGTTTTCAGTCTGCTGGCTTGTGTCCTTTTTTCACTCTTAATTGTAGGGAATTTGAGACTGGTTCTATTGTAGAAAGTCATAGTGAGATACAGCAGGGAAGCAAGCACTTCAGCCCACCGTGTCCATACTGAACACCAAGCACCCATTTACAGCTAATCCTACATTAATCCCATTTTATTCTCTGCACATTCTCCTCCCATATTTTGCAAAAACGTAAGATGGCTTTGAAACTGTAATGAGTGTTTTAACATAAAGAATGTCAAACGCTTGATTTTTAGGATGTTACATATGTCAGTGCATCGTGTTGTGAACCTTATTTCCAGTGATAAATACCTCAGTCTTGTGTCGTAAGTAAGAAAGTGGTCATTTACCCATCAAAAAATACTAATTAATTATTTTAATTGATTGATATTGCTGCATATATCAGTATCAATCTGTGTGGTTAAGTGTGCAACTGGAACCAGGGGGCCAGGCTGCAGTTGGGAGTGTTGCAAATGCAGAGGACCATTCAACCATCTGCGTATCAAAGACCCCCCTCGCCTGTGTCCACCTCTTACCTACCACGCTTTGTCCTGCCTTAACTTTCTTCCCCACCCAACCTTACGATTGGTCTGGAGAAAGGTTCCAACCCGAATCATCTCCTCTCCATATTTTCCAGAGATGCCGGCTGACCTGCTGAGTTACTGGAGCTCTTTGTGTCCTGAGGGTGAGTGTAGTGAAGAGCATTGCTACCTATTCATCACAGGTCCTTGTTCATGGATCAAGACCTTGCTCTATGAAGCATGTGTATCTGTGGAGTTAGGAGAGAGAGATATAAAATTATAAAAGGACTGGACAAGCTGGATGCAGGAAAAATGTTCCCAGTGTTGGGGGAGTCCAGAACCAGGGGCCACAGTCTAAGAATAAAGGGGAGGCCATTTAAAACTGAGGTGAGAAAAAATCTTTTTCACCCAGAGAGTTGTGAATTTGTGAAATTATCTGCCACAGAAGGCAGTGGAGGCCAATTCACTGGATGAATTTAAAAGAGAGTTAGATAGAGCTCTAGGGGCTAGTGGAATCAAGGGATATGGGGAGAAGGCAGGCACGGGTTACTGATTGTGGATGATCAGCCATGTTCACAATGAATGGCGGTGCTGGCTCGAAGGGCCCAATGGCCTCCTCCTGGTGCAGGATCTATGAGATCAGCCATGATTGAATGGCGGAATAGACCTAATTGGCCGAATGGCCTAATTCTACTCGTGTCACTTATAACCTTATGATCAGGCTTCATAGGAGCTATAGGTCTTTGGTCAGGCCGCATTTGGGGTCTTACATGCAGTTCTGGTCGCCCATTACAGGAAGGATATGGAGGCTTTGGAAAAGGTGCAGGGAAGATTTACCAGTGATGCATGGATTTAGAGGATATTAGCTACAAGGAGAGATTGGACAGGCTTGGATAGTTTTCTCTGGAATGCTGTGGGTTGCAGGGAGACCTGTTAGAAGTACAGAAAATTATGAGATGTATAGATTGGGTAGACAGAATATTGATTATCATGTTACAATGGCACCTGTCAAGGGGTGGGATATATTAGGCAGCAAGTGAACAGTCAGTTCTTGAAGTTGATGTGTTGGATGCAGGAGAAATGGGCAGGAGTAAAGACCTGAGCGACTTTGACAAGGGCCAAATTGTTATGGCCAGACGACTGGGTCATAGCATCTCTGAAACGGCAAGGCTTGTGGGATGCTCCCGGTCAGCAGTGGTGAGTACCTACCGACAGTGGTCCCACAGGGCACCTTCAGGGGTCTTGCCGAGTCCATGCCTTGGCGGGTCGGCGCTGTTTTGGCGGCACACGGAGGACCAATAGCCTATTAGGCAGGTGGCCATAATGTTTTGGTCCATCAGTGTGTAAGTGATGGTCTTCGCATCATGTTTGACACAGACATTGTGGGCCAAAGAGTCTGTTCTTGTGCTGTTCTTGTCTGTGTTCTACCCTCTATCAGCTGCGCAGTAGCTCCCCATGTCAAAGGGAACCACGCACAGCCAACTTATTCTCAACAGTGTTAACGTTCGGCCTGACCGATGCCAGAACCCTCGTAGATGATCCCAACAGCAACAGACTGGAAAACACGACTGTGATGCTATTAGTTAGGAGCTCAAACGCTTTGACATCAACATTGCCTCACTGAGGGAGGGAGATATGATAGGGCGCGAGATGGGCAGATAAAAGAAAAAAATGTGGGTACAATTTCAACTGAAGAGGCAAACCTGAAGAGAACACCATCTTTAGTTTAGAGATACAGCAAGGAAACGCCCTTCGGCCCACCGAGTCCACACCAACAAGCGATCCCCGCACATTAACACCATCCTACACACACTAGGGACAATTTACACTCATACCAAGCTAATTAACCTACAAACCTGTGTGTCTTTGGAGTGTGGGAGGAAACCGAAGATCTCGGTGAAAACCCACGCAGGTCACGGGGAGAACGTGCAAACTCCATACAGACAGCACCCGTAGTCAGGATCGAATCCGGGTCTCCGGTGCTACAAGCGCTGTAAAGCAGCAACTCTACCGCAACACCGTGACAGTGATCTTTATTATATTTACATATGATAATTATTGATCATAATTGTTTTATAGCATAAATCTTTTCTGACTTCTAAGTTGAATCAAAAAAAAGATTTGCGACTTGTTACTGACATTTTATTTGGGGAAAGAGGCTAGAAAACTAAAATAGAAACAAAATGCTTGAAGGTGACACCTCCGGAGAGATGTTTTAGATTGAGGCAGTTCATCAGAACTTTGAAATCTAACATCCTGTACATTTTAGTGCAGAAAAATCAGCATCCGACTCCCTGTCTCACCCTGGCCTTTCATCTCTAACACTAAAGTCCAGATCAGCTTGAAGAATATCATCTCAATGCAGCCTCTGGGATCTAACGCTGAATTCAACAACATCAGATCATAATGTTTTCCAATTTGTCTGAATCTGACTGTTCCACTGAATGATCATCAAACCTGAAATATCTTCTCTGTATCTGTCTCCATGGACGCTGTCTGACCTGCTGAGGATCTCCAGGGTTCTCTCTTTGTATTTCAGCTTTCCAGCATCAGCAGTGGTTTCTTTCTTCCTTGTGTGTATATTAGATCCAGCACTGTCCTTTTTGTCTTTCTCTGCTCTGTTTTTGATGATTTCCCTCTGTATACCTTCTAGATAGATCATTTGCTATATCCATTTACTCTCAGTCCATCTTTACCCATTACTTCTGTCATTCAAAGATAAACTCAAAGTGCTTGGAGTAACTCAGCGGGTCAGGCAGCATCTGTGGAGGAAAAATGGTGGGTGACGTTTGAGGTCGGGACCCTTCTTCAGACTGAAGGCCTTCGCCCTTTCTGTTTTGGCCGATGGTATTTGGCATGCTCAGTATTGCCAGCATTTTCTTGAGTCATGCATTACACAGTGATAAACTCGTTAAAATTTTAGGCGCGCATGTGCAAGAATTCAAGCTGGGAGTTAACTTTTTTTTAAGCTTAGTTTAGAGATACAGAGGCCTTTTGGCCCACCAAGTCCATGCCAACAAGTGATCCCCACACAGTAACACCATCCCACAAACGAGTGCCAATTTTACCAAGCCAGTTTAGGGTGGCGTAGCAGTAGAGTTGCTGCCTTACAGCGAATGTAGCGCCAGAGACCCGGGTTCGATCCCGATTAAGGGTACTTGTCTGTACGGAGTTTGTACGTTCTCCCCGTGCCCTGCGTGGGTTTTCTCCGAGATCTTCGGTTTCCTCCCACACTCCAAAGACGTACAAGTATGTAGGTTAATTGGCTTGGTAAATGTAAACACTGTCCCAAGTGTATGTAGGATAGTGTAAATATGCGGGGATCGCTGGTCAGTGCGGACCCAGTGGGCCGAAGGGCCTGTTTCTGCGCTGTATCTCTAAACTAAACTAAACTAAAATCTAAAACGTTTAACCCGGGCGGGGCAACCGCCATTGGTGGAGCAGGAGTTCGTGGCCACTGGCTGGGTGAGGTCGCGTGGGACGCGAGGCGGTGGCGTCACCTTGTCCCCTATTTAGGAGTGAGGAAGTTGGCAACCCAAGATAGGGGAGAAAGCCAGACCACCTGGAGGAAAACCCTGTGGTCACATGGAAAAATAGACTACATGCAGACAGCACTGATAGTCAAAATTCAAGCTACTACTGCCCCATGTTAGTCCATTCTTCAGCAAAATTTAGCTGAATGCGAATTTTACGATGACTAAACAAATGATGCATTGGAAAAGTCTCCAAGTAAGCTGCTTTTTAGCAATTGGTTTGGATAGGATGCTTGATCTTTAACTAAAATGTAAATTTGTTTGTTCAGAAACTACTTTTGCAAACCATTTGTGTACGTCAGAAACACTGGTATTTGCATAATGCTGTTCAAATCATTATGAAGATTCTGAGATATTAAAATGTACTTTTATGCAGGATAAAATTTTTATTAAAAAAAATATGGGGGTAGGGTATTGACATGGACAGAGAACTGGTTGGCAGACAGGAAGCAGAGAGTAGGAATTAACAGATCTTTTTCAGAATGGCAGGCAGTGACTAGTGGGGTGCCGCAAGGCTCAGTGCTGGGATCCCAGTTATTTACAATATATAGTAACGATTTAGATGAAGGAACTAAATGTAACATCTCCAAGTTTGCGGATCACACAAAGCTGGGTGGCAGTGTGAGCTGCGAGGAGGATGCTATGAGGCTGCAGGATGACTTAGACAGGTTGGGTGAGTGGGCAGGTGCTTGGCAGGTAAATGTGAGGATATCCACTTTGGTGGCAAGAACAAGAAGGCAGATTATTATCTGAATGGTGTCAGATTAGGAAAAGGGGAGGTACAACGAGACCTATTCCTTCTCACCCATTCCTTCTCTCCTGAGATGCTGCCTGACTTGCTGAGTTACTCCAGCATTTTGTGAAATAAATACAACGAGACCTAGTTGGCCTTGTACATCAGTCACTGAAACTAAGCATGCAGATACAGCAGGCAATGAAGAAAGCTAATGGCATATTTACCTTCATAGCGAGAGGATTTGAGTAAAGGAGCAAGAAGCTCCTACTGCAGTTGTACAGGGCCCTGGTGAGACCCCACCTGGAGTATTGTGTGCAGTTCGGTCTAAAAAATTGTGGAAGGCCATTCTTGCTGTTGAGGAAGTGCAGCGTATGTTTACCAGCTTAATTCCCGGGATGGCAGGACTGACATATGATAAAAGAATGGATCGATTGGGCTTATATTCACTGGAATTTAGAAGGATGGGAGGGGATCTTTTAGAAACATATAAAATTCTTAAGTGATTGGACAGGCTAGATGCAGGAAACATATTCCCCATGTTGGGGGAGTCCAGAATAAGGGGTATGTCATTTAGGACTGAGTTGAGGAAAAACTTTTTCAGCCAGAGAATCGTGAAAATGTGGAATTATCTGCCACAGAAGGCAGTGGAGGCCAATTCACTGAATGGATTCAAGAGAGAGTTAGATATAGCTCTTGGGGCTAATGGAATCAAGGGATATGGGGAGAATGCAGGAACAGCTTCTGGATGATCAGCCTTGATCATATTGAATAGCGGTGCTGGCTCGAAGGGCCGAATGACCCACTCCTGCACCAATTTTCTATGTTTTTACCCACGCAGGTCACGGGTAGAACGTACAAACTCCATACAGACAGCGCCCGTAGTTAGTATAAGAAAATAACCAGATGCTGGTACAAATCGAAGGTATTTATTCACAAAATGCTGGAGTAACTCAGCAGGTCAGGCAGCATCTCAGGAGAGAAGGAATGGGTGACGTTTCGGGTCGAGACCCTTCTTCAGACTGATGTTAGGATCGAACCCGGGTCTTTGGCGCTGTAAGGCAGCAACTCTACCGCTGCACCACCGTGCCATTTTCCATCCTGAAGTAGAAGCTTATTTTGGGGGAAAATAAAGACTCTTATTAAGCCACTGGTATAAATGTCAATCCATTGTGAGTTTCTGTTCATTGCTTAGAAACAGAGTGCTTGTTTGTTTTCTCATCCTCTCTAGTACATTATATATTTGCCATCTAGAAATGTACTGGCAATGTCAACTCTTCATCGTTAAAATATGAAATGTTGGTGAATGCAGTTTGCTCAACGTCTATTTAACATGCTTAAAAAAAATGACATTAAGTGGATATACAGTGAAGCCAAAAATAATTATCTGTCACAGCAACCGTCATATGCAGTGTCCTTGGTAACTAGCCGCTTCTCTTGAGTTACTGCAATTGCTATTCCTTTTCTGGTCAGTAGATGGGGATGTTTGAGTTGGGCAGCTGATGATCTAACAGTCTGTCTGAGCAATTACCGTTCATTTTGCTATTCCCCAAAATTAACAGATCACAATGGAAATAAATACAGAGAAATTCCATCTACTGTTCATAGTTCAGCATTCTAAGTATTTTTTAAATCAATTATGGTTGAGTTTTAGATGAAGAGTACATGTTTCTTAGCTGAGAAAGACTTCCCTTTCTGTTTTTGTTCATTGATTTTTTACCTCAAATTTATCAGGTATTCTTGTATTCTTTCCGTATTAATCTGCAGGATGATAACATTTACAACTTTTAGTATACTTTAGAAATATCTATTGGTTAGCTGCGTTTTATACTGAAAATATTTTGCTTGCTGCACTTTTGGCAATGCTATTCAAACTTCCTTCTTCACATAATTTTACAAAGCTCTATCACATCACCTTGCAACCTCATTTACTCCAGAGAAAACAGACCTAGCCTATCCAAAGATAGACACAAAATACTGGAGTAACTCAACGGGTCAGGCAGCATCACTGGAGAGAAGGAATGGGTGGCATTTCTTGTATACACTGGAATTTAGAAGGATGAGAGGGGATCTTATCGAAACGTATAAGATTATTAAGGGGTTGGACACATTAGAGGCAAGAAACATGTTCCCAATGTTGGGGGAGTCCAGAACCAGGAGCCACAGTTTAAGAATAAGGGGTAGGCCATTTAGAACAGAGATGAGGAAAAACTTTTTCAGTCAGAGAGTTGTGAATCTGTGGAATTATCTGCCTCAGAGGGCAGTGGAGGCCAATTCTCTGAATACATTCAAGAGAGAGCTAGATAGAGCTCTTAAGGATAGCGGAGTCAGGGGGTATGGGGAGAAAGCAGCAACGGGGTACTGATTGAGAATGATCAGCCATGATCACATTGAATGGCGGTGCTGGCTCGAAGGGCCGAATGGCCTACTCCTGCACCTATTGTCTATTGAAACGCCACCCATTCCTTCTCTCCAGAGATGCTGCCTGTCCTGCTGAGTTACTCCAGCATTTTGTGTCTCCCTTTGGTTTAAACCAGCATTTGCAGTTCCTTCATACACACCTATCCTATCCAATCTCTCCTGCTATCCCAAGTCCTCCAATCCAGGCAACATCCTTGTGATTTTTTTCTGCACCCCCTCTAGTTTAACCATGTCTTTCCTGTAGTGTGGTGATCAAAAATTCATACGTCACCGTGTGTAGCCTAAGGAGGGTTTTTTTCTTCACAACAGCAATATGATATCTCATCTCTTGGACTTAGTGGCCTGGCCAGAGAAGCCCAGCAAGCCATATGCTTCCTCATCACACTGTCAACCTTTCTTTTCAATTTTCAGAGAACTATATATCTGAACTCTGGGCGGTCACGGTGGAGCAGCGGTAGAGTTGCTGCCTTACAGCGAATGCAGCGCCGGAGACCCGAGTTCAATCCCGACTATGGGTGCTGTCTGTACGGAGTTTGTTCGTTCTCCCCGTGACCTGCGTGGGTTTTCTCCGAGATCTTCGGATTCCACCCACACTCCAAAGACGCACAGGTTGTAGGTTAATCGGCTTGGTAAATGTAAAAATTGTCCCTAGTGGGTGTACGATGGTGTTAACGTGCGGGGATCGCTGGTCGGTGCGGACCCGGTGCGCTGAAGGGCCTGTTTCCGCGCTGTATCTCTAAACTATAAGCTAAACTAAACTCAAAGATCTCTCTGTTCAACAACACTACCAAGAGCCCTGCCATTTACTGTGTATGTCAGAATTCATTCAATTTTGGCAAAAAGAAGTCTCAAAAGTGAACATGTCAATGGGTTTGTTTTTTTGTTTGTTAATTTAGCTGGGGCATGAGGTCCTTGAAAGAAGTTCTAAAAACATTATAGTAGCACTACTAGATTTAGAAGAGGAAAGACACTCCTTACTATTCTCGGAGTAACAGGAGTCCTCGGTCCTGTGTGTAGTTCTGCCTTGCATTTACATCATGATTGATCTGTATTTTCATCTCCCCTTTTTGACTCCCCAAATCCTAAAATTCATGCCTTTACAACATTTCAATACTTCTACATTTTTATCTGACCTCACCAGTAGTGTCTATTTTTTCTGGAAGATGAGGGCTCACCGCACTATCCGTTGTGTTTAGAATTGTTTCCTGCTGTCATGACTGAATGGCTTAAATCTAATTTTAAGGTCATGGCCTTCTGTTCTAGACTCCCAAGAGAAAATCATTTCCCTTTATCAACCCTCCCAACTCCTTTAATTGTTATAAACAACTCAATTACTTTCCCCCTTTCATCTACATTCCATGAGGAATATATCCAGACAGCTTGTAGTGCAGAACTGAATCCTGTACTTTAAATGGATGTAACCAGGACTTGGTATAACTCTTGAGTTAAAAGTTTGCAAGGTTTTCTTAATTTTTATTTTTCTTGCTTTCCATTTAATTTTTTTGTCCGCTGTAAAACCCTGTTCTCCGGCACATGCTGAATTTGCAGATGCCAGTTCATTCAACATTGCCCTAGGCACGACCTCAATATTGCCCTAAAGTGATCACAGGTACTCCTTCGGAACTGTCCCACAATCAGTCCAAGTACTCCTTCACTATGTATAAAAATAAAGGAAAGAACGGAGACACAAGGGACTACAGATGCTGGGTTTTTTAAAAGTTACAAAATGCTGGAGTAACTCAGCGGGTCAGGCAGCATCTCTGGAGGACATGAATAGGTGATGTTTCGGGTCGGGACATAGACTTCTTCAGATTTATAAAGATGTTTTGCAGGTGTCCGTTTGGTTCTTTTGCCATTCAAGCACTGGGTCCTAATTCTGCTCCTATCACTTATGATCTTATGAACCTTGAGTGTTTGTTCCAATTTCTAACTTACATCCTCATAAATATTACTTTAAAATATGCGTTTTGCTGTGTACGAGAATTGAATAATTCTAGAAAAGGAACACTCCATGTCAAAGAGATAGCTGGATCAATGAACGTAACTCTTCTTGGTTTGAACGAGCGTCTTTGTTTCTCTGCTGTCATCTGATTGACCATCTTGGTATTAGAAATTAAAAGGCACGAGAGAATCCCTTTTGAAGAAAAGTGTTAAAATAAATTCAACTAATTTCGATATGAAAAGACTAATGAACGTTATACTATATGGGGATTGCAGGCTGTGTAGGTGTGTCTTGAGAAGGGTCTCGACCCGAAACGTCATCCATCCCTTCTCTCCAGAGATCCTGCCTGTCCCGCTGAGTTACTCCAGCATTTTGTGTCTATGGGGATCAGGGGTCGGTGCGGACTCGGTAGGCCGAAGGGCCTTTTTCCGCACTGTATCTCTAAACTAAACTATATTCCTGCCTTCTGGAAATTAATGTATGATGATGCACTTGATATTAAAGTATATACTCATGAAATTTAGATTAAAATCTTATCATAATTCCAAAGGTTTATATCCATTTCCCTACAGTAAAAGCCTTCACTCAAATGACAAAAAGGCTGTGATTCTTGAAAAGAGTAGCTTTACTGTGCAGGTGTTCCTCAACTTACGATGGGGTTACGTTCTGATAAACCCATCGTAAATCGAAAATATCGTAAGTCGAAAATGCATTTAATACGCCTAACCTACCAAACACCATAGCAACCTAACCTACTGAACATCATAGCCCCTAACCTACCCAACATCATAGCCACCTAACCCACCCAACATCATAGCCACCTGACCTACCAAACATCATAGCCACCTACCCTACCCATCATCATAGCCACCTAAACCACCCAACATCATAGCCACCTAACCTACCCAACATCATAGCCACCTAACATACCGACATCATGGTCGTGGCAGCTCCCAATCGTGGCTGACTGGGAGCTGCGGCTCGCTGCCGTTGCCCGGCACCACCAGCAAGCATCGTACCGCATAAGGCACTGCCGGTCTGAGCAGCGGACAGGTCTGCCAGCCCGGGAAAAGATCAAAATTCAAAATTGGAAGTACGGTTCCTACTGAATGGGTATCGCTTTTGCACCATCGTAAAGTCTAAATATCGTAAGTCGAAGTATCGTGAATCGAGGAGCATCTATACTTGAATTGAGTCCATGCAATGTTTATGGCCACCTGGTTCAATGATTGTACTTGCCTTCAGAAGATGGCTTCATGGACCAATTATACATTAATTGGGGGTTGTGTAGATGGTTGACACCAATTTACAGAAGATAAATTATAATCCCTCTGCCTTCATGGATTTAAACGTCCTGCAGTTCTATTTGAAGAAGCAAAAGTAATTTTGTCTCTTGCCTTACTCTTGCGTTTCACTCAACCCTACTAAGCTGGATGATTTGATTGTTTATCATGGTGCTGTTTGTTGGTTCTGGTTTGTGCAAATTACTTTGTGTGTTTGTCCTGCTTCAATTCACTGGCACAGCTCAGAATTACTTCATTGCCTGGAAAGTGCGTTGGAACATTTGAGAACCATTTTATAAATTTAGTTGTTTTTTTTTAAAAATCCTGCGGGTTAATAACATGTTATTTTGGCTTAAAGAGCTTCCGGTTAAGTACTTCATCTGATGGTGTTTATTTGATTTTTAGACCAGCGTCACGGCTTCACTTGATACTGTTGGGGCGGTAGTGGTGGATCATGAGGGTAACGTGGCTGCCGCCGTTTCAAGTGGAGGCTTAGCGATGAAACATCCCGGGAGAGTTGGCCAGGTAATTTGCTTGTTCCATCTGCAAGATATTTGCATTGACATGCTAAATGTATTTTTTTCCATTGGTCTCAATGCAAGTCAAGAGTATTTAATTGTCAGGTAGTGACAATGGAACAACAAAATTCTTACCTGTAGCAGCATATCAGACCTGTACACATAAATAGTCATAGATACATATATGGACCAAACAGGGGCAGGTGGGACAATACAATACAATACAATACAGTCTGAAGAAGGGTCTCGACCCGAAACGTCACCCATTCCTTCTCTCCCGAGATGCTGCCCGACCTGCTGAGTTACTCCAGCATTTTATGAATAAATACCTTTGATTTGTACCAGCATCTGCAGTTATCTTCTTATACTTACAATACAATATAATATATCTTTATTGTCATTGTACAGGGAGGGGTACAACGAGATTGGGAATGCGCCTCCCATGAGATGCAATAATTTAATTAGCTAGTCAGTATTAATTTAAACAACCCAATGAAACAAATTGTAACAGTTTTAAAACAGAATAAAGTGCAAGTAGATCTGTGCCAGATTACTGTGCGATGTGACCATCCGGCTCAGCAGGACCGGTTCATAGCAGCTATGGCCCTGGGGGTGAAGCTGTTCCTGAGACTGGAGGTGCGGGCGTAGAAGGCCTTGTATCGTCTGCCCGATGGAAGGAGTTCGAACAGACTGTTGCAGAGGTGTGAAGAGTCTTTGTGGAAGCTGGTGGCTTTTCTGAGGCATCGTGTGTTGTAGATGCCCTTCAAGGCTGGTAGCTGTGTTCCGATGGTCCTCTGAGCTCTATGGACTACCCGCTGAAGAGCTTTCCTCTCTGCCTCCCAGATGGGGCATCTTGGTCGGCATGGTCAGGTTGAGCTGGAGGGCTGTCTGGCTCTACAAACTGAACCCGCCACTCATCAACTAGAGAGCAGTCTTGACCTCCCATCTACCCCATTGGTGACTTTCGAACTATTTTTAATCGGACTTTACTGGAATTTATCCTGCACTAAACATACCCTTTAACCTGATGACACACAATGCTGGAGTAACTCAGCGGGTCAGGCAGCATCTCGGGAGAGAAGGAATCGGTGACGTTTCGGGTCGAGACCCTTCTGTCACCCATTCCTTCTCTCCCGAGATGCTACCTACCCGCTGAGTTACTCCAGCATTTTGTGTCGACCTTTGATTTAAACCAGCGGCTGCAGTTTTTTTCCTACACCCTTTATCCTGTATGTGTACACTATGGACAACTTGATTGTAATCATGTGTAGTCTTTTCGCTGACTGGATAGCACGCAACAAAAAAAGCTTTTCACTGTACTTTAGTACACGTGACAATAATTATAAACTGACTAACAAAAACTCAATAATTTAATAACTCCAATACCAGTGCACCAATACCAGTGTACCAGGTCGAGACCCTTCTTCAGACTGATGTCAGGGGAGGGAGTGGGACAAAGATAGAATGTAGTCGGAGACAGGAAGACTAGTGGGAGAACTGGGAAGGGGGAGGGGATAGAGAGGGAGAGCAGGGGCTATCTGAAGTTAGAGAAGTCAATGTTCATACCGCTGGGCTGTAAACTACCCAAGCGAAATATGAGGTGCTGTTCCTATAATTTGCACTGGGCCTCACTCTGGCAATGGAGGAGGCCCAGGACAGAGAGGTCAGATTGGGAATGGGAGGGGGAATTGAAGTGCTGAGCCAACGGGAGATCAGGTAGGTTAAGACGGACTGAGCGGAGGTGTTCAGCGAAACGATCGCCGAGCCTGCGCTTGGTCTCGCTGATATAGAGAGGTTGGCACCTGGAACACCGGATACAGTAGATTCTATTCGTGAACCTGATGGTCACGGTTTTCAGACTCCTGTATTTTGTTCCCGATGAAAGGAGTAAAATGAGAGCATGGCCAGGGGGTTGTGGATCTGTGATGATGCTGGCTGCCTTTTTCCCCAATAAAATTGGAGCATGTTCATTTTTAGTATGAACAAATGCATTGAGAGCAATGTGAAATAAATATTGTACTTTGGGCAAATGTTTAGTTATTCTCTATGTGATGTAGGTAGTGCTGACGAGCAAAGTGTTGACTGCCTAACCTGATTGTCAACTTGCCCAACTTACCCATGCCGACCTAAACGCCCCATCTACAATAGTCCCACCTGCTTGCATTTGGCCCATATCCCTCCTAACCTTTCCTTTCCATGTACCACTTCGACTTGTTGATGGTTTGGTTTTAGAATAAATATTTTAATGATATGAATTGATCCTTGCTGGGTGCTTCTTAGCCCTGTTTTTTTTATTTTCCCTTGAGGCGGTTTGTTTTGAATGTGGGGGGAAAAAAAGCATTTTGTCTGATTTGACATTTTTTATATCATTGTGTAAATGTTTTTGCTTTAATTGACTTCAGCTGCTAGCACAATTCAAAGTCATGACTTCAGTTGTTGCCAGGTAAATGAAGACCACAGGCGTACAGATGACAGAGAACTACAGTTAACCTCTTACATGTGTAAAAAAAGTGGCCTCTGGTCCTAGACTTCCCACTAGAGGAAACATCCTCTCCACATTCACTCTATCCAGGCCTTTCACTATCTGTCTGGTTTGTAGATGATTTAAAAATATATATATATATTTGTCTGGCCCTATAAGTATTTACTATTTGCGTTATTGTATTTGGGAATATATAAACTCATAAGTGATAGGAACAGAATTAGGCCATTCGGCCATCAAGTCTACTCCGCCATTCAATCACGGCTGATCTGTAAAGTGGTGGGATTGCCGCCCGCGAGGTCATTGTTAACTTTTTTGTCCCCGTGACTTGCCGTATCAGGCGTGGCCAAAAAGGTGTACAGATACGGTTTGGAGAGAGATTTGAGCTGCTTTATAGAAGTTGCCTTGAGAGAAAATCAAAATTTCATTGTGCTTGTATTAACAAAATACAAAATGACATTGTTATACTTGAATAGAAACATAAAAACGTAGAAAAATAGGTGCAGGAGTAGGGCATTCGGCCCTTCAAGCCAGCACCGCCATTCAATATGATCATGGCTGATCATCCACAATCAGTTCCCCGCTTCCTGCTTTTTTCCCATATCCCTTGATTCCTTTAGCCCTAAGAGCTAAATCCAACTCTCTCTTGAAAACATCCAGTGAATTGGCCTCCACTGCCTTCTGTGGCAGAGAATTCCACAGATTCACAACTCTCTGGGTGAAGAAGTTTTTACTCATCTCAGTCCTAAAGGCCTACCCCTTATTCTTAAACTGTGACCACTGGTTCTGGACTCCCCCCAACATCAGGAACATTTTTCCTGCATCTAGCCTGTCCAATCCTTTAAGAATGTTATATATTTTATGTTTCTATAAGTTTTTATACATAGTAGGGAAAATGAACAGTTGTGCCAGAGAAGAGAGAGATGATGAAGAAATAAAGTCAGAGAACCTGGGATGGAGGAATGGGGATGGTGGGCCGGGTAGTGTTGGACAAAGAACCTTGTAAATGAAGAGATTTTATATTTCCTGAGGACCTATTCCACCCGATGAGTGTGCTAAATTTAAAAGGAATCCCATTCCTCAATTTAGTTCCCTATACAATCTAATTAATCTATTCCCTTGTTCATATCCCTTAACACTAGCCTGACATGGTGAATATGTGGAATTATTTGCCACAGAAGGCTGTGGAGGTAAAGTCAGTGAATAATTTTAAGGCATAGATAGATTCTTGATTAGTACAGTTGTTAGAGGTTATGGGGAGAAGGCAGGAGAATGGTGTTAGGAGGGAGAGATAGATCAGCCATGATTGAATGGCAGAGTAGACATGATGGGCCGAATGGTCTAATTTTACTCCCATATCTTAAGACCTTATTACGCCATCAACCACTTACACCAGGGGTCATTTACAGTGGCCATTTTAATGGCCATGTTCCAACCAGCTCTTCTTAGAGATGTTGAGGAAACTGGAGAACCTGGGGTGGCTACACAGTCACAGGGAGATCATGCAAACTCCACACAGACAGCATCAGAGTCAGAATCGAACTGAAGTTGCTGCAGATGTAAGGCAGCTGTACTATCTGCAGCTCCACTGTGCCAGGAAGGGAGATGTGAAGCATCGAAAAAGAAGGGTGGTAAGTAAGGAAGGAGGCAGTACATGTTATATATAAGGAAATAAGGAACTGCAGATGCTAGATGCTAGTCTACAAAAAAAAAAAAAAAAAGTGCTGGAGTAACTCAGCGGGTCAGGCTGTATGTCTGCGGGACACAGATAGATGACGTTTCGGGTCGGGACCCTTCAGAGTGATGTGTGTGTGTGTGTGTGCGTGTGTAAGAAAAAAAAAGTACAGATGTAAACATGCATGTGGCATAAAGTGCAGAAATGTAGTGCTTGATGTGGTGCTTAGATTGGGTGTTTATTTTGCCAATAATGGCGGCCTCTGTTTGGTGCAACAAAAGCTTTTCACTGTACCTCGACACACATGACAATAAACTAAACTCAAACTGTGAAATACAGTGAGATCACTACAGTAGAACAAATTGTGAATCTCACTGCAAAGGTGATAATCAGGTCAGAGGTGATGGGAGTAGAATTAGGCCATTCGGCCCATCAAGTCTACTCCGCCATTCAATCATGGCTGATCTATCTTTCCCTCCTAACCCCATTCTCCTGCCTTCTCCCCATAACCTCTGACACCTGATGATGATGATGATAATAATAATAATAATAATAATTAATATATTCATAGGGAAAAAATGGAACATATTTGGTGCATTTCCCTATCTCTTGGAGTTTAAAAAGACAATTTTCCTGAATTTTGTTTTTAGGCAGCTGTATATGGATGCGGTTGCTGGGCAGAAAACACAGGTGGCCATAATGTGTATTCTACAGCTGTGAGTACATCAGGTATTAACTATAAATGCAAATATTTTTCACTGCTGTCCATCTTCACCTGCATTATTTACCGTCACCTCCAAGCCTATCTTCATGAATACTTTATGACTGATTTTACCTAAGATACACACAAAAAACTAGAGTAACTCAGCGGTTCAGGTGGCATCTCTGGAGAAAAGGAATAGGTGACTTTTCTGGTCGAGACCCTTCTTCAGACTGAGAGTCAGGGGGAAAGGGAAACGGAAACAAAAAATATAACCGGTGATATAGAGAGATATAGAACGAATGAGTGAAAGAAATGCAAAAAGTAACGATGATCAAAGAAAGTTGGAGACCACAATGGGCCATTGTTGGCTGTGGGCTAATTGTTAACGAATTATACAGACAGTGAAACTCATCAGGACGACAGCGAAACTGGTACGATGTCTAGGGTGGGGGAGGGATGGAGAGAGATAGGATGCAAGGGTTACTTGAAGCTAGAGAAATCAACAGTGATACTGCTGGGTTGTAAGCTGCCCAAGTGAAACATGAGGTGCTGTTCCTCCAATTTGCATTTGGCTTCACGAATGGACTCTTATTTCTTTCTTTGAGAATTCACAGGAGGTAAAAGTGTGGGCGTTTGACTCCTCCTTTATTTGACGTATTGTGAGGAACCAGAGCAAACATTTCCCCATCCTAAGAGTAGAGAGTACCATTTTAATTGACTGGAAGGATATTGACTTGACTATTGGAAAAAGAAGTTGCTCAAAACAAATTCCGTGATAAGCTGGCAAAAGTGTGCCGCCTTAACATCCTGGTGAAAACCCAGTCCTGTGTCACTTGCAAATGGATTTTGGATCGAGTTTGTTGCTTTTTCAAAGGCAGAAGGTTCTGCATTGCAGTCACAGAGTGATACAGTGTGGAAACAGGCACTTCGGCCCAACATGCCCACACCGGCCAACATGTCCCAGCTACTGAAGAGTCTGAAGAAGGGTCTTGACTCGAAACATCACCCATTCCTTCTCTACAGAGATGCTGCCTCATCCCCCCTGAGTTATTCCAGCTTTTTCTGTCTATCCCAGCTACACTAGTCGGTTTAAGTTGAATTGCATAGACATCATTGATGGGACTGTGTTGATCTTTATCTTTGTAAATATACAGTGCATGGTCTTGGTTGATGCAAATATTTGTGGAGGTGCCAAGCCCTTGCATGAGAATAATAATGATTACAATCAGATTTGGACGTGTTGAGAAGCAGTCCATGGCTTTGAAGAGATCCTTTAGTGTTATCCGCGTGTAAGAAGGAACTGTAGACGCAGGCTGGTTAATACGTAGCATTGTGGCTCAGACCACATGCATCTTGCTGCCTGCATAATGTATTCACCATGGCTCGTGATTTCTACAGTTTAGCTCTGACAACAGCAGATAGTGCATTAACATGCATGAAACAAAATAAAATCAAACATTGTCAGTTTTAAGACCATAAATAGGCCATGCCATATCAAGAATGGTACAGTATATAAGTTCACAAGTGATAGGAGCAGAATTAGGCCATTTGGCCCATCAAATGGCCTAATTGACTGGAAAAACTTTTTCAGTCAGAGAGTTGTGAATCTGTGGAATTCTCTGCCTCAGAAGGCAGTGGAGGCCAATTCTCTGAATGCATTCAAGAGAGAGCTAGATAGAGCTCTTAAGGATAGCGGAGTCAGGGGGTATGGGGAGAAGGCAGGAACTGGGTACTGATTGAGAATGATCAGCCATGATCACATTGAATGGGAGTGCTGGCTCGAAGGGCCGACTGGGCTCCTCCTGCACCTATTGTCTGTTGTCTAAGACTATGACTCTGTGTACTCCGCCATTCAATCATCTCTCCCTCCTAACCCCATTCTCCTGCCTTCTCCCCATAACCCCTGACAACCGTACTAATCAAGAATCTCTCAATCTCGGCCTTAAAAATATCCATTGACAGCCTCCACAGCCTTCTATGGCAATGAATTCCACAGATTCACCACCCACTGACTAAAGAAATTCCTCCTCATCTCCTTCTTAAAGGAATGTCTTTTTAGTCTGAGGCTATGACCTCTGGTCCTAAACTCTCCCACTAGTGGAAACATCCTCTCCACTCTATCCAGGCCTTTCACTATGAGGAGGGTCTTGATCCTGTTGCCCACATTTGCTCTCCAACCAATTCAATGAATCCAACTCTCCTGTCCTTTATCCAAGGTTCTACAATGCACTACATTAAGTAAATAGCCAAAAAAAAATTTTTTAAGTACCAATGAATCTGCTTCCACCACCCTTTGATCATAACAGTACTGGTAGGGAAAAAAAGAACATTTCCCCAACTTGCCAATTTAGCTTCCCAATCTTGCTAATTTAGGGGAATCAAGAACCAGATACAGGTTTAAGGTGAGGAGGTAAATATTTAATAGGAACCTGAGGGGTAACCTTTTCACACAAAGAGTGGTAGTGTACAGAACGAGCTGCCAGTTGAAGCAGGTACTATCGCAACGTTAGAAAAACATTTGAACAGGCACATGGATAGGATAGGTTTAGAAGGATTTGGGCCAAACGCAGGCAGGTGGGATTAATGTAGATGGGGCATGTTGATTGGTGTGGGCAAGTTGGGCCAACGGCCCTGTTTCCATGCTGTATGAATCTGAGCTCTCCAAGTTCTTTCCTTAGTTACTAGGCTGCAGAATAGCAGAAGGCACTGTTTGACCAAAGATAGACACAAAAACCTGGAGTAGACAGACACAAAAATCTGGAGAACTCAGCGGGTCAGACAGCATCTCTGGAGAAAAGGAATAGGTGACGTTTCAGGTCGAGACCAGCGATGCTGTCTGACTCGCTGAGTTACTCCAGCTTTTTGTGTCTATATTCGGTTTAAACCAGCACCCACAGTTCCTTCATGTGCATTGTTTGATCATGTGTCATATCTTCCCCTTTGCTTTATCAATTGTACGTGAGTTTGACTCGATTGTATTTATGTACAGTATGATCTGATCTGTTTGGAGAGCATGCAAAGCAAAGCTTTTCATTGTACCTCGTTTAGTGCATTTTTTGTCATTTTACTTAAAGTACCAGACAACTGATTGTAAAATTGAGTAAGGGCTCATGGGTTTGGAGATCACATATGGGCATTGTTCGAGGATGAGTTAAAGAACAGAGAAGGGAATACGAATATTTAAGTTATTTTCAGATTGACAGGTGACATTGGGCGCCACAAAGACCACGCCTTGATCTTTAAGCTGTTCATAAACTTATTTAGAAACTATTATTAACTGGGAAAAAGGGACTGAGTGCATGGCACACACGTTCATAGGTAATACAGTAACAGCGCGAAGTTAAGGAGGAAGTTAGTATAATTAGCTTGCAAACGAATACAAGCTGGAAAGAATGCAGATAAGATTTACGAGGGTTTTGCTGGGACTCGAAGCCTGAGCTTTAGTGAGAGGTTGGGCAGGCAAGGAGATTATTCCTAAGAGCGCCGGAGGCTGACGGGTGATTTTATAAAGTTGCATAAAATCATGAGGGGAATAGATAGGGTGAATGCAAAGAGCTTTTTACCCAAGGTAGGGGGAATAAGTTCACAAGTGATAGTAGCAGAATTAGGCCATTCGGCCCATCACGTCTACTCCGCTAGTCAATCATGGCTGATCTATCTCTCCCTCCTAACCTTATTCTCCAGCCTTCTCCCCATAACCCCTGACACCCGTACTAACGAGTATCTGTGGAATTCTCTGCCTCAGAAGGCAGTGGAGGCCAATTCTCTGAATGCATTCAAGAGAGAGCTAGATAGAGCTCTTAAGGATAGCGGAGTCAGGGGGTATGGGGAGAAGGCAGGAACGGGGTACTGATTGAGAATGATCAGCCATGATCACATTGAATGGCGGTGCTGGCTCGAAGGGCCGAATGGCCTCCTCCTGCTCCTATTGTCTATTATCTATTGTCTATAACAAAATCAAGACCCAGAGGACATAGATTTAAAGTGAGAGAGGAAAGGTTTAACCTGTGGCAACTTTTTCACTCGTAAGGGCAAGGTCTCTGGATCAAGCTGTCAGGGGAGGTAGTTGAGGCAGGTATTACAGCAGCATTTAAAAGTCACGTGGGCAGGCATGGTTTAGAGGGATAGGGGCCAAATATGGACAACTGTAATCAATCTGAGTAGCGTAGATGGACATCATGGTTGGTTAGCATAGACGAGTTGGGCCGAAAAGCCCGTTTACATCCTGTGTGACTTTATGACACTCAGTGGGCTAAGTAGACAAGTTCACCAGTCCACGCCGACCATCAATCACCCATTTACACTCGGTCTAGGTTATCCCACTTTCGCATCCACTCTCTCCACATGTCTTTGGGATGTGGGAGGAAACCAGAACGCCCAGAGGAAACCCATGGAGTCACAGGGGGGATGTGCAATCTCCACACAGACAGGACCCGGGATCAGGATCGAACCTGCGCCTCTGACACTGAGACAGCAGCTCTACCAACTATATCACTGTGCCACCCCTAACAAATCTTTCTGTCGACATTTAGCGCACCTAACCTCTACCATGCTGTGTTTAGTAGTGTGGTTCCCATTAAAAGTATTTTGTATCAAAAAGCTCTGAAAGGTAACGGGGAGAAAAGATGAGGTACGAGGGTAAGCTAACCTATAATATAAAGGAGGATAGTAAAAGCTTTTTTAGGTATGTGAAGAGGAAAAAAATAGTCAAGGCAAATGTGGGTCCCTTGAAGACAGAAGCAGGGGAATTTATTATGGGGAACAAGGAAATGGCAGATGAGTTGAACCGGTACTTTAGATCTGTCTTCACTAAGGAAGATCCAAACAATCTCCCAGATGTTCTCGTGGCCAGAGATCATAGGGTGACGGAGGAACTGAAGGAAATCCACATTAGGCAGGAAATGGTGTTGGGTAGACTCATGGGACTGAAGGCTGATAAATCCCCAGGGCCTGATGGTCTGCATCCCAGGGTACTTAAGGAGGTGGCTCTAGAAATTGTGGACGCATTGGTGATCATTTTCCAATGTTCTATAGATTCAGGATCAGTTCCTGTGGATTGGAGGGTAGCTAATGTTATCCCACTTTTTAAGAAAGGAGAGAGAGAGAGAAAACGGGAAATTATAGACCAGTTAGTCTGACATCAGTGGTGGGGAAGATGCTGGAGTCAATTATAAAATTGCGGAGCATTTGGATAGCAGTAACAGGATCATTCCGAGTCAGCATGGATTTACGAAGGGGAAATCATGCTTGACTAATCTTCTGGAATTTTTTGAGGATGTGACTAGGAAAATTGACAGGGAAGAGCCGGTGGATGTGGTGTACCTCGACTTTCAGAAAGCCTTCGACAAGGTCCCACACAGGAGATTAGTGGGCAAAATTAGAGCACATGTTATTGGGGGTAGGGTACTGACATGGATAGAAAATTGGTTGACAGACAGAAAGCAAAGAATGGGGATAAATGGGTCCCTTTCAGAATGTCAGGCTGTGACTAGTGGGGTACCGCAATGTTCGGTTCTGGGACCGCAGCTATTTACAATATACATTAATGACTTGGATGAAGGGATTAAAAGTACCATTAGCAAATTTGCAGATGATACAAAGCTGGGTGGTAGTGTGAATTGTGAGGAAGATGCTATGAGGTTGCAGGGTGACTTGGACAGGTTGTGTGAGTGGGCGGATGCATGGCAGATGCCGTTTAATGTGGATAAGTGTGAGGTTATCCACTTTGGTGGTAAGAATAGGAAGGCAGATTATTTTCTGAATATTGTCAAGTTAGGAAAAGGGGATGTACAACGAGATCTGGGTGTCCTAGTGCACCAGTCACTGAAAGGAAGCATGCAGGTACAGCAGGCAGTGAAGAAAGCCAATGGAATGTTGGCCTTCATAACAGGAGTTGAGTATAGGAGCAAAGAGGTCCTTCTGCAGTTGTACAGGGCCCTAGTGAGACCGCACCTGGAGTACTGTGTGCAGTTTTGGTCTCCAAATTTGAGGAAGGATACTCTTGCTATTGAGGGCATGCAGCGTAGCTTTACTAAGTTAATTCCCGGAATGGCGGGACTGTCATATGTTGAAAGACTGGAGCGACTAGGCTTGTATACACTGGAATTTAGAAGGATGAGAGGGGATCTTATCGAAACATGTATGATTATTAAGGGGTTGGACACGTTAGAGGCAGGAAACAATGTTGGGGAGTCCAGAACCAGGGGCCACAGTTTAAGAATAAAGGGTAGGCCATTTAGAACGGAGATGAGGAAAAACTTTTTCAGTCAGAGAGTTGTGAATCTGTGGAAGTCTCTGCCTCGGAAGGCAGTTGAGGCCAATTCTCTGAGTGCATTCAAGAGAAAGCTAGATAGAGCTCTTAAGGATAGCGGAGTCAGGGGCTATGGGGAGAAGGCAGGAACGGGGTACTGATTGAGAATGATCAGCCATGATCACATTGATTGGTGGTGCTGGCTCGAAGGGCCGAATGGCCTACTCCAGCACCTATTGTCACCAAGGCTGCTGCCTTACTGCACCGGAGACCCGGGTTCGATCACGACTAGGGGTGCTGTCTGTATGGAGTTTGTACGTTCTCCCTGTGACCGCGTGGGTTTTCTCCGAGATCTTTGGTTTCCTCCCACATGCCAAGGTCTGTAGGTTAAATGACTTGGTATAAATGTAAATTGTCCCCAGTGTGTGTAGGATAGTGTTAATGTGTGGGGATCGCTGGTTGTTGCGGACTCGGTGGGCCGAAGGGTTTGTTTCCACGCTGGATCTCTAAACTAAACCAAACTAAAATGTCACGGGCTGCAAAGTCTTTATCATATGGTGGACAGAACAGAAACAAACTTTTTTTTTTGTCTCTTAACGGGAGGTTCTTTCAAGTTTGGAAATTGAAAACGTGTGTATCTTAATGCAGTAAATGTATGTGTGTTCTTTCACATGCACCTGTTTCTAATTTGCAAACATGAAAGATGTCTGCATCAAAAGACCTTCAAAAAAATCCCAATTCTTCCATGATGCCCAATGAACATGAAGCACACAAGTGGTGGTGATTGTTTAAGTTATGGTTTCCAAACTCTTATTGTTAATTTCAACAAATAAATTTGTGTGTGTGTGTGTGACTCCTCGGCATCTTATTAGCCTTTGGTTGAGATTCCCATCCAATAATCGTTACTCAGATTGATTTTCCTTTGAAGAATAATCCCATTGTGGTTTGAATAGAGTTCTGACAGAACTGAGAGAGGGTAAACACAGTGACGCTTTAACGTTGATTTTGCTTCAAATAAACATCGTTTCAAACACAGCATGCTGGCTAATGTTAAGTAACATAGAAAGGTTTAGATTAGTTTAGTTTAGAGATACAGCGCGGAAACAGGCCCTTCAGCCCACCGGGTCCGCACCGACCAGCGATCCCCGCACATGAACACTATCCTACACACACTAGGGACAATTGTACAATTATATTTAATTATGCTTTCAAGAGAGAGTTAGATAGAGCTCTTAATGATAGCAGAGTCAGGGGGTATGGGGAGAGGGCAGGAACGGGGTATTGATTGTGGATGATCAGCCATGATCACATTGAATGGCGGTGCTGGCTCGAAGGGCCGAATGCCCTACTCCTGCACCTATTGTCTATACCAAGCTAATTAACCTACAAGCCTGTACGTCTTTGGTGTGTGGGGAGAAACTGTAGATCCCGAAGAAAACACACGGGGGGAACGTACAAACTCCGCACAGACACCACCCGTAGTCAGGAACGAACTGGCGCCGTAAGGCAGCAACTCTACCGCTGCGCCACCGTGCCGCCCTAAGGAGGTTGTTATCATTTTTCATCTGTTTTAATCTGTTTATATTTAAGTGACCACCTTTCCAAATCTGATTTCTTAATCTGCTATTTCTTAAAATGTTTCCCAATTTAGGTTGTGGTGAACATCTAGTGCGGACCATGTTGGCCAGGGAATGTTCAGTGGCCCTTCAGTCCGAAGATGCCCACCAAGCCCTGTTGGAGACTATGCAAAAGAAATTTGTTCGTAAGCTCCATTCACTTGTTCCTTCTAATGCAATGGAGTTTAGAGTATTGTCACGTGTACCGAAGTATAGTGAAAAGCTTTTGTTGCGTGTGGAAAGTCGGCAGAAAGACAATACATGATTACAATCGAGCCATTTACAGTGTATAGATACATGATAAGGGAATAACGTTTAGTGCAAGGTAAGGTCCGATCAAAGATAATCCGAGGGTCACCAATGAGGTACATAGGAGTTCAGCACTGCTCTCTGGTTGTGGTAAGATGGTTCAGTTGCCTGATAACAGCTGGGAAGAAACTGTCCCTGAATCTGGAGGTGTGCGTTTTCACACTTCTATGCCTTTTGCCAGATGGGAGAGGGGAGAAGAGGGAGTGGCCAGGATGCGACTCGTCCTTGATTATGCTGCTGGCCTTGCCGAGGCAGCGTGAGGTCTCTTTTAATCTTCATACCTGCTCAAGCATAGTTTTCTATTTTCTCCTTTTATCACCAAAGTATTTGACTTTTTGAGGAGGAATTTCTTGGTGGCGAATCTGTGGAATTCATTGCCGCAGAAGACTGGACGCTAAGTCCATGGATATTTTTGTAAGGTGGCGATATCCCTTACAACTTATGAACTTTTTATAAACAAGGACTGAATGAGATTGAAGGAACAAGGATACAGCGTACTGGAGTAACTCAGCGGGTGGAGCTGCACCTCCTGCCTACTTTGAAGAAGTGAGGATGGGTTCATAATTTGGAGCAATTGAGTTTGGAGAACTGTGATGGTCAAATTAAAATAGATGGTTGATTGAACTACCATTTCCAGTAAAATTTAACACGAGACATGCTTTAGAAACATGAAGCTGAAGATATCTGTAAGTATGGCTTCAGTCACAATTACAGTGAGGCACGAACGAGGATGTTGGCATTCTTTTCTTTAATGAAGATGTTACCATGACTTGAGGGCCTAGGCTGTGGGGAGAGACGAGGCAAGATTGGACTTTATTTATTGGCGTGCAGTAGGATGAGGGTTAGATGCACAGAGTCTTTTACCCAGAGTAAGGGAACCAAGAACCAAAGGACATTCGTTGATTTAAGGTGAGAGGAAAACTTTGATAGGACCCACCTCCCTGGCAGCTCGTTCCATGCACCCACCACCATCCATGTGAAAATGTTGCCCCTCAGGTTCCTATCACATCTTTCCCCTCTCACCTAAAACCTGTGTTCCCCCCCCACCCTCCCGGTTCTTGATGTTGAAATAAATTCTTGCAGATCCTTGATGTCTTAAGGAAACCATTTGATAGCACGGAAAGGGGAGTGGAAGAGGATTTGTAACTATTCACAACTCTGCCTGCCTCAGCTCACCTACTCCGAGAGCCGTCATTGGTGCCTTTAAGCTCTTTCAACTCAATCTTTGCCGCCATGCTATTTAATTAAAAAGCAAAAAAAAAAAAACCTGAAGATTCTGGCAATCTAAAGTAAAAGCAGAACATGCTGGAGATACTCTGCAGATCATGCAACATCTGTGCAAAGGGAGAAAAACAGATCATTAATCTATGTTGAGTTATTAACTCTATACCTCTTTTGCAGAAGTGCTGTGTCTCCAGCATTTTCCAGATTTAACGTTTCATTCCACTCCATGTAAACATGGTCTGCTGCCTGTGTCCCAATGTTCAACAACGACAGTTCTCCTCTATATGCTTGCCTACACTGGATCCCAGTTAAAGTTGCTCAATTCAAAGCCTCATCTTTCTTTTAAATTCCTTGCTGTCCTGTTATCTTCAGCCCTTAGATCCTCTGTGTTCCTCCAGTTCTGGCCTCTTGACAATCCTCAGATTTAACTGCTGTGCCTCAATTTCCCCGAATTACCTCCTTAAACTTTTGTGTCTCTACCTCCACCTTTTAGATGCTCCTTAAAACCCTAGATAGTTTTAGTCTGAAGAAGGGTCACCCATTCGTTCTCTCCAGAGATGCTGCCTGTCCCGCTGAGTTCCGCTAGCATTTTGTGTCTATCTTTGGTGTAAACCAGCATCTGCGGTTCCTTCCTACTCCTTAAAACCCTCATCTTTATCCCAGCTTCTCGTCAAATATGACTGGCATCAAATTAGTATGGTTCCTTGAGGTATTTTGCCAGCTTGAACGTGTAATGGTGGTATAATAAAGGTATACATAATATGTATTCATAATTACATCATTTCTAATTACAATGCAATATAATTTATAAATAAAGATAGTTTAATAAAGGCACCACCAGACTCAAGAACAGCTTCTTCCTCTCTGTTATCAGGCTTCTCAATGTTCCTTCCATAACTAGGGTGCTGTCCGATTCACCTCTACCTCATTGTGGACATTGGACTTTGTCCAAGGGACTTGTGCTCCACAATGCTGAGAACTATATTCTGAACTCTGTATCTTCCCCTTTGCTCTACCTATTGTACTTGAGTTTGACTTGATTTTATTTGTGTATAGTATTATCTGATCTGATTGGATAGCATGCAAATCAAGATGTTTTACTCTACTACAGTACACATGACAATAATAAACCTAAACCTACAACCTGGCATCATTGTGCATTGGAAGTGTCTGCATTTTTACAGTTAATGTCACCTGAAGACGACTTTTAGGTTAGCAATGGGAAGATATCCAGGCCTCTCAAGGTCACTTGAGGTTATCACACTTCAGTACATAAAGCATTGAAGGGATTGAAGAAACGATCCCCCCACATCACACTGACTATTGTACCCATCCACAATGATCCCACTAACCCACATTAGAGTACTTGCCTCCACCACCTCCCCAGACAGTGCATTCCAAATTCCAAACACGCACTACGCAAAGTAAAATCCCATTCAAATCCTCTCTGAACCCCCTACTTATCTCAAACCTTTTGCCCTTTTGTACCCCAGTGGTATGAATATTGATTTATCTAACTTCAAGTAGCCCCCGCGTTCCCTCTCTCTCTCCATCCCTACCCCATTCCAAGTCGCACCAGCTTCTCGTTCTCACCTAGCAAACAGCTAACAAGGTATCATCCTTTATTATCGTTACTTTTTTGCATATCTTTAATTCATTTGTTCTATATCTCTACATCACCGTCTATACCTCTCGTTTCCCTTCCCACTGACTCTAGTCTGAAGAATGGTCTCGACCCGAAACATCACCTATTCCTTCTCTCCAGAGATGCTGCTGGTCCCGCTGAGTTACTCCAGCATTTTGTGTCTTATCTCTGCCCTTTTGTCTTAGATAACCCTCCCACAGGAAGAAAATATTCCAATCCATCCCCTTCCCAATCTTCCATGCCTCTAGTCAGGATAATAAAGGCCCCCCATGAGAAGCGTCACCTATCCATGTTCACTGGAAATGCTGCCTGACCAGCTGAGTTACTCCAGCACTCTGTGTCCTTTTGTATGCTAAATGATATGGTGTTGGAAAGTACTGATTTATTTTAATTGCTTCTGACAGCTAAGCTTACTTACCATCTCTGCTCAGGAAGGACATTGATCCTTGTCAAAACATGCCACTTATTCACACCACTTGCTTTTATTTTATTGCTGCCTAGAAAATTAATCACTAATTCAGCTGTGGTACCAGTGGGACACGATGCATTGGAAATAGTTGCACCTGTTTTGTTTTGAAACTGGGCCATTACATTCAAGTTTGAAAGGCAGCTTTGTTGGGCAAATTTTGATTCCTTTTTTTAAAAAACAATCTCACTTCAAAGGATTCCTTGAAAGGAAAACATTGTATGGTAGATAATTTGGTAAATTTGCATATCGTTAATAAAATCATGCAGTGTACTGGCGGTACAGAGCATTGAACTGCCAGTCCAGTTCAACATACCTTTATTGGGTAAGAGTAAAGATTACATTTGTACTAAATTAATAGTAATTTAGTCGTGTATTTAAATGTCATGTCTGGCTGATAATTGGTTAAATTGTGCATGGTATCCTTAAAGGTGTGTTACAGTTCAGCACTGAAGAATAAATATAAGGCTGTGTTTAGAGATATCCCTTGCAGATGCATAAATTTGTGGGGCAGCTGGTTCTGCTACCTCACAGCGCCAGAGACCCGGGTTTGATCCCGACCTCGGGTGGGTCGTCTGTGTGGAGTTTGCACGTTCTCTTTGTGACCCTATGGGTTTCCTCCAGGTTGTCCAATTTCCTCTCGCACATCACGTAAGACGTGCGGGTTTGTAGATTAATTGGCCCCTGTCAATAAATGCCTCGAATGTGTAGGGAGTGGATAAGAAATTGGGATAACATCGAAATAGTGTGAGCGTGCGATGGGTTGTCGCATGGGACAATATCATGTATTGTCTTTCCACTGACTGGTTAGCACGCAGCAAAAGCTTTTCACTGTACCTCGGTACATGTGACAATAAACTAAACTGATAAACTGAACTGGTGGGCTGAAGGGCCTGTTTCCATGCTGTATATCTAAGCTCTAAAAACTAAATGAGCTACTCTGGAAATGAATTTATAATGGTGCAGTACAGAGTGGTAAAATTGCATTTACAAGCCTATATTTCAATATTGTGGAGGTGGAATCGCAATAGAATCAGTATTTGTTTATTTCTTCACAGAAATATTCCAAATGTCCGACATTTCATAACTGCCTTTCTGTGTACACGCTTTGTTTCACGGTGAGGATCTGAAGGATCTTACATGCCAGTGGAATATTTCATAAAATGCGGATGCATTTTTACTTGTCACTTTTTATAATTGGCCGGGGGTGGGGGGGGAGAGATCAAAGGTGCACAGTGTGTGTGTGTGTGTACGTCCACTTTTTTACTGTCTTCCCGCAAAGGGGATGCCTTGAACAGGCTGTTTGTTAGCAGACCTGAAAGAATACTTGGCAGGACAGGGTAGGTTTTAGCCAGCAGGCGAGAAAGCAGCTTTAGTTACATTTGTCCTGCGAGCAACTGATTGTAGCCCTCACCGTCGGCAGTCAGCATCCTGTTTACAATTTAGATCTGAATCCCAGCGGGACGCGCGTGGCCGCCAGCCAAATTGAGAATGCCTGGCATAGTCATTCGGAGCTCTTTAAGCAGCAGGTGACAGACAAACTGATGGCAGATGTTTTTTGCTTGTGTAGCTTACAAGCAGTATGCAGCGGAGATATTGCTAAATTTGGGCAAGTGGGGTGGAGGGTGAGGGGAGGCCCAGGCAAAGGGTGACGGAGAGTGTAAATATTTAAGAATTGGTTCTTTGAGGGGAAAAATGACTTTAAATTTTTTTTAAAAATCTGATTTGAAAAAAACAAAAGAAACTCTTTCCAAATCCAAGTTCATTGTATACTTTTGTTTTCAAAGTTCTTAAAAAAATAATCCATATTTACCTCATTAAGTCCTTACTATATCGGCCTCCCAATAGTAGGTTACAGCACTGGAGGCAAACACCAAAGTTTACAGTGCTAAATTCCAGTTTGCCCGTAAACTTTGCTGTGCTGTATGACTATGATTCGAAAGTATAGCAACTAAAACCATTATACTTCTTATTCTTTTAATTAAGGTTAATAATGCAACCTTGAATTTAATTACAATAACATCATACAGATTGGCAGAGTGGTCACATATTATAAAGTCATAGAGTCGTACAGCATGGAAACAGGCCCTTCGCCCAACTTGCCCACACTGGCCTACATGTCCTAGCTACACTAGTCCCATCTGCCTACATTTGGCCCATGTCCCTCCAAACCTGTTCTATCCATGTACCTGTCTAACTGTGCCTTAAACGTTGGGATAGTCCCAGCCTCAACTACCTCCTCTGGCCATTCGTTCAATTCGTCCACTACTCTTTGTGTGAAAAAGCTACCCCTCAGATTCCTATTAAATCTCTTCCCCTTCACCTTAAACCTATGTCCTCTGGTCCTCAATTCCCCAACTCTGAGCAAGAGACTCTGTGCATCTAAATATTATTAATTAAGGTTAATAATCCTGAATGTGTTTTACTCTTTGCCTACCATATTCATTTATTTTATCTCTTCTTTACACCTTTTCCAGCCATAAACTCTTACCTTCCCAAACCAAGATGACTTTGTAGCTTACATTATTTGCCTCCTGTTAGATTCAAAGCCACTTCAACATTAAAATCAAAGAATATAATTTTGGAACGAAAATGAAAGCTAACATGTATAATGCATTTCTTTTTGGAGATTCATTTTATCTTTACTGGTGTTCTGGAACGATGAGAAATTAATCACAGATTTGTGTCTGCTCTGCAGTTCCGCTGCTTGGTTATGTGTTTTGACTGGACAGCTGTTTATTGTAGGTGCAGTGGATGGATGCCACTGTGAGTTTTGGTGCTGTTAGGCAGCTCCAGAATCTGAACTAAAATTAAAGGTGAAGATAGACTCAAAAAGCTGGAGTAACTCAGCGGGTCAGGCAGCATCTGTGGAGAGAAGGAATGGGTGATGTTTCAGGCCGAGACCCTTCTTCAGACTAGTCAGTGGAAAGGGAAACGAGAGATATAGAGGGTGATGCGGGGAGATAAAGAACAATGAATGAAAGATACGCAAAAAAGTAACAATGATAAAGGAAACAGGCCAGTGTTGGCTGTTTGTTGGGTGAGAACGAGAAGCTAGTACGACTTGGGGGATAGAGAGAGAGGGAATGCCGGGGTTGCCAGAAGTTAGAGAAATCAACGTTCATACCACTGGGCTGTAAGCTGCCTAAGCGAAATATGAGGTGCTGTTCCTCCAATTTGCGTTTAGCCTCACTCTGACAAAGGAGGAGACCGAGGACAGAAAGGTCAGTGTGGGAATGGGAGGGAGAATTAAAGTGTTTAGCCACCGGAAGATCAGGTAGGTCCAGGCGGACTGAGCGAAGGTGTTCAGCGAAACGATCGCCCAGTCTACGTTTGATCTCGCCCATAAGCCTGTCCCGGCTGAGTTACTCCAGCTTTTTGTGTCTATCTTCGGTTTAAACCAGCATCTGCAGTTCCTTCCTACTAAAATTGAAGGCACCATGAGTGCTTCAGGAGAAAGGGAGGCAGTGGATTACTTGAACTCATCATTCAAACTATTCACAATACTTTGAGTAGCAGTGGGGTGGATAGGTGGGAGAAGGGCAGCAAGAGTCAAGAGTGCAGCACAACAGTTTGTGTGTGTAGGAAGGAACTGCAGATGCTGGTTCACACCAAAGATAGATACAAAACTATGGAGTAACTCAGCGGGACAGACAGCATCTCTAGATAGAAGGAATTGGTGACGTTTCGGGTCAAGATTCTTCTTCATACTAAAGAAGGATCTCGACCTGAAACGTCACCTATTCTTTCCAGAGATGCTGCCTGTCCCGCTGAGTTACTCCAGCATTTTGTGTCCAATCTTCGGTTTGAACCAGGTCATGGTTTTCAGGCTCCTGTACCTTCTTCCTGGTGGCAGGAATGAAATGAGAGCGTGGCCAGGGTGGTGTGGGTCCTTCATGTTGCTGGCTGCCTTTTTGAGGCAGCGCCTCGTATAGACCCCTTCGATAGTGGGGGGGTCAGTGCCCATTATGGAGAGGTTTACAGTGATTCAGGTCCATTGCATCAGATTTATCGTATTGCTGAAACATATTAGAATAGCAGGACAAGAATCCTCCTGTAATGAATAAAAAGACAATGAATATGACTGGTGCTTTAACGGTTAATAAAATGTTTCCACTAGTGGGAGAGTCTAGGACCAGAGGTCATAGCCTCAGAATTAAAGAATGTTAATTTAGGAAGGAGATGAGGAGAAACGTCTTTAGTCAGAGGGTGGTGAATCTGTGGAGTTCCCTGCCACAGAAGGCTGTGGATACCAAGCCAGTGGATATTTTTAAGGCAGAGATAGATAGATTTTTGAATAGTACAGGTGTCGGAGGTTATGGATAGAAGGCAGGAGAGTATGGTTAGGAGGGAGAAATAGATCAGCCATGATTGAATGACGGAGTAGAGTTGATGGGCCGAATGGCCTAATTCTACTATCACTTATGACCTTCTGACATCATTCACGTGTCGGTATGTGCTTATTGCTCTCTTGTTTGCTGTCACCCATTCCCCCTCCCCACCACCATACAATTCATGAAATAATATATTTACTGTAGAATTTCAATATTTTTGTTTTGCCAGTTCCTCAATCCAGGTGGACACCACTTTCCAGCGTTGACGTTTGCATGTGAAGTTTGGAACTTCTGTTATGTTAATATTAGGGATAGACTGCCGATGAGCAAATGGGCAATATTTGTTCTAAATCAAGAAGTTAGCTTTTTGTCACAGGCAGAAGAGGAAAACGGGGTTCTGCTCTGAGACAGCTGCCTTATTTCACAACATTGTGTGGGGCAGCACGGTAGCGCAGCGGTAGAGTTGCTGCCTTACTGCACCAGAGCCCCGGGTCCGATCCTGACCACGGGTGCTGTCTGTACGGAGTTTGTACGTTCTCCCTGTGAGCGCAAGGGTTTTCTCCGGGTGTTCCTGTTTCCTCCCGAATTCCAAAGACGTGCAGGTTTGCTGGGTGATTGGGCTTCTGTAAATTATCTCTAGTGTCTGGGATAGAACTAGTGTACGGTGATCGTTGGTCAGCACGGACTCTGTGGGCCAAAGGGTCTGTTTCCACACTGCATCTCTAAACTAAACCAAACTAAATCTTAAGATGCAATCTCTGACTCTAACATATCTGTGTATTTCTAGTTAGCCTCTGATATCGTTTAATTATGCAAGTCAGATAACAATTCTTTGCTATATTCAGGAACTGAAACAAACAAACCATCTGTCCATTCAATTACATTTGAACCCAATACTGCGGAGTAAAAGTTAATACTTTTATCTAAATAGTTTTTAAATGTTGTTATTGTACGTACCTCAACTACCTCCTCTGGCAGTTTGTTCCATACTCCCACTACCCTCTGTGTGAAAAAGGTGCACCTCAGGTTCCTATGAAAATGGATAGTAATGTTTCAGAGGGAAATGGACCAAACATGGAGAGGTGAGACTAGTGTAGATGGGGCACTTTGGTTGGCATGGGCAAGTTGGGCCGAAGGGCCTGTTAGTGTGCAGCATGACCATATCTGAATAGTTGGATTCCCATATGTTCAGGGTGCTGTTGAAACCACAATCTATATACTAAGGCTCTCATTTGTTTGTTTGTTTGTTTGTTCCTGAACTACAGCCAAAGTGCAATAATTTTAGGCCCACCTTACTCACCGTCATCCCTTTGGTGCTAATGGAAGAAGTTTCATTGAAATTAATGTTATATTTTTTAAGTTATTCACATTTTAAAATGTAAATCTATCTCCGAGGGAGGGAGGGGGGAGGGGTGGAGGGGGGGGGGGAGGAGGGAGGATAAGGGGGGTTGAGGGGGATGGAGTGAGGGAGGGAGGGAGGATAAGGGAGGGGGAAGGGGAGGTGGAGGGGAGAAGGGAGGGGAGGAGGGAGGGGGGAGTGAGGGGAGGGGGAGGAGGGGAGAAGAGGGTGCTGCACCAATGCAGGAGAGGTTTGGGCCCAACGGGTCCACTTGGTCTAGTATAGCTCTAAAGGTTCCACCTGACAGTTTAATCAAACCTGAACAGGTTAGGCATTAATTGCTCCCAAGTCCAAATAGGGACACATACAACGTCGTTGTGCATACTAACCCAGGGAGTAGCTGGATTTCTTCTGTCAGAGCTGCAACGAGCTGCAGTAAAAACGCCAACCTGCTGCCATTTTTGGAGATAAGGGCGGCACGGTGGCATGATAAGGGCGGCACGGTGGCGCAGCGGTAGAGTTGCTGCCTTACAGCGAATGCAGCGCCGGAGACTCAGGTTCGATCCTGACTACGGGCGCCGTCTATACGGAGTTTGTACGTTCTCCCCGTGACCTGCGTGGGTTTTCTCTGAGATCTTCGGTTTCCTCCCACACTCCAAAGACGTACAGCTATGTAGGTTAATTGGCTGGGCAAATGTTAAAAAAAAAATTGTCCCTAGTGTGTGTAGGATAGTGTTAATGTGCGGGGATCGCTGGGCAGCGCGGACCCGGTGGGCCGAAGGGCCTGTTTCCGCGCCGTATCTCTAAATCTAAAATCTAAAAATCTAAATTCTAAATCTAAAAATCTAAAGATTGCGTGGAAACAAATGTATTGTGTCTCTGGACCCACTCTGGGGTTGCTGAATGGAGGTGAGAGAGGTGACGTAGGGACAGGTGCTGCACCTCATGAGGCCGCAGCGGGTAGGAGGGGGTTTGGGTGGGGAAGAATGGGTGAACCAAGGAGTAGTGTCATTGATTGGAAAGGTGTTGTAAAATACCAGCATAGACATGTGTAGGAGGGAACTGCTGATGCTGGTTTACACCAAAGATAGGCACAAATTGCTGGAGTACCTCAGCGGGACACGCAGCATCTCTGGGTAGAAGAAATGGGTGACATTTCAGGTCGAGGTGTGAAGAAGAGTCTTGACCCGAAAAGTCATCCATTCCTTCAATCCAGAGATGTTGCCTGTCCCGCTGAGTTACGCTAACATTTTGTGTCTATCACCAGCATAGACATGATGGGCAGTATAAGCATAATTATTCTATTGTATGCATTTTGTGCCTACCTTTCAATAGGAAAAATAAGCTGTTGATTTCCCTTTTAACTGCTTCAGTTCTACTGCTTTCACAGTAATGGGATCCACATAACTAATACATGCTGTTCCTATTATGATTCACACCAGCTTTCAGGCTAAGAAATACTTGAAATTGTTGCGTTTTCTAGATACGAATTGAAATTTCATCCTACGCCTGGACATGAGTCTGTAACCACAACGGCATGACTAATCTTCTGGAGATTACCATGTAGTTTTTAAGTTATTTATGAAATTCTGCAGAGAATAAACTTATCAATGCCTCTGTTTAACGACGTATTCACAGATGTTTAAAATATATTCACATCTGGATAAAAGAAGGGCAAATAAAATTAAGAAAGGTGAGGTAGTGTTAAGAGACATTGTTCGGGGGGGGTATAAAGCGTTTAGCTTAGTTTAGGTTGGAAACAGGCCTTTCGGCCCAGCAAGTCTGCACCGACCAGCGATCCCCGCACACTAACATTCACCTACAATTTGGTACATTTATACCAAGCCAGTTAACCTACCAACCTGTACGTCTTTGGAGTGTGGGAGGAGACCGATGTTCTTGGAGGAAAACCAAGCAGGTCACGGGGAGAACGTACAAAACTAGCGTTGCAACCTTAAAGGAAACTAGCCTGGCAAGGTTACTGCGTCTAATGATTCATCTCCTTCACTTATACAGAGTTGAAATGACAAGTGTGCTGGAGCGCCCTCAGTTATTAATTCAGCTCATTCACAGTGTCAATCTCCATAATCCGTTCTGAGCCAGCAATGCGAAGGCACTCACTCACTTTCACACATTAACTTAATTAACCATTGAAAGCAAAGCATAATTTTGTTGATCATAATTAGATATTTTGGAAATGTGATTCTGAGAAATTGCAGTATTTCTGTTTTGATCTATGATTCTGTTCAGAGCTATGATTTCAATGTGGCTAATTGCTTTCATTGTGACAGGATATGTGTCACTGTCCAGTAATGCAGATGAGTCTGTATTGGCAGCCGGATCTATGGAAAGATAGCTGTTGATCATTAAACCAGATGCTATAAAAATGTCACGCATTCAGATGGTCCTTTTCATATGTGGTGGTATTTTATGAACAAAGATTTTTCACGATATATTCCTTTGACATACCATACAGATTTTTTGAAGATATCTTCTCCTTTGACAGCTGATAATCATTTGTTCCAATGCATCTGGAAGTTAGTTGCAGGGAGGTGTATAAACAGGTCACTCTTTCTGTTTGCTTTTTCTCATTTCCTTTTCACAGATTGCGAGCCTAGTTTTTGGCAAGATTGCATGTCTAACACTTCTAATCTCTGGATTTTCTTGAAGATGAAATCAATTTTCTTTCTTGCATCAAAACTCTGACAAAGTTTACATTTTGTGTTCACATAGATACATAGACAATAGGTGCAGGAGGAGGCCATTCGGCCCTTCGAACCAGCACCGCCATTCAACGTGATCATGGCTGATCATCCACAATCAGTACCCCGTTCCTGCCTGCTCCCCATACCCCTTGATTCCACCAGCCCTAAGAGCTCTATCTAACTCTCTTTTGAATGCATCCAATGAATCGGCTCCACTGCCTTCTGAGGCAGAGAATTCCACAAATTCACAACTCTGTGTGAAAAAGTTTTTCCTCATCTCAGTTCTAAATGGCCTTCCCCTTATTCTTAAACTGTGGCCCTGGTTCTGGACTCCCCCAACATCGGGAACATGTTTCCTGCATCTACCCTGTCCAATCCCTTAATAATTTTATATGTTTCTATAAGATCTTCTCTCATCCTTCTAAGTCCAGTCTTTCTTCATATGACAGTCCCGCCATCCCGGGAATTAACCTCTTGAACCTACGCTGCACTCCCTCAACAGCAAGAATGCCCTTCCTCAAATTATACTGGATTTTTCTTAAGTCAGCTGTCTACACGCATAGAACATTAATCCTGGGAGTCAACTTTGCCGCCATGTGTAAAACGTTGACCTTTGATGATTTGCAGATATTTATTGGGAATAAGTACAATTTTGAAGCGGTAATTCTTTTGAAATTTGAAAACCGGAGTTATTTTAAGTTTGTGTAGGAGAGAACTGCAGATGCTGGTTTAAATCGAAGGAAGACACAAAATGCTGGACTAACTCAGCGGGACAGTTAGCCACTGTGGAGAGAAGGAATGGGTGATGTTTCGGGTCGAGACCCTTCTTCAGATATTTTAAGTTTGTTAATTCAATTATTTTAAGTTTATTGTCCAACTGCAGTAACACGTTTTGTGTTCTTCATAGGTTCACCATTCCTAGCCTGTGAGGACTCTGTACTTGGTGGAGTCATAGTTCTCCGTTGCTGCAGATGTTCAATGGATTCTGAGTCGGCACTGAACACACAAGCCCTCCTAGGTAATCAATACATTTCCAATACAATCGTTATGCTGCTTCGTACCAGATAGCTGATTAAATATTACTGATTGTATGCCTCGTCATCTTCCCCTCCACTATCAATGAACCATTCTACATTTCCATGATCATCGTCTGCATTGATCTGTGTTTTCACACCTTACCCTTCCATCATCTCTATGTCTCCTTCTCCCCTGACTCTCAGTCTGAAGAAGGGTCTCGACCCGAAACCTCTCCCATTCCTACCCTCCAGAGATGCTGCCCGTCCAGCTGAATTACTCCAGCAATTTATGTCTATCTTTGGTGTAAGCCAGCATCTGCAATTCCTTTCTACACATAAGTAAGGAACCTGTTGATCTCCCAATCAAGGTAGTTTGTTGTTCACATTCCTTCTGTTGGACATTTTACCTAGTACGTAGGGCGGCACGGTGGAGCAGCGGTAGAGTTGCTGCCTCACAGCACCAGAGACCCGGGTTCCATCCTGACTACGGGTGCTGTCTGTGCAGAGTTCGTACATTCTCCCCATGACCTGCGTGGGTTTTCTCCGGGATCACCAGTTTCCTCCCACACTCCAAAGACATACAGGTCTGTAGGTTAATTGGCTTGGTATAATTGTAAGTAGTCCCAAGTGTGTAGAGGATAGAGTAGGTGTGCGGGGATCACTGGCATGTTTGCTACTGAATTTGAAACGAGTGATAAGCCAGAGGATAGAATTAGCCATTTTCCTTCCTAACCTGACCTTTATTTTTCTCCACATTGAAGGTACTTTTGAAAAAAAATGAAGGAGGCTTTTTTTCTTATTGATTTTATTTTTATGTTTTTGAAACATAGAAAAAAAAATAGGTGTGGGAGTAGGCCATTCGGCCCTTCGTGCCAGCACCACCATTCAATATGATCATGGCTGATCATCTAAAATCAGTACCCCGTTCCTGCTTTTTCCCCCATATCCCTTGATTCCGTTAGCCCTAAAAGCGAAACCTAACTCTTTCTTGAAAACATCCAGTGAATTGACCTCCACTGCCTTCTGTGGCAGAGAATTCCACAGATTCACTACTCTCTGGGTGAAAAAGTTTTTCCTCACCTCAGTCCTAAATGGCCCACCCCATTTGTGACAATTGAAGACACAATATCTTTTATACATCTACCAATGTATTATACTGGCCAAACAAATCTGGAGACCTCGGTAAAGTAATTAAAGCAGCATTGTGGTCCCTGCACATCATTGTTCCAGAACTTAATTTGGACTTAATTTTGGACAGAGAGGTTTAGTTTTGAGATACAGCGTGGAAATTGGCCCTGTGGCCCATCGAGTCCGCACCATCCAGCGATCCCCACACATTAACACTGTCCTACACACACTAGGGACAATTTTACATTGATACCAAGCCAATTAACCTATAAACGTATACGACTTTGGAGTGTGAGAGGAAACTGAAGATCTCAGAGAACACCCACGCAAACTCCGTACAGACAAGCACCCATAGTCAGAATCGAACCCAGGTCTCTGGCACTGTAAGGCAGTAGCTCTTTCACCATGCCACCGTCCCACCCTTGTATGTATGTGCATGAAGTTACTGCATAGAGAGAGAGGCAAGCAGCCAGATAAGGCTCCTGTTTTTTTATATGCATGCTTCCAAGTTTTTCTGCCAACTGGACTCAGTTGGATGTCATGGGGACACTGGAAAATGGGAATCAAATGCTTTTCTTTCTTCGCCCGCCCTAACACAAGCCTTCAAAAGAGATTAAATTATACTGAAGATTATATTGAAGATGGTAAAACATAATGGTAGCATTTATTTCAAGAGAGCTGGAATACAAAAGCAGGGATGTAATGCTGAGGCTCTATAAAGCGCAGGTCAGGCTGCATTTGGAGTACTGTGAGCAATTTTGGGCACCATATCTGAGGAAGGATGTGCTGGCTCTGGAGACGTTCCAGAGGAGGTTTACAAGAATGATCCCAGGAATGAGCGGGTTAACTTATGATGGCCGTTTGTCGGCACTGGGCCTGTAATCGCTGGAGTTTAGAAGAATGAGGGGGGACCTCATTAAAACTTACCGAATAGTAAAAGGCTTGGATAGAGTGGATGTGGAGAGGATGTTTTCACTAGTGGGAGAGTCTAGGACTAGAGGTCACAGCCTTAGAATTAAAGGATGTTCCTTTAGGAAGGAGATGAGAAGGAATTTCTTTGGTCAGAGGGTGGTGAATGGAGGCAGTCAATGGATATTTTTAAGGCAGAGATAGATAAATTCTTGATTAGTATAGGTGTCAGGGGTTATGGGGAGAAGACAGGAGAATGGGGTGAGGAGGGGGAGATAGATCAGCCATGATTGAATGGCGGAGTCGATTTGATGGGCCGAAAGGCCTAATTATGCTCCTATCACTTATGACCTTATGATTAACACTAGAACAACACTTCTTATGATACAAAGTTAATATCCCAATCTCGTTGTACCTCCCAATCTCGTTGTACCCCTGGGTACAATGACAATAAAGATATATTGTATTGTATTGTATTGTATATATGAAGGTAAACCTCTTTTTCTAAACCAACTAAACAATCCTATCGTCATGGATAAGAGAGATTCCCGCTGATCATTAAAACAGAGGAGAAATTAGGAAAATACCGAACAATTGACCTTAAATATTATTCACTTGCAGTTTGAGCACTAAATTATTTTTATTTTAAGCAAATCCTCCTTCATTAAACATAGTGAAATTTAGATTTGTATTAGAGAATGAAATGGACTAGCTTTGTCATAGCATGCCAACTAAACTTGAAATTACTGCTCTTTGAAAATTTACAGCTTTTTGTTTGACCTGAACATTGGAAGGTACAGCACAAGAGCAGGCCCTTCGGCCCACGACATCCGTGCTGAAAACGATGCCAAGACAAACCCTATCTGCCTCTCTCATATCTCTCCATTCCCTGCATATGCACGTGCCGATCTGAAAGCCTCCTAAACACCACTATAGTATCTGCCTCCACCACCACCACCACTCCTGGGAGCTGTTCCAGGCACCCACCGCTCTTTGTGTATAAAACAAAACAACTTGCCTCGCACATCTCCTTTCAACGGGACAGGCAGCATCTCTGGAGAGGAGGAATGGGTGACGTCTCGGGTCAAGACGCTTCCTCAGATTTGAGTATGAAGAAGTTGTCTCGACCCGAAACGTCACCCATTCCTTCTCTCCAGAGATCCTGCCTGTCCCGCTGAGTAAACCAGCAGCTGCAGTTCCTCCCTACATTAAATCTCCTTTCAAACGTAGCCCCTCTCACCTTGAAGTCTTTGATATTTCCATTCTGGGAATACTGTTCCGACTGCCTTGTTTGGCGTTGTATTTGACCTGAATAACTGAATAATGTTCTGTATTCACTAGAGTTTAGAAGGATGAGAGGGGATCTTACAGAGACGGATAAAATTATAAAAGGACTGGACAAGCTGGATGCAGGAAAAAGTTCCCAATGTTGGGGGAGTCCAGAACCAGGGGCCACAGTCTAAGGGGAGGCCATTTAAAACTGAGGTGAGAAGAAACCTTTTCACCCAGAGAGTTGTGAATTTTTGGAATTCTCTGCCATGGAAGGCAGTGGAGGCCAATTCACTGGATGAATTTAAAAGAGAGTTAGATAGAGCTCTAGGGGCTAGCGGAATCAAGGGATATGGGGAGAAGGCAGGCACGGGTTACTGATTGTGGGTGATCAGCCATGATCACAATGAATGGCGGTGCTGGCTCGAAGGGCTAAATGGCCTCCTCCTGCACCTATTTTCTATGTTTCTACAGTGCATTCAGAAAGTATTCAGACCCCTTCACTTTTTCCACATTTTGTTACGTTACAACCTTAATTTTCACAAATATCACATTGTAGCGCGTCGATAAAGGCCCGAAATAAAGGCAAGGAGCCAGGTATTTCGGGAACGTTATATTTTATTGTACCTCGGTTATCAGACGGGTCTAGTCTGCCGGAATGGCTTGGCGCCCAAACCTTGTCCTTATATACCTGGTCCCGGACCGCCTCCCTGGACTGGTCCATTCCCGTGCCAAGGGGTCGGTAGAAGTATGGCCCGACCCTTGGGAGCCGCCACAGTACCCCCCCCAGAACCGGAGGCACGAAACGCACTGGTGGTCGCACAACCCGACCGGACTGCGTACGGTAATCGATCGACAGAGGTGCCGGCGGAGGCACAGTTGGAGGGACAGGTGGTGGGACCCGCAAAGGGGGGCGACCTCGTGGCCGAGGCTGGGCAACCCGCACCGGTTGGTCGATGTCTAAGTGGGCCGGCTTCAGGCGGTCAATTGACACGGCCTCCGGCCGGCCCCCCATGTCCAAGACAAAGGTTGTCTGTCCGTGCTCCAGCACCCGGTACGGGCCCTCATACGGCCTCTGGAGCGGCCCCCGGTGGGCGTCACGGCGCAGGAACACAAAGGCGCAGTCCCGGAGGCCGTGTCAATTGACCGCCTCCCTGGACTGGTCCATTCCCGTGCCGAGGGGTCGGTAGAAGTATGGCCCGACCCTTGGGAGCCGCCACAACATTTACATAAATATTCAGACCTTTTACTCAGTACTTTGTTGAGGCACCTTTGGCAGTGATTACAGCTTCAAGTCTTCTTGGGTATGACGCTACAAGCTTGGCACACCTGTATTAGGGTAATTTCTCCCATTCTTCTCTGCAGATCCTCCCAAACTCTGTCAGGTTGGATGGGGAGCGTCGATACACAGCTATTTTCAGGTCCCTCCAGAGATGTTCAATCGAGTTCAAGTCCGGGCTCTGGCTGGGCCACTCAAAGACATTCACAGATTTGTCACAAAGTCACTCCTGCGTTGTCTTGACTGTGTGCTTAGGGTCATTCTCCTGTTGGAAGGTGAACCTTCGCCCCAGTCTGAGGTTCTGAACGCTCTGGAGCAGGTTTTCATCAAGGATCCCTCTGTATTTTGCTCCGTTCATCTTTCCCTCGATCCTGACTAGTCTCCCAGTTCCTGCTGCTGAAAAACATCCCCACAGCATGATGCTGCCACCACCATGCTTCACCGTAGGTATGGTATTGGCCAGGTGATGAGCGGTGCCTGGTTTCCTGCAGACGTGACGCTTGGCATTCAGGTCAAATTCAATCTTGGTTTCATCAGACCAGAGAATCTTGTTTCTCATGCTCTGAGAGTCCTTTAGGTGCCTTTTGGCAAACTCCAGGCGGGCTGTAATGTGCCTTTTACTGAGGAGTGGCTTCCGTCTGGCCACTCTACCATAAAGGCCTGATTGGTGGAGTGCTGCAGATATAGTTGTCCTTCTGGAAGGATCTCCCATCTTCACAGAGGAACTCTGGAGCTCTGTCAGAGTGACCATCGGGTTCTTGGTCACCTCCCTAACCAAGGCCCTTCTCTCCCGATTGCTCAGTTTGGCCGGGCAGCCAGTTCTATGAAGAATCCTGGTGGTTCCAAAGTTCTTCCATTTAAGAATGACGGAGGCCACTGTGCTCTTTGGATTTGCAATGCTGCAGAAATTGTTTTCTACCCTTCCCCAGATCTGTGTCTCAACACAATCCTGTCTCGGAGGTCTACGGACAATTACTTCAACTTCATTGCTTGGATTTTGCACTGACATGCACTGTCAACTGTGGGACCTTATATAGACAGGTGTGTGCCTTTCCAAATCATGTCCAATCAATTTAATTTACCACTGGTGGGCTCCAATCATGTTGTAGAAACATCTCAAGGATAATCAATGGAAACAGGATGAACCTAAGCTCAATTTTGAGTGTCAAATCAAAGGGTCTGAATATTTATGTAAATATGATATTTCAGTTATTTCTTTTTCATTACTTTGCAGAAATTTCTAAACACCTGTTTTTGCTCCTTCATTCTGGGGTATTGTGTGTAGATTGATGATAAGAAAAATGAATTTAATCCATTTTTAAATAAGGCTGTAACGTAACAAAATGTGGAAAAAGTGAAGGGGTCTGAATACTTTCTGAATGCACTGCATGTCTATGTAACTGCTTCTATAATGCCACTTGATTTTACTTTCATCATATTTTAAACTTTCTCCCATGCAGTTGAGTTTTTATGGAGTCACACCACTGAAAGCATGTGTGTTGGCTACATGTCGACTCAAGATGGAAAAGCTAAGGTAAATCTAAAACTACCAACAACTTGGTCCTTTCTTGTATATATGTTTTCGCTCTTATACCTTTTTAAGAATCTTATAGAAGCAGTTTCAAATTGTTTTCTTATTAATACATTTTACAGATGCCTATCCAAAATATTATTTGCAGAGATCACACACAGCTGTGAGGAGAATATCTTTTCCAATTAATGTAGATCATGTGTTGGCAGACTTAAAATTCATGTGGGATTTTTCAGAAATCTATATTTTTCAGTAGCTTTGAAGTGTAGAACATCCCTTGAAGATTGTTTTCTATTACCAAATCATAAATTGTTCAGCAGTCCAAATCTGTGATGATGGTGCTTTGAGTTGGGTTTTTTTTTAAAGTTGTAACCTTTTTCACATTTCATTCTGCCACTCACTTCAAAGCAAAAGGATTGGAGACGTTTTTGTGCCGAGCTTTTAAATATGCGGAGCGACGTTCAAAAAGTCGGAAGCTTGATTTATATTAGAACGTAACAGTCCTTACCCTGTGTGTGAAATGTGGCCCGTTTACAAAGGTGACGCTGGGACATTAAAGGCACGATAATTTGGCCATCCGCTGTGTGGCTTCCCTTCCCTTTCTCTGACATCTGGTGTACATTGTTTCCATACTGGCCACGAATTGTGCAGCTGGTATTGTTGAAGTCCTGACAGATGCAGCTGCTCTTCCCACTTCAATTTTAAATTACGCTTTTGACCTAACTTTCCGAGACTAATCCTTCTTCACCAGCCCCCACTTCGAGTCTGAGGCCTCAAGTGTTTTTTTCACCCTGAGTAACCACAAAACACCCGGGGATGGGGGTGGGTAGGTAGGGATAAGATAATTTGATGGAAAAGATCATTCTGCTGCGAATCTGACATGTTACTCTTTGCCACTTCAAATTAGATGTTACAACTCTACCTTATTGAAGCAAATGAGATAAGTTAAGATATGATAGGAAAAAAACCTGCAGATGCTGGTTTAAATCGAAGGTAGACACAAAATTCTGGAGTAACTCAGCGGGACAGGCAGCATCTCGGGAGAGAAGGAATGGGTGACGTTTCAGGTCGAGACCCTTCTTCAGACTTCTTCAGTTAAGATATGATATTGTGTTTTAAGAAAAGTGTTGTATTTTTCATCCACATGATTGGCTTCTATTGTTCAGTTTAGAGATACAGCGCGGAAACAGGCCCACCATGTTCACGCTGACCAGCGATCTCCGCACACTAAAGCTATCCTACACACACTAGGGACATGTTTTACAATTGCACCAAGCCAATTAGCTTACAAACCCTGTACGCCTTTGGAGTGTGGGAGGAGACTGGAGCTTCTGGAAAAAGCCCACACAGGTCACGGGGAGAACGTACAAACTCCATACAGACAGCACCCGTAGTCAGGATCGGACCCGGGTCTCTGGCGCTGTAAGGCAGCAACACTACCGCTGCACCACCGCGACAAAACCCAAGCCTAATAAAGTGATTTCTGCAATTACTCCGCAGATTAGAAACATAGACAATAGGTTCAGGAGGAGGCCATTCGGCCCTTTGAGCCAACACCGTCATTCATTGTGATCATGGCTGATCATCTACAATCAGTAACCCGTGCCTGCCTTCTCCCCATACCTCTTGATTCCACTAGCCCCTAGTATTCTCCAAAAGGTTGAACAACATTGAACTTCTATTTAATAAATCTGGAGTACTTGGCTTCAATTAACAGAACATTTTAGTGTCAGAAATAGTCCACTTATTCACGATCAGTACCCCGTTCCTGCCTTCTCCCCAAACCCCCTGACTCTGCTATCTTTCGCATCTGGACCCTTCTTCAGACTCAGAATTCTTCAGACTTGATCATTTCAAGGTAAATCCTTGATATCATGCAGTTTCAGATATACCTTGGGGTCCTTCAACACAGAGCCCAAAAGGTTAGTTTTCATCTGTGGGTCTCGACAATGAATATTAATTTGAATCCTGCTTTTTTAAGCTTTACTGAAATGATATCGATTTCAGACCTTTAGTCTGAAGACTGGTCTCGACCCGAAACATCCCACATTCCTTCTCTCCAGAGATGCTGCCTGTCCTGCTGAGTTACTCCAGCATTTTGTGTCTATTTCCTGAAATTATGTTGTTCAAGAGAGGATGTTGTAACATTTGTAGAAACAGAAACAACCAATATAACTGCGTGCGTTTGCTCCAATACTGAGCTTACATTTGTGGGTCTGGTTATTAAAATCTCTCAATTCCTTTGCTTTGGTTGAGCAGATGAGCTTGTAAATAAACAAGTCTGTAAATAGAATCAAGATGTTTATGGTGAAAGGCACATCATGTAACAAGATAGATAATTTTTAAAGCCTATAAACTGTATTGATGCTTTTCTCAGTTATGTCCTGTCAGTTCATGTATTGATTGGCATTTAAGGTCTTGCTATGTTTAAGGTTGATCGATCTTGACCTGTGCAGATTTGACGTATTCTGCATTTTGGGGACATCCACAATGCAAGTTATTGGACTAACTGTAGCGGGGAGTAGAGGGGCAGTGGTGAACATTACCACTCAGATAACAGAAGGCATCGATTTTACCCTATTTAGAAGCGCCTGTGAATATCAGAATCTCAGAAACCGTTAAAAGTCAGATTCTATATTTTTAGTTTAGTGATACAGCGCAGAAACAGGATCTTCGGCCCAACTGACCAGCGATCCACGCACACTAACATTATCCTATACACACTAGGGACAATTTTTTAACATTTATACCTAGCCAATAAACCTGTATGTCTTTGGTGTGTGGGTGGAAACCAAAGATCTTGGAGAAAACTCACGCAGGTCACGGGGAGAACGTACAAACTCCGGAACAGGTGGCAACCGTAGTCAGGATCGAACCCGGATCTCTGGCGCTGTAAGGCAGCAACTCTACCGCTGCGCCACCGTGCCGCACTAATAAGGTTCACTAAATAGAACCATTGTTTCTTCATACTATCCTGCAATTCTGAGAGTTTATGAAACTATCCATTCTATTTGTACGAAAGAACTGCAGACGCTGGTTTAAATCGAAGATAGACACAAGGTGCTGGAGTAACTCAGCGGGACAGGCAGCGTCTCTGGAGAGAAGGAACGGGTGACGTTTCGGTGAAGAAGGGTCTCGACCCGAAACGTCACCCATTCCTTCTCTCCAGAGATGTTGCCTGTCCCGCTGAGTTACTCCACCACTTTGTGTGTATCCTTTTTTTTTGTTCCATGGTAATCTTGGTAAGTATTAGTATTGACTAGTTCAATGGCATGTTGGCCTTCATAACGAGAGGATTTGAGTATAGGAGTAAAGAGGTCCTTCTACAGTTGTACAGGGCTCTGTGAGACCACATCTGGAGTATTATGTGCAGTTCTGGTCTCCTAATTTGAGGAAGGACATCCTTGCTATTGAGGCAGTGCAGCGTAGGTTCACGAGGTTAATCCCCGGGATGGCGGGACTGTCATATGAGGAAAGACTGGGTTTGTATTCACTGGAGTTTAGAAGGATGAAAGGGGATCTTATAGAGACGTATAAAATTATGAAAGGACTGGACAAGCTCGTTGCAGGAAAAATGCTCCCAATGTTGGGGGGTCCAGAACAAGGGGTCACAGTCTAAGAATAAAGAGGAGGCCATTTAAAACTGAGGTCAGGGAATTATGAATGTGTGGAATTCTGCCACAGAAAGCAGTGGAGGCCAATTCACTGGATGAATTTAAAAGAGAGTTAGATAGAGCTCTAGGGGCTAGCGGAATCAAAGCGATATGGGGAGAAGGCAGGCACGGGTTACTGATTGTGGATGATCAGCCATGATCACAATGAATGGCAGTGCTGGCTCGAAGGGCCAAATGGCCGCCTCCTGCACCTATTTTCTATGTTTCTATGTTCCATTTTTAATTCTAATAAAGTGCAGCAAATCAGAACTTTCAAAGCCTTGGGGATGACCTGAGTAAGTTTTTGTTTGTAGGAGGAATGTGAGAGATGCTGATGGTGTTTGTTTCTAAATAAAGTTCATAAGTCATAGGAGCAGAAGTAGGCCATTCAGCCCATCAAATCTATTCCGCCATTCAGTCATGGCCGATCTATCCCTCTCAACCCCATTCTCTTGTCTTCATCTCTTAACCCTTGACACACTTACTAATCAAGTACCTGTTAAAATTTCCGTTATAAAAGTGCCCAAAGACTTGGCCTCTGCAGCCATCCCCGGTAATGAATTCTACAGATTCACCACCCCAAAACTAAAGTATCGTTTCAAGGTGAATCTCATCTACTGTATTCACTGTTCTAGGTGTCAACTTCTGTACATCGGCGAGACCAAGCGCAGGCTCGGCGATCGTTTCGCTGAACACCTCCGCTCAGTCCGCCTAAACCTACCTGATCTCCCGGTTGCTCAGCACTTTAACTCCCCCATCCCATTCCCAATCTGACCTTCCTGTCCTGGGCCCCCTCCATTGTCAGAGTGAGGCCCAACGCTTGGGCAGTTTACAGCCCAGCGATATGAACATTGACTTCTCTAACTTCAAATAGCCCTTGCTTTCCCGCTCTCTCCATCCACTCCCCCTTCCCAGTTCTCCCACCTGTCTTCCTGTCTCCGACTACATTGTTACTCTGTCCCGCCCACTCCCCTGACATCAGTCTGAAGAAGGGTCTCGACCCAAAACGTCACCCATTCCTTTTCTCCAGAGATGCTGCCTGACCCACTGAGTTACTCCAGCATTTTGTGTCTGTCGTAAAGTTTTAAGATGTGTAGGAAGGAACTGCAGATGCTGGTTTAAACCGAAGATAGACACAAAATGCTGGAGTAACTCAGCGGGTCAGACAGCATCTCTGGAGTAACGGAATAGGTGACATTTTGGGTCAAGAAGGGTCTCGACCTGAAACATCACAGAACTTTATTGTCATTCGGTACAGATACCGAACAAAATTACAGCAGTCACAGAACACAACAAAAAAGAAAAGAACACAGGACACACGACCCCAACACAAACATCCATCACAGTGACTCCAAACACCCCCTCACGGTGATGGTAGGCAACAAAACTTCCACTCTCTTCCCCCCGCACCCACGGACAGGCAGCTCGACCCCTACCGAGGCGACCGACACGCACAGCCCCCGCAAGGGGATGGAAGGCCCCGCGGCCGAGCCGCACTGGGCACTGAAATGTCCCGCGGCCGAGCCGCGCCGGCGATGTTAAGTCCAGCGGCTGAGCCGCGCCGGGCGATGGAAGGCCCCGTGGCCGAGCCACACCGAGCGCTGCCAAGTCCCGCGGTCGAGCCGCGCCGGCGATGTTAAGTCCAGCGGCCGCGCCGGGCGATGGAAGGCCCCGCGGGCGATGGAACGCCCCGCGGCTGAGCCGCACCGTGCGTTGAACCGTCCCGCGGCCGAGCCGCGCCGGGCGATGGAAGGCCCCGCGCCGTGCGCTGAACCGTTCCGCAGCGGCGCCGGGCGATGGAAGGCCCCGCGGCCGAGCCGCACCGAGCGCTGAAACGTCCCGCGGCCGTACCGGGCGATGGAAGGCCCCACGGCCGAGCCGTGCCGGGCACTGTTAGGTCCCGCGGCTGTGTTAAGTTCAGCGGCCGCGCCGGGCGATGGAAGGCCCCGCGGCCGAGCTGCGCCCCGGGGAAGAGACCTAATAAAAGAAAGGTTTCCACCACCACCCCCCCCCCCCCCACACATACACAGCCAAAAACAGAACTGAAAACATCCCAACACCGACACACAAACAAACAAAAAAAGAAAAAAAGACAAACTGACTGCCAGCGAGCCGCAGCCTTTAGGCGCAGCCACACGTGACCTATTCCTTTTCTCCAAAGATGCTGTCTGACCCACTGAGTTACTCCAGCTTTTTGTGTCTTTCTATAGTTTTACGGTAAAGGCGGCAGCATTAAAAATGTTTGAAGCCGATCTATTATCTTTCTGCCTCATAATCAAAATATTTGCTATCAGAATGTGACTGCTCAAAGCAGAATTAGTTTCTCCCCCCCCCCCCCCCCCCCATCCCCATGCCATTTTAAATTATTTTCCGTAAATGGTATATTATTTTCCAGTCAGCCACTCAAGGGCTCAATAAGTTATGATCAAACAAATGATGTTTAATGTACTTTCATCTGATTACTCTGGTGTTGCTTTATGTTGGTTTATTGAAGGATTTGTTGGCTAACACCTGTTGTCTTGATCAGTCGTGATGAAAAGAACATTTTTTTTGTGGTGCAGGGAAATGGCTAGAGATATTATTGTTATTGTCAGACAACAACACGCTGCTTCGGGAACAAAGCAAAAACTGGTGACCTCTTCTCCACAGGTGAAGATTGTGCTCTTGATATGTTCTTCCAATTTTTGCACCCTTTGTTCCTTTACTAGCTGAACTATTGGAATTACTGTCAAAGAACTCTTTGAAGGGTTATTGCATTGTACAATAACCTGATTTACGCACTAAATGTATCTGTCAATTCGTAAATACTTGAGCAGAGTCTTGTGCCTTTCAGCAATATGCGATGTTTGATGGTGTAAATTCTTTGGAAACATGGCATATTTTATGTGCCTACTTTGACCTTTTGTAATGTGGTTCTTTCCAAAGAACCTAGTCTTATGTTTCTTGCACGGAAGGGCAATTCTCAGACCTGCCAATGTCCTCATCACCTCATAAAAGTACGTGGATGAGCACTTGATATGTTATATAATCAGCAAAGCTATGGACCAAGTGATGGTAGATTGCCACAGAAGGCTGTGGAGGCAAGTCAATGGATATTTTTATGGCAGAGATCGATAGATTCTTGATTAGTACGGGTGTCAGGGGTTCTGGGGAGAAGGCAGGAGAATGGAGTTAGGAGGGAGAGATAGGTCTGACATGGTTGAATGGCGGAGTAGACTTGATAGACCGAATGGCCTAATTCTGCTCCAATCGCTTATGAGATGGGTTTAGCCTTTTTTGACTGGCAACGGCATTTTGGTCAAATGGTTCAAGTTTATTATTGTGAAGTGTATCGAGGTACAGCAAAAAGCTTTGTTTTGTATGCTAATAACAGATCAGAAATACCATACATAAAAAGATCAAGTCAAACTCAAGTACAATAGATAGAGCAAAGGGGAAGACAGAGCGTGCAGAATATAGTTCGCAGCATTGTAGTTCACCAATTCCATAGAAAAAGCCCAATCAATGGGGTAGAGGTGAATCGGGCAGTACCCCAACTTATGGAAGGACCGTTCAGAAGCCTGATAACAAAGGGGAAGAAGCTGTTCTTAAACGTGGAGTCAATGTTGGGAAGTCTAGTCTGTGCGATAGACTGGACTCCATCTCCACCTCTCTGCAATCTCTTGCGGTCTTGGGCAGAGCTATTCCCGAACCTGAGATGCGGTCTGACTGGTCTTGCATTGCCATATAACCGCTAAAGACTGCAGAGAGTTGTGGATGTAGCCCAGTCCATCACACAGATATATGTCATCGTGGACAGTGGACTTTGTCTCCAGGGCACTACCATTTACAGTGCAAGTCCTGCCCTGATTTAACATACCATGTAGGATACCTCTGTAGGCAGAGATCAGCCATGATTGAATGGTGGAGAGGACTCGATGGACTGAATGGCTTAATTCTACTCCTAGAACTCTATACCTTGTAAGATACCAAGAGGAAGGGAGAGACGATTGACCACAGTACTCCCAATGCATTATCAGCGTCGACACTTTGTACCACCAAAGAATTTTAGTATGTCTTTATTATTGTATTCTTTTAACAATACAGTCTGAAATATTATTTATTTTCCTTTGCCTTTGTGGTCACTCGCTGATTTATATAGGTTTCTAATAGATTTTTCATCTGTAGATGCAGACTATAACAGGTACTATGATGAATACTGTAGCAGATACTATAACAGCTCTTGATATTGAATCAGTGGTAGGACATCGACCTCAAATATTAACTCCGTTTCTCCTTCCAAAAACTCTAACCTGCTTTACCTGCTGTATGCACAGAGTTCTTTACGGATACACATTTACTTTTGTTACTGCAAGCCAAAGATACGAAAGGCTGTATGTTACATTGTTTAATAGAGTTAAGTGCCGATCAAAGCAATTGCTGGTCAAATTCTACACCTGATCACTTTCAACGCCTTGTCAGTATCAACGCCTTGTCAATATCTATGCCTTGTCAATATCTACGCCTTGTCAATATCTACGCCTTGTCAATATCTACGCCTTGTCAATATACGCCTTGTCAATATCTACGCCTTGTCAATTTCAATGCCTTGTCAATTTCAATGCCCTGTCAATTTCAATGCCCTGTCAATTTCAATGCCCTGTCAATTTCAATGCCCTGTCAATTTCAATCCCTTGTCAATTTCAATGCCCTGTCAATTTCAATGCCCTGTATCTTGTGTTCTTAAAGAGAGTGTCCACTATAACTGAAATCCGTTATAAAGAGGTCCGTCATAACAAAGGTTTACTGGACTCAAATTCACTTAGGGGCATAGAAACATAGAAAATAGTTGCAGGACTGATCATCCTCAATCAGTAACCTGTGCCCAACCTCTCCCCATATCTCTTGATTCCACTAGTCCCCAGAGCTCTATCTAACTCTCCACTAGTCCCCAGAGCTCTATCTAACTATCAGGACAGGCAACATCTCTGGAGAGAAGGAATGGGCGATGTTTCAGGTTGAGACCCTTCTTCAGACTGAAGAAGCCACTCAGTCTGAAGAAGCATCTCGACCCGAAACGTCACCCATTCCTTCTCTCCAGAGATGCTGTCTGTCCCGCTGAGTTACTCCAGCATTTTGTGTCTACCTTCGATTTAAAACAGCATCTGCAGTTCTTTCCTTCACATAGGAGAAGTTCATTGCAGGGAAACAACGATATGAGGCTATGCTGTGTGCGTATTGTCTGCCATGTTTCCCTCTATTATAAAAGTGAGTGTCTGAACTTAATTGGATGTGAGATTCTTTGGTGTGACCCAAGGTTGAGAACCCTGCACTGGTGATGTAACTTTCTATTATTATCTTGATCTGAACATTATGGTTCACTTATCATCAATAGTGTTTGAGCGATGTTTTGTATATATTGATATGTTGTAGTGTTCCTGCGGAGTCATAGAGTGATACAGTTTGAAAACAGGTCCTTCGGCCCAACTCGCCCACACCGGCCAACTATGTCCCAGCTACACTAGTCCCACTTGTCTGCACTTGGTCCATATCCCTCCAAACCTGTCCTATCCATGTGCAACTGTTTGTTCATTTCAAACCCCATTTTGTCTGTTGAAATTCATGAAAAATCTTTATTTGGTTTTGACGTGAAGATCTTTGCACATACTATGTGCATCAAATATCATTTCAGGCATGTGATGTCCATCTGTAATTATTTGGCAAATAGGGGTGGCGCAGCGGGTAGAGCTCAGCAGGTTAGGCAGCATCTGTGGAGGGTATGAACAGGTGACGTTTTGGGTCAGGATCCTTCTTCAGACTCATAAGCCGAAACAACGTCTATTTATTCCCTTCACATATGCTGCCTGACCTGCTGAGTTACTCCAACGCTTTGTGTTTGGGTCGTTGTGCTCACATCTGGGAATTTAAGAGTAAAGTAGAAAATTACTAGTATCATAAGATCATAAGTGATAGGAGTAGAATTAGGCTACTCCGCCATTCAGTCATGGCTGATCTATCTCTCCCTCCTAACCCCATTCTCCTGCCTTCTCCCCATAACCTGTACTAATCAAGAATCGATCTATCTCTGCCTTATATATATCCACTGACTTTGCCTCCACAGCCTTCTGTGGCATAGAATTCTGCAGATTCACCACCCTCTGACTAAAGATCTAATGCAGTTCCAGGGATGGTGGTTTTAAGTAAATGGTAGATCGGAGAATCTGAAATTCTCCCTGGAAAAAGTTAGGATTTAAATGTTAAAAATCATGAGGATTTCAAAAGATATCTGAAGAAGGGTCCTGACATGAAAAATCACTCATCTTTTTTCTCCAGAGATGCTGCCAACACTGAGTTGCTCCAGCACTTTTTGTCTATCTTTGGAATAAACCAGCTTCTGCAGTTCCTTGTTTCTTCATTCTAGGATTTCAAAAGAGCATTTAAAGAGACACTGGCAAAAAAACTTGATCTACTTTCACACAGCATTCAATGAAGAATCATTTCATGTCACTCGATGATCTTTGTGGCTGGAACCTAGAACAGTCATTGTTTGACTGACGTGGGCACTTTCAGCAAATTGTCAATGTCATGTACCCTGAATAAAAGCAGAAAATGCTAGAAATAATCAGCAGGTCAGGCAGCATCGGTGAAGGGGGAAACAGTTAATATTTCACATCTTTGACTTTTCATCTTGAGTATTCATGTTTGAGACCCAGGTTCGATCCCAACTATCTGTACGGAGTTTGTACATTCTCCTTGTGACCTGCATGGGTTTTCTCCAGATGCTCCGTTTTCCTCCCACACTCCAAAGAAGTACAGGTTTGTAGGTTAATTGGCTTCTGTAATTAGTAAATTGTCCCTAGTGTGTGAAGGATAGTGCTAGCATACGGGGTGATCACGATAACTGGCTAATCTGTGCGGAATCGGTGGGCCGAAGGGCCTGTTTCCGCGCTGTATCTCTAAAGTCTAAATAAAAACAGAAAATGCTGGAAATACTCAGCAGGTCAGGCAGCATCGGTGGAGAAGGAAACAGTTAACATTTCGTGTATTTGGCCTTTCGTCTGAATATTGTTGTTGTGTGTGAAATCTTAACGGTGAATATCTTTTGTTCCACAGACTCATATTTCAAGGCTTCCGCCAGGAGCTGTGGCGGGGCAGTCGTTAGCAATCGAAGGTGGTGTTTGCAGGCTACGAACCTCTGAATGAGACCTTTCACTCCCAATAGTGCTACAATACACAGCCTCAGATGGACTACCTAACTATAGTCTATTTATATTTTAATTATATAAATGTGATTAATGAAAGAAAGCATATTGAGAGCTTTATCTTTTTTGGTACCACAATAAAAATTGCACTTTGTACTTTATATATATATATATATATATATATATATATATATATATATCCTGATTATGCAAAGTAAGTGCTGCTTTACTTGGACCTGTATCGTCTCAGTTTAAAACTGGAGTATTCACAAGATTGTTGCGAGTTTTCCTGATCAATATATATATATATATATATATATTGTCCCAAAAAATAAATGTTTTAAAAAAAACACCCTTCCTTCCAGCTGACTTGAGTTTCAGTCAATGCATCGCATTCCATATTTTCTGTCTAAAAGATCAGCATAGTTTGCTTTTTTGCCACTAGAATTAGTAACTCGTGGGTGTCCGTGAATTTCAACATGGCTGATTACAGCACAAGGCTAATTAGTAATAACACATGTACCAATCAATGTTTGGCTGTTAGTTAATGTGAGGTTTGATCAGATATACAGTAGATAAGTTTTACACTTTCAGAGATACCGATAAAAGATGTGATTGTGTGTATGTGTGCATCGGTGTGCTGGTATGGTATGAAACCTTGCATTGAATTATTTAAACGTGAAACTATTAACCACGCTGTTCGTGCTGTCATGCAGGGCATGATCGTGAATTCACCAAGAATTTGGCAAAAATTTGGTGACGCAAGTACGAGTGAAAATTACATGCCTAAGATTAAAAAACGGTAAAAATGTACATTTAACAAAACTTGGTGCAATGCCTGTGGATCTTAAATGGTTTTGTTTTTACTTTAAATTGCATACAATTAGCAGACATTCAATATACACTGAGGTCAGATCGACTCCACTATGGATAGATAGGCACAAGATGCTGGAGTAACTCAGCGGGACAGGCAGCATCTCTGGAGAGACGGTTTGGGTAGAGATCCTTCCTCACACTCAACTATACATTGTAAAAAAGTATTTCTTTCATATTTTTTTTAATAATTTACGCTCCGGTTTTCTTCAATTGTGTGCAAGTACTTGATCCTGCTGATTTAACCCATTTATACAACTTCGAGTGAACATGGGGGTCAAGTTTATGGCAACAACTTATCTGTGTGCGATTTTGCACGTGGTTCAAATATCCAGAGGCACTTCAGATTTTACCCGAACCACATACGCTGATACTAAGGTGGATGACCAAAGGCTGAACAGATGGGTCGGTTTTGAGACTAAGAGAGGGAGGAAACCAGAAGAAATTTACGCGGCTTTAGGGCCTTGGAGTTGATATCACTGCCAATGGGTGAAGCAATTAAAATGGTATTGCATTCAATGTCCATTTCTCCTTTGGCGTCCAGTGTTTGCTTCAAGAGATGCTGCTGCATTCTCTGGTGAAGCTTCTGCAACAAATAGTAATAATGAATCTCTCGTGTATAACCAGATTTTCTCAACGGTTCTTGGTAAATTGATGGGGGGAGAACTCAGAATGCCAGTGAATTCCTGGTTTGGGAACGAAGCCCGTCTAATTTCCCCGTGAGTTTGAAATGCTGGGAGTTGATTGTATCGGAGGTATTGCGCCAGAGCTAGATTTTACTTTTATTGTGTGTGGATCCAGGACAATCATAGTGAGCAAGTTTAGTGATACAATGTTCAAGACAGATTGTAAGCTTTTACAAAAGAAGATTGCACTTTGTTTTTATAGCATGAAAAGACCCTCAAATTGCTATGATAATTTGTCACTCTCTTCCATATACAGTTAAAAGAATATTGTCACCAGCTTGTCAAAACATTTGGTGACCATTGATCCATTCTATTTAAGTAGTCTGAATTACACACGTGCCTCAAAGCTGTATTCGAACTGACATCAAATGTTTATTAAAATAGGTTGATGTAGTTTTCTCTCTGCTTTGGAGTGCCTGTCTACTATTTCATCTTAAACGTGTGATAGAAAACTACAAAGGACTCCCTTGACAACTGAAAAACAAGCTAGTGGGAATTTGTGACTAGTTAATGAAAATGTTGAACCTAAACTCAAATTACGAAAAGGAAGATATGCAATTTGGAGTTCATTGACAGACGTTATATATTGTAACTTGATATTTTATCGTTGATTTTAAATGTGCTACTTTAAATCGAGTTTACGGCAAAGGTAAATAGGTCTTAAATGTAACTATCTCGAATAAAGCTTGATCTTATCAAAATTGGTGTTGCACTGTACTAATTCCACTATATTATATGTAGATTGTCAGGGCTATATGAAGAGCTTGCTTTGGTGCTTTTAAATTGACAAAGACAAAATATTGTTAATGTTTTATATGCTTTAATAAAATTTTGCAGATTTCTCTCACTTGCAAAAGATGTGTGTGTGAATATTTGAAATGTTAGCAATACTAGGACATACAGTGCTCAAACACTTAAACTACTAGGAAATTGTATATCGATATAAGAAATTACAATAAAAATCTTGTTTAAATGCCTGCTTCTTTGAGCGGTATCTGTACTATGTATTTAATAATTGCACTGGCTTAAAGATTAGTTATCTGGTAAATATACATGCTAAAAGAAACAAATAACATTATTACATTCATAAGACATTGGAGCAGAATTAGGCCATTCGGTCCATCGAGTCTGCTCTGCCATTCAATCATGGCTGATCTATCTTTCCCCCTCAACCCCATTATCCTGCCTGTTTCACATAACCTTTGACACCCTTAATAATCAAGAATCTGTCGATCTCTGCTTGAAAAATACCCAACGACTTTGCCTCCACAGCCTTCTGTGGCAATGAATTCCACAGATCCATCACCCTCTGACTAAAGAAATTCCTCATCTCCTTCCTAAAGGTTCGCCCATTCATTCTGAGGCTCAAAAATGAGATCCTCCCCTCATCCTTCTAAACTCTATAATAACATTCATTTTATATGATGCATATTTAATCAGGTACCAAAAAATCAGGTTTTCACGTATAACTACTAACGGGTATGAAGTTGAGAACAAGGCAAAACTATCTGGCATGTTCTTCCCCGAAATTGGTGCGGCACGGTGGCGCAGCGGTAGAGTTGCTGCCTTATTATAGCACTTGCAGTGCCAGAGACCCAGATTCAATCCTGGCTAAGGATGCTGTCTGTACGGACTCACTGTGACCGAGTGGATTTTCTCCAAGAACTTTGGTTTCCTCCCACACTCCAATGACGTTTAGGTTTGCAGGTTAATTGGCTTGGTAAGATTAAATTGTCCCCAATGTGTGTAGGATAGTGTTAATGTGTGGGAATCGATGGTCGGTGTGGACTCGGTGGGCCGAAGGGCCTGTTTGCACCCTGTATAACTATAAACTAAATTATGCACATTTCCTCCCTTTCATCTGAAACCTATAACACGGTAGTCCTGACCTTGCCAGGGAGAATGTGCGGGGATCTCTGGTCGGCGCAGACCCGTTGGGCCGAAGGGCCTGTTTCCGCCTTGTATCTCTAAACAATAGACAATAGGTGCAGGAGTAGGCCATTCGGCCCTGCGAGCCAACACCTCCATTCAATGTGATCATGGCTGATCATTCTCAATCAGTACCCCGTTCCTGCCTTCTCCCCATACCCCCTGACTCCGCTATCCTTAAGAGCTCTATCTAGCTCTCTCTTGAATGCATTCAGAGAATTGGCCTCCACTGCCTTCTGAGGCAGAGAATTCCACAGATTTACAACTCTGACTGAAAAAGTTTTTCCTCATCTCCGTTCTAAAAGGCCTACCCGTTATTCTTAAACTGTGGTCCCTGGTTCTGGACTCCCCCAACATTGGGAACATGTTTCCTGCCTCTAACGTGTCCAACCCCTTAATAATCGTATATGTTTCGATAAGATCCCCTCTCATCCTTCTAAATTCCAGTGTATACAAGCCTAGTCGCTCCAGTCTTTCAACATATAACAGTCCTGCCATTCCGTGAATTAACCTAGTAAACCTACGCTGCACGCCCTCAATAGCAAGAATATCCTTCCTCCAATTTGGAGACCAAAACTGCACACATGTACTCTGGGTGCGGTCTCACTAGGGCCCTGTACAACTGCAGAAGGACCTCTTTGCTCCTATACTCAGCTCCTCTTGTTGCTTCCTTTCAGTGACTGATGCACTAGGACACCCAGATCTCGTTGTACGTCCCCTTTCCCTAACTTGACACCATTCAGATAATAGTCTGCCTTCCTATTCTATAACTAAAAAGCTAAACTAAGAACACCCACAAGTGTGGAGTGTGAGATCAGGACAATCTAAACTCTGACGGTTTTGTCCAACAATTTATTTGGATATTGTTTTAAACCACTGAAAAAGTTCAAGACTCTGAGGAACTTCAGACAAACTTTACATCACCAAATTGATTATTCTGAAGCTTAGAGAATAATATTTAATTTCAGCCTGCAGGTGACCTTGGATTAAATACGACAGGCAGGTGAAAATATTTGGGGGGGGGGAATTGGCAAGTTGTGTTCTCCGGGGGTAAGTGCTGGGACTAATTTGGACACAGACAAAAGAAAATGTGCAGAAACGATAAAGCTTCCTCAACAACAATTTAAGAACAGACCCAGCCAGTGAAGGAGGAAGTGCATGGGATTAGTGTAAAGAGCAGCAACAAGGAAGCTACATCCAAGACCACAAGAAATTGCAGCGGATTGTGGACGTAGCCCAGACCTTCACACTAACCAACCACACTTCCATTTACACCTCACGCTGCCTCAGCAAGGACAGCAGCATAATCAAAGACGAGTCGCACCCTGGCCACTCCCTCTTCTCCCATCAGCCAAAAGGTATAGTAGCATGAAATCGCACACCTCCAGATTCAGGGACAGTTACTTCCCTGCTGTTATCAGGCAACTGAACCATCCCACCACAATTAGAAAGCAGTCCTGAACTACTATCTACCTCATTGGTGACCCTCGGACTATCCTTGTATAGGAAAATAACTGCGGATGCTGGTACAAATCGAAGGTATCACAAAATGCTGGAGTAACTCAGCAGGCCAGGCAGCATCTAGGAGAGAAGGAATGGGTGACGTTTCGGGTCGAGACCCTTCTTCAGACTGATGTCAGGGGGGCGGGACAAAGAAAGGATATAGGTGGAGACAGGAAGATAGAGGGAGAACTGGGAAGGGAGAGGGACAGAGGAACTATCTAAAGTTAGAGAAGTCAATGTTCATACCGCTGGGCTGCAAGCTGCCCAAGCGAAATATGAGGTGCTGTTCCTCCAATTTATGGTGGGCCTCACTGGAGGAGGCCCATGACAGAAAGGACAGACTGGGAGTGGGAGGGGGAGTTGAAGTGCTCAGCCACCGGGAGATCAGATTGGTTAAGACGGACTGAGCGAAGGTGTTGAGTGATACGATCGCCGAGTATCCTTATTCACTCGACTATTCTTGTCTTTACTGGCACCTTGCACTAAACATTCTCTTGTCATGTATCTATACACTGTAAATGGCTCGATTGTAATCATGTTTTGTCTTTCCGCTGACTGGTTAGCACGCCACAAAAGCTTTTCACTGTACCTCGCTCGGTACACGTGACAATAAACTGAACTGAAACTGCAGTGATATAATTTGGGGTAACAAAGCAACAGAATAGAGATGGTGGTAAATTTCTTGAAAATGAAACCACTACTATATGTCTTAGTTCATGAAGACATCAATGCAGATTGCAAAAACATCTAAAAACTGAATTTTTCATTACTATGATTGTCATTGAATTCGAACAAGGTATTGGATTAGCCTTTAGTCATAGAAAAAATTCAATTAGACTTTATATCATATCATATCATATCATATATATACAGCCGGAAACAGGCCTTTTCGGCCCTCCAAGTCCGTGCCGCCCAGCGATCCCCATACATTAACACTATCCTACACCCACTAGGGACAATTTTTTTTAAACATTTACCCAGCCAATTAACCTACATACCTGTACGTCTTTGGAGTGTGGGAGGAAACCGAAGATCTCAGAGAAAACCCACGCAGGTTACGGGGAGAACGTACAAACTCTATACTATAGAGATACAGCACGGTAACAGGCCCTTTGGCCCACCGAGTCCGCGCCAAACAGCAATCACCCCGTACACTAGCACTATCCCGCACACTAGGGACAATTCACAACTTAAGTTAACCTACAAACCTGCACGTCTTTGGAGTGTGGGAGGAAACTGAAGATCTCAGAGAAAACCCACGCAGGTTACGGGGAGAACGTACAAACTCCATGTAGGCAGCACCCGTAGTCAGGATCGAACACGGGTCTCTGGCGCTGTGAGGCAGAAACTCTACCGCTGCCCTCTTCTGAATTACCCTTGCCTGCACACCAGACTAATCTAGCTGCCAGATCGATTTAATCATTTTTTAAAACTTTTTTTTGGAACTGTTACATGTTCATAACAGAAGTGACATAGACATAGAAAATAGGTGCAGGACGAGGCCATTCGGCCCTTCGAGCCAGCACCGCCATTCATTGAGATCATGACTAATCATCCCCAATCAGTAACCCGTGCTTGCCTTCTCCCCATATCCCTTGATTCCACTAGCCCCTAGAGCTCTATCTAGTTCTCTCTTAAATCCATCCAGTGATTTGGCTTCCACTGCCCTCTGTGGCAGAGAATTCCACAAATTCACAACTCTCTGGGTGAAAACGTTTTTTCTCACCTCAGTTTTAAATGGCCTCCCCTTTATTCTAAGACTGTGTGGCCCCCGGTTCTGGACTCGCCCAACATTGGGAACATTTTTCCTGCATCTAATGGAAAGGATATTATAATTTTCTCTAATTCTGTAATTATTATTGATAGAAAAAAATCAATTGGCAACTGCCAGAGTACCGTTAAAACATAGCCTCAACTCCTGTATCTCGTGAACAGATTAGTTATGGTGGGAGATGCTAATCTAATAGCCTGATATACACCACTGTTGATTGTGTACAAAGACTATTTTTTTCCTCTAATCTGCAGTGGATTCTTCCCGGATTAACATTTGTCATATAAAACGGACATGAAAGCTTCCTGTTTGGCACCAAGCTACCATCAAACTTTTCAAAGATCAAGTAAAGATCAAAGGTAGTTGGCGGAGCTGATGAATGGTTGAAGCCCAGACTCTGTTGTGGCTCTTCTATAAATCACAGAGGGCAGCTTTCATGTCAACTCAAACATCAGCAGGATATCGGAACACATCAAAACCTCCAGAGCTTCAGTGTGATGCCCTCTTGACCCCTCCAGCAGCCTCTGATCCATGAAATAAAACTTGCTGAAATAATGGAAGAATCTCATCGTAAAATTCTACAGGGTACAAAATCATGAGAGGAATAGATCGGGTAGACGCACAGAGTCTCTTGCCCAGAGTAGGCGAATTGAGGGCCAGAGGACATAGGTTCAAGGTGAAGGGGGAAAGATTTAATAGGAATCCGAGGGGTAAATTTTTCACACAGAGGGTGGTGGGTGTATGGAACAAGCTGCCAGAGGAGGTAGTTGAGGCTGGGACTATCCCATCGTTTAAGAAATGGTTAGACAGGTACATGGATGGGACAGGTTTGGAGGGATTTGGACCAAACATAGGCAAGTGGAATTCTGCCTCAGAAGGCAGTGGAGGCCAATTCTCTGAATGCATTCAAGAGAGAGCTAGATAGAGCTCTTAAGGATAGCGGAGTCAGGGGGTATGGGGAGAAGGCAGGAATGGGGTACTGATTGAGAATGGTCAGCCATGATCACATTGAATGGTGGTGCTGGCTCGAAGGGCCGAATGGCCTACTCCTGCAACCATTGTCTGTTGTCTATTGTCTAAGTGGGACTAGTGTAGCTGGGACATGTTGGCCAGTGTGGGCAAGTTGGGCTGAAGGGCCTGTTGCCTCACCTTATCACTCTATGACTCTAACTCTCGCAAAATAGTCTAGCTCAGTTTGGTTTATTGTCACGTGTACCGAGGTACAGTGAAAAGCTTTTGTTGCGTGTTAACCAGCCAGCAGAAAGACAATACACGATTAAAATCGATCCATTTACACTGTACAGATAGATACATGATAAGGGAATAATGTTTAGTGCAAGGTAAAGCCAGCAAAGTCCGATCAAGGATAGTCCGAGGGTCACCAATGAGGTAGATAGTAGTTCAGCACTGCTCTCTGGTTGTGGTGGGATGGATGATTCAGTTGCCTCCTCTTAGGTACGACATTCTGCATTAATGTTGTGCTACTGAGTTTGTGAAATGTGAGATCTTAGATTGCTACACTTCTTGATGATAAGTGGATAAGGGAGAAGTTGGGCACAAGTTACTGATTGTGGATGATCAGCCATGATCACAACGAATGGCGGTGCTGGCTCAAAGGGCTAAATGGCCTCCTCCTTCACCTATTTTCTATGTCTATGTCTATAAATGGGCAGCACGGTGGCACAGCGGTAGAGTTGCTGCCTTACAGCACCAGAGACCCGGGTTTGATCCTGACATCTTTTTTAAATTTTTTAAAAATATATATAAAAGTTTTATTCCAAAGAAAAACATACAAACATACTAAGCAAAATGTGATCAAACAAAAGCCGCCTGTATCGGCAGTTTACAAATTAAACAATTATCACATTAAAATCCCGCCATCTCTGTCAACAATACATTCAACCCCCCGCGGTGACCAGCGTTCCCGGAAGGCCACCAGAGTCCCCGTGGACACCGCGTGTGCGTGTTCCCTCTCCAGGGACACGCGGGCACGGACGTAAGCCCGGAACAGGGGTAGGCAGCCGACTTCTGTGAGGCCGTCGACTGCCCGCTGCCTGGACCCTCGATCCTGACATCAGGTGCTGTCTGTACGGAGTTTGTACATTCTCCCCGTGACCTGCATGGGTTTTCTTCGAGATCTTCAGTTTCCTCCCAGACTCCAAAGACGTACAGGTTTCTAGGTTAATTGGCTGTCCAATCAAGTCAGATATTACTTTAGGGGGAAAAAAACTGCAGATGCTGGTTTAAATCGAAGGTAGACACAAAATGCTGGAGTAACTCAGCAGGTCAGGCAGCATCTCGGGAGAGAGGGAATGGGTGACGTTTCGGGTCGAGACCCTTCTTCAGACTTATCCTATACAGATAATGCTATATGTAAATACATTCAAGTCAAACTCGAGTACAATAGGTAAAGCAAAGGGGAAGATAGTTCAGAATATAGTTCTCAGCATTGTCGCACATCAGTTCCAGACACAAAGTCCAATGTCCGCAATGGGGTGGAAGTGAATCGGACAGTACCCTAGATTATGATAGGATTTTTAGTTTTGGAGATACAGCGCGGAAACAGGACCATTTAGAAGCCAGATATAATAATAATAATAATAATAAACATTTATTTTTTATAGCGCTTTTCCAAATGCTCAAAGACGCTTTACAAAAACAGTCAAGGCATAAAAACAAACAGACAAACTATCCTGACGGAGAAGCGGCGAACAAATAGCGCCAGCGTCCTCTCACGTCAGGGTCCGGCAGTAGACAATAAAGAACACAAGACACACAATTACAATTTAACACAAACAGCCATCACAGTGATTGCTCCAGGCACACCCTCACTGTGATGGAAGGCAAAGAAAAGTCTTATCTCCTCCTCATTCTTCTCCCGTGGTGCCACGAGGCGATCGAGGCTCCCGACTTTTGAAGCCCCCACCGGGCGATGGAAAGTCCCAGGGCCGAGCCGAGCAGGCCGATGAAGGTCCTGAGCCCCCACCGGGCGATGGAAAGTGTCGCGGCCAGGGCGATGAAGGGCCTGCGAGCGGGTCGATCAAACCTCGCGCTCCGGGGCGGTCGAAGCTGCTACGGCTGGAGCTCCCGAAAGCCGGTCGCCAGCCAGGGACCTGCGAGCTCCCGATGTTGCGGTCTGCAGGGCCCACGGCCGAAGCCTCCGAGATGGTAAGTCCAGGCCCTGCGACCGGAGTCTTCAAGGTCGATCCCAGCTGGAGGCCGCCGACTCCACGGTGTTAGGCCGTAGCACGAACGGTGCTATATCAGGTGGGAAAGAGCAGTTATGTTCCGTGATCATGATCTATAAATTTAGAGAAAGTATTAAGTTGTTAAGATTTGACAGACACATAATGCTGGAGAAATTCAGCGGGACAGGCAGCATCTCTAGAGAGAAGGAATGGGTGACGTTTCGGATCGAGACCCTTCGTTTCGACACAAAACTTCACCCGACCCTTTTCTCCATAGATGCTGCCTGTCCCGCTGAGTTCCTCCAGCATTTTGTGTCTAACTTGGGTTTAAACCAGCATCTGCGGTTCCTTCCTGCACAAGATAGCCGAGTGCAGAAATTCGTCTTGATATTCCTGCATCACCTGGGAATGATCCCTCACTGTGTAAAAAAAGTTGCCCTGCACTCTCTTTTCTACTTTTCGTCTTAAAGCTGCACCTTCTAGTCATCGAAATTTCAATATTTACGTTGGAGAAAAACTGCAGATGCCGGTTTAAATCGAAGGTAGACACAAAATGCTGGAGTAACTCAGCGGGTCAGGCAGCATCTCGGGAGAGAAGGAATGAATGAGTGACGTTTTGGGTCCAAACCCTTCTTCGGACCCAAAACGTCACGCATTCCTTCTCTCCCGAGATGCTGCCTGACCCGCTGAGTTACTCCAGCATTTTGTGTCTCCCATTGACATTTCAACCTTGGGGGGAAAAAAGTTCTGACTTTCTCTTTAAATACAACATCAGTATCCTTCCCTTTCATTTGTGAAGACATCTGATTAAAACAAATTCTAAGACCTTGAATCACATTGTCTCCATCCAGAGTATATACTTCACAAAATACTGGAGTAACTCAGCAGGTCAGGCAGCATCTCAGGAGAGAAGGAATGGGTGACGTTTCGGGTCGAGACCCTTCTTCAGTCTGAAGAAGGGTCTCGACCCGAAACGTCACCCATTCCTTCTCTCCTGGGATGGTGCCTGACCTGCTGAGTTACTCCAGCATTTCGTGAAATAAATACCTTCGATTTGTACCAGCATCTGCAGTTATTTTCTTACACTACATTGTCTCCCTCCGGATATAGACTGACACCTTGTTAGTCCCTAATAGGTTATGATCTCAGTTATCTTCTTATATTCTTTATATAGTTATGAAATATCCTTAAATTTTCTTTGAATTTATTCACCTGATTTTTTTCTCAAACATAAAAAAATATCTCTTTTACTTTAGAGATACAGCGTGGAAACAGGCCTCACGGCCCATCAAGTCCACGCCGACCAGCGATCACCAGCAGTATCCTACACAGAGGGGATCTTATCGAAACATGTAAGATTATTAAGGGGTTGGACACGTTAGAGGCAGGAAACATGTTCCCAATGTTGGGGGAGTCCAGAACCAGGGGCCACAGTTTAAGAATAAGGGGTAGGCCATTTAGAACTGAGATGAGGAAAAACTTTTTCAGTCAGAGAGTTGTGAATCTGTGGAATTCTCTGCCTCAGAAGGCAGTGGAGGCCAATTCTCTGAATGCATTCAAGAGAGAGCTGGATAGAGCTCTTAAGGATAGCGGAGTCAGGGGGTATGGGGAGAAGGCAGGAACGGGGTACTGATTGAGAATGATCAGCCATGATCACATTGAATGGTGGTGCTGGCTCGAAGGGCCGAATGGCCTACTCCTGCACCTATTGTCTATTATCTAAAGCCAATTAACCTATAAACTTGTACGTTTTTGGAGTGTAGGAGGAAACCAGAGCACAGGGAGAAGGTACAAACTCCATACAGACAGCGGCCGTAGTCAGGATCGTACCTGGGTCTCTGCCGATGTAAGGCAGCAACTCTACCGCTGTATCATCATGCCGCTTTTTTGCTTCGATATTTTTGGCTGTATTCAGCGCTTGGTTTCCCAACATAGGTTTTCTATTTTTGTCTTTGTGCATCTTGTCATTCCACAGCTCCAGAGTTGGCCGTCTGATCCCTTTCCATTGTGTGAACGAATCTATCTTGAGCCCACTGAACCTTCTTCTTAAAATGCCTCCTGTGGCGTGAAGACCCAGTCATCTTCAACCAGCTGTTTCCCCTTTTGGCAAAATCACTTTACAGTCTCGCCAAGCAAGCCGCGAAGAGAAATAGCATCTAATACTTCAGTGAGACGGAAAGAACTGCAGATGCTGGTTTAAATCGAAGGCAGGCACAAAATGCTGGAGTAACTCAACGGGTCAGGCAGCGTCTCTGGAGAGAAGGAATGGGTGACGTTTCGGGTCGAGACCCTTCTTCAGACTGGTTAGGGATCAGGGAAACGAGAGATTATAGACGGTGATGTGGAGAGATAAAGAACAATGAACGAAAGGTATGCAAAAAAGTGACGATGATAAAGGAACAGGCTGTTTGCTGGGTGTAAACGAGAAGCTGGTGCGACTTGGGTGGGGGTGGGATAGAGAGAGAGGGAATGCCGGGGCTACCTGAAGTGAGAGAAATCAATATTCATACCACTGGGCTGTAAGCTGCCCAAGCGAAATATGAGATGCTGTTCCTCCAATTTGCGTTTAGCCTCACACTGACAATTTAGATTTGGATTTAGAGATACAGTGCGGAAACAGGCCCTTCGGCCCACCGTGTCCGCGCCGCCCAGCGATCCCCGCACACTAACACTATCCTACACACACTAGGGACAATTTTTACATTTACCCAGTTAATTAACCTACATACCTGTATGTCTTTGGAGTGCAGGTACAATGGAGGAGACCTGGGACCGAAAGGTCAGTGTGGGAATGGGAACGAGAATTAAAGTGCCCAGCAACCGGGAGATCAGGTTGGTTCAGGCGGGCTGAGCGAAGGTGTTCCGCGAAATGATCGCCCAGTCTGCGTTTGGTCTCGCCGATGTACAAGAGTCCACATCTTGAACAACGGATACAGTAGATGAGGTTGGAGGAGGTGCAAGTGAACCTCTGCCTAATCTGAAAGGACTGTCTGGGTCCCTGGACAGTCTAGGGAGGAGGTTACAGGGACAGGTGTTGCATCTTCTGCGGTTGCAGGGGAAGGTACCAGGGGAGGGGGTGGTTTGGGTGGGAAGGGATGAGTTAACCAGGCAGTTGCGGAGGGAACGGTCTCTGCGGAAGGCGGAAAGGGGTGGAGATGGGAAAATGTGGCCAGTGGTGGGATCCCGTTGGAGGTGTCGGAAATTTCGGAGGATTAGATGCTGCCTGTCCCGCTGAGTTACTCCAGCTTTTTGTGTCTATCTTCGGTTTAAACCAGCATCTGCTGTTCCTTGCTACACACAGCCAACAATGGCCTGTTTCCTTTATCATCGTTATCTTTCATTTATTTGTTTGATATGGCTCTTTGCTCTACATCACTGTCTAAATATCTTGTTTCTCCTTCCCCTGACTCTCAGCCTGAAGAAGGGTGTCAACTAGCATTTGTTTCGAGAGGGCTAGAATACAAAAACAGGGATGTGATGCTGAGGCTCTATAAGGAGCTGGTCAGGCCGCATTTGGAGTACTGTGAGCAAATTTGGGCCCCATATCTGAGGAAGGATGTGCTGGCCCTGGAGAGGGACCAGAGGAGGTTTACAAGAATGATCCCAGGAATGAGTGGGTTGACATATGATGAGCGTTTATTGGGACCCCATTGAAACGTACAGAACAGTGAAAGGCTTGCATAGAGTGGATGTGGAGAGGATGTTTCCACTGGTGGGAGAGTCTAGGATGAGAGGCTACAGCCTCAGAATTAAAGGATAATCCTTTCGGAAGATGAGGAGGAATTTCTTTAGTCTAAGGATGATGAATCTGTGGAATTCTTTGCCTCAGAAGGCAGTGGAGGCCAATTCTCTGAATGCATTCAAGAGAGAGCTAGATAGGGCTCTTAAGGATAGCGGAGTCAGGGGGTATGGGGAGAAGGCAGGAACGGGGTACTGATTGAGAATGATCAGCCATGATCACATTGAATGGTGGTGATGGCTCGAAGGGCCGAATGGCCTACTCCTGCACCTATTGTCTATTGTCTATTGTCTATTGCCGCAGATGGCTGTGGAGGCCAAGTCGTTGGGTATTTTTAAGCAGGGGATTAACGGATTCTTGATTAGTAACAGCGTCAAAGTTATAGGGAAAAGACAGGAAAATAGGGTTGTGAGGGAAAGATAGATCAGCCTTGATTGAATGGCAAAGCAGTCTCGATGGGCAGAATGGCCTAATTCTGCTCCCACGTCTTATCTTATGAACTTGTAAACGATTGTGGATTTGACCTCAAGTTCTACGTTTGTGGCAATCCAAACGTACGTTTCTGACCACTTGTATCTCCTGCATGATCTTTACGGCTGGCTGTCTTTTTTGGAAAGCATTCCACCAAAACATTATAAACAACAGCAACGTATCCATGTAGTTAGTGTCTATTAGCAATGGAACGGCCCAAATGTGCTTTCGCAAAAACAATTATCAAACAAAATTTAGTACAAAGCTACGCAAACAGGCTTCAGGGCAGACGGCCAAATGTTTGGTGAAAGACACATGTTTTGAGGCATTTTCAAAAAGAAGAGGGAGACTGAAAGGTTTATGGATGATATTCGGGACAGCTGAACATACAGCCTAGAGTGGTGCAATGATTAACATCAAAGGGCGGGCAAATCTACTTAAGAAGCTGTATGTTATAGGCGCAGAATTTGGCCATTCGGCTCATCAAGTCCACCCCATCCCATTTGGGGTTGCCAACTGTCCCGTATTAGCTGGGGCATCACGTATTTTGGGCTAAATTGGTTTGTCCTGTATTAGGCCCGGGGGGTGCTGTAGGCCCGGACACTGTAGGCCCGGACACTGTAGGCCTGGACACTGTAGGCCCAGGGGCCACTGTAGTCCAGGACAATGTAGGCCCGGACACTGTAGGCCCGGACACTGTAGGCCTGGACACTGTAGGCCCGGACACTGTAGGCCCGGACACTGTAGGCCCGGACACTGTAGACCTGGACACTGTAGGCCCGGACACTGTAGGCCCGGACACTGTAGGCCTGGACACTGTAGGCCGGGACACTGTAGACCCGGGGGCCACTGTAGTCCCGGACAGTGTAGGCCTGGACACTGTAGGCTTGGACACTGTAGGCCCGGGGGCCATTGTAATCCCGGACAGTGTAGGCCGGACACTGTAGGCCCGGGGGCCACTGTAGTCACATTGAATGGTGGTGCTGGCTCGAAGGGCTGAATGGCCTACTCCTGCACCTATTGTCTATTGTCTATTGGTATAAGTGTAAATTGTCCCTAGTGTGTGTAGGATCGCGTTAATGTGTGGGGATCGCTGGTGGGTGCAGACTTGGTTTCTGCGCTGTATCTCTAAACTAAACTAAACTAAAAGCTTTTCACTGTACCTCGGTACACGTGACAATAAACTAATCTAAACTTGGATAAAAAGCAGTGGAGTTCCCCTCAAATCCTGGCCAATATTTATCTCTAAATCAGCTGCTATAACACAGAAGGTCCAATTATTATTGTTAGATCATAGTTTAAGGGAAATTGCTGTACAAATTGGCTGCTGTTTGATTGACATCACAACAGTACCTAACTATAAATCACACAGTCACGAAAGCCATTACCAAAATTTACTCCTGTAAATGTAATACTATTTAATTACAGTATCACAAACTGAACATGGCTCATTTTCTTCCTTGTCCGGCAAAATGTTCACGTATTACTCAATTCCGATGAACTTTTATTCACCTGATTTCTATTAGTGCAGCGGAGATTTTGGCTAAAGCAAAGGGAGTTAAGTAATTGTTGCAGTATTTTAAGTTATCATAACTATCTGTAAATTCACCTCCGGCATTTCACTTGGGCATTTGCCGTCTGCGTCTCCTGTTTCTCGTATCCCAGTTCCAAAACAGACCAAGTCACTGAAGTCAGTTGACTTGCCTGCTCACCCATATCAAAATGGGGCGCAGTGGCAGAGTTGCTGCCTCACAGCGCCAGAGACCCGGGTTCGATCCTGACTACGGGTGCTGTCTGCACGGAGTTTGCACGTTCTCCCCGTGACCCGCGTGGGTTTTCCTCGAGATCTTCGGTTTCCTCCCACACTCCAAAGACATGCAGGTTTGTAGGTTAATTGGCTTGGCATAAATGTAAATTGTCCCTAGTGTGTGTTAATGTGCGGGGATCGCTGGTCGGCGCGGACTCGGTGGGCCGAAGGGCCTGTTTCTGCGCTGTACCTCTAAACTAAACTAAACTAAACTAAAATTAATCTATAAACCTTTGGAGTGTGGGAGAAAACTGGAGCAACCGGAGAAAAAACACGCAGTCACAGGGAGAACGTACAAACTCCGTACAGACAGCACTTGAGGTCAGGATCGAACCTGGGTCTCTGGCGCTGTAGGGCAGCAACTCTACCGCTGTGTCACCATGATGCCCAGTGTGTGGTGTTCCCTGCCTAAGATCCTTCATTATTCCACCTTCCTCTTTCAATTGAAACCAATGGTGTTGACCAAATTGTAATTATTTTCCTCTTAATATCTCCCAATTTGGTTCATTTTGCCATGTTTCTTCTACATATATCTGTACACTGTGGATGCCTTGATTGTAATCATGTATGGTCTTTCCACTGGTTGGACACAACAAAAAAGATTTTCACTGTACCCGTGATAATATTGTATTGTACACGTGACAATAAACTGAACAACTAGACTAAACTAAACTAATCTAAACTAAACTAAACTAAACTAAACTAGACTAGAGTCATAGAGTCATAGAGTGATACAGTGTGGAAACAGGCCCTTCGGCCCAACTCGCCCACACCGGCCAACAATGTCCCAGCTACACTAGTCCCACTTGCCTGCGCTTGGTCCATGTCGTACATGGATACGACAGGTTTGGACAGGGCTCCAAACCTGTCCTATCCATGTACCTATCCAACTGTTTCTTAAACAATAGGATAGTCCCAGCCTCAACTACCTCCTCTGGCAGCTTGTTCCATGCAGCCACCACCTTTTGTGTGAAAAAGTTACTCCTCGGATTCCTATTAAATCTTGTCCCCTTCACCTTGAACCTATGTCCTCTGGTCCTCGTTTCAACCTACTCTGGGTAAAATACTCCGTGCATCTAAACTTACCTCCACTAAACTAAACTAAACTAAATTAATCCAAGCTAAGCTAAACTAAACTAATATATGTATGGAGATCACTACCGAAGAGATGCAGTGCTTCATTCAGTGGGCAGTGGGGTGAAGAACAGAATAATCAATCAGTTATAGAGGTTGTAATAGGCATGATTAAGCTCACGCAGTTACTCAGTGTAAAATACCTCTCAATGACCTGAGTCATCTGCAGTTATTTTCTTATACATTGTTGGCCGGTGTGGCCGAGTTACTCCAGCACTTTGTGTCTGTCTATGTTCTCCTTTATCTCCGCTCTGCTGCTGCCAATCTCCTACCCCCCCCCCCCCCCCCCCCCCCCCCCATCCGGACCAAACTCAGATCCTGGGGGGACAGGGCTTTCTCCATCGCTGCTCCCACCCTATGGAACTCACTACCCCAAACCGTCAGAGACTCCTCCACACTCACCACATTCAAAACATCACTGAAGTCTCACCTGTTCATTACTGCCTTCAACCACTGAAGGTCACCTCACCTTCTGTCTCCTTTCTCTGTTCGTTTACTTATTTATCTATTTATTCACTTCCCTGTGTTCTTTAAATCCCTGTAAAGCGTCTTTGAGTGTATGAAAAGCGCTACATAAATGTAATGCATTATTATTATTATTATTATTATTATCTCCTTTCAGATATGTACGCTGTGGACAGCTCTCCGTCTGAGCTTTCGTTTTAGAGATACATCGCGGAGACAGGCCCATCGGCCCACCGAGTCCGTGCCGACCGGCGATCCCTGCACACTAACTCTATCCTACACACACCGGGGACAATATGCAAATTTACCAAGACGATTGACCTACAAACCTGTCGGCTTTTTGGAGTGCGGGAGGAAACCTGAGTTCCCAGAGAAAACCCACACAGGTCACACAGGGGAGAACGTACAAACTCAGCACAGACAGCACCTCTCCGGTGCTGTAGGGCAGCAATTCCACCGATGTGCCACCGTACCGCCTGATTGTAATTTAAAAAATAGTCTTTTTGCTGTCTGGATAAAGCAACAAAAAATGCTTTTCACTGCACCTCGGTACACATGACAATAAATCATAAACAATTAAAAAATCCCCTTATCTTGTGGACGGCTTGATTGTGGACGGCTTGATTGTAATCATGTACAGTCTTTTCGCTGACTGGTTAGCGCGCAACAACAAAACACTTTTCACTGTATCGTGACAATAATAAAGTGAACTAGACCAAGTGGTCCCATTGGGCCCAAACCTCTCCTGCAGCACCCTCTCCTCCTCCCTCCCTCCTCCCTCCCTCCTCCCTCCCCCTCTCCCTCCTCCCTCCCCTCCCCCTCTCCCTCCCCTCTTCCCCATCCCCACTCAATCCCCCTCAACCCCCCCTTACCCTCCCTCCTCCCCCTCCCTCCTTCCCCCCTACCTCCACCCCCCCTACCTCCACCCCCCTCCCTCCCTCCCTCCCTCCCCCCTCCATCCCTACGAGATAGATTTATTCACTTTAAAATGTGAATAACTTTAAAAATATAACACCGATTTATCATATCATATCATATCATATACATACAGCCGGAAACAGGCCTTTTTCGGCCCTCCAAGTCCGTGCCGCCCAGTGATCCCGCCCAGTGATCCCCGTACATTAACATTATCCTACACCCACTAGGGACAATTTTTACATTTACCCAGCCAATTAACCTACATTTCAATGAAACTTCTTCCATTAGCACCAAAGGGACGACGGTGAGCCTATAATTGTCCCTCTATATGTACCGTTTTGGCTGTCGTTCAGGAACAAACAAACAAACAAGAGTTTTAGTATTTAGATTAAAGAATCGTCCTTAAGTGGAGAAGGCTACATTTGCAACAAAAAAAACTTTTCTGATCGTTCTATCTCAATGTTTGGGGAGCAGGCAGGACAATGGAGTGAGGAGGAAGAGGTAGATCAGCCATGGTTGAATGGCGGAGTAGACTTGATGGGCCAAATGGCCTGATTCTACTCCTATTCCTTTTGACCCGATGATCAATCTTGTCTGGTGCTCCAACTACTCTGACACGAGAAACTCAGGGCCCCAGGGAACCCGAGGTTTATGGTGCGATGTTACTGCAAAGATTGGACGGTTTTATGAAACTTCACCCTCAAGCTCTGACTATGTGCTAACTTACCAACTCAATCACTCCGCTGGTTCCTTTCTCGTTCCCAGCTGTGTTGGTGTTAACAGGCAATAACGCTCAGTCCGCCCAGACCTACCTGATCTCCCAGTTGCCAGACACTTTAAACACCCCTTCCCATTCCCATACAGACCTTTCAATGGATCGACTGGGCTTGTTTTCACTGGAACTTAGAAGGATGAGAGGGGATCTTATAGAAACATATAAAAACTATTAAGGGATTGGACAGGTTAGATGCAGGAACAATGTTCCCGATGTTGGGGGAGTCTCGAAGCAGGGGTCACAGTTTAAGAACAAGGGGTAGGCCATTTAGGACTGAGGTGAGGATAGACTTTTTCAGCCAGAGAGTTGTGAATCTGTGGAATTCTCTGCCACAGAAGGCAGCGGAGGCCAATTCATAGAAACATAGAAAATAGGTGCAGGAGGAGGCCATTTGGCCCTTCGAGCCAGCACCGCCATTCACTGTGATCATGGCTGATCATCCACAATGAATTCACTGGATGTTTTCAAGAGAGAGTTGGATGTGGCTCTTAGGAATCAAAGGATGTGGGGAGACAGCAGGAACGGGGTACTGATTCTGGATGATCAGCCATGATCATATTGATTGGCGGTGCTGGCTCGAAGGGCCGAATGGCCTACTCCTGCACCTTCTTGCGTTTGAGGCAGCAGGAGTTATGTAACGCCCTCCAGGCGCTGTAGCCAGTGCAATGTGCCGTTGTCGAGGGCCGTGAGGTCTACCCCTCCACCAGGGGGACGGAGGAGAGCGCAGTCGAGAAGGCCGTGCCGCGCTGTTTGCTGGTCTGCTCCATGCACGCAGGCTGCTGATGGACGCAACCCCCAACGATGCACGTTGGCGTCGAACCGGCCGACCCCCGGTCCAGGGCGACCCACTCTTTGCGGGGCGTGTCCGAGCCGGGTGGGGCTGACCTGCCCCGATGTTCTATGTTTCTATGTGTCTGTCCTGGGCCTCCTCCACTGCCGGACTGAGGTGAAATGTAAAATTGGAGGAACAGCACCTCCTATTTCGCTTGGGCAGCTGACTAGGCCAGCTGCATGAACATTGATTCCTCCATCTTCAAGTCACTTTTGCATCCCCTTCCCCACTCTAGTCATCGTACTAGTTTCGCTGTCGTCCCCTTGAGTTTCACCATCTGTATCAGTCGTTATCACCTACCCCACAGGCAACAATGGACCATTGTGGGCTCCACCTTTCCTTGATCATCGTTACTTTTTGCATACTTGCATTCATTTGTACCATATTTCTCGTTTCCCAATCCTTTGACTCTCAGTCTGAAGAAGGGTTTCGATGTTTAATAAAATATATTATTTAATGCAGCAGCAACCAAATTTAGTTTTTAGTTTAGTTTAGAGATACAGCGCGGAAACAATAGACAATAGACAATAGGTGCAGGAGTAGGCCATTCAGCCCTTCGAGCCAGCACCGCCATTCAATGCGATCATGGCTGATCACTCTGAAACAGGCCCTTCGGCCCACCGGGTCCGCACCGGGTCCGCGCCGACCAGCGATCCCCGCACATTAACACTATCCTACACCCACTAGGGACAATGTTTACATTTACCAAGAATCTGCAGGTCCTTCTTACATATTTCATAAGGAAATTTCTTTGCGGCATTGGATTCGCCACTTTTTTATGAATGAGCGACTGGGAATGAGTAGGAAAAAAAACTGCAGATGCTGGTTTAAATCGAAGGTAGACACAGAATTCTGGAGTAACTCAGCGGGACAGGCAGCATCTCTGGAGAGAAGGAATGGGTGACGTTTCGGGTCGAGACCCTTCTTCAGACTTCTGCAGTTAAAGATATGATATTGTGTTTTGGACTGAAACACGACAAGCTCAGGTGGCGTGACTGGTAGAGTTGCTGCCTCGACGGCGCCAGAGGCCCGGGTTCGATCAAATGGCGGCCGCCCGGGCCGGGAGGTGGGTTGCTACGCAAACTCAGTTAGACGGCACCCGGGCCTCCGGGCCTACAGCGGCCTCCGGGCCTACACTGTCCGGACCTACACTGTCTGGACCTACAGCGTCCGGGCCTACACTGTTCAGACTTACACTGTCCAGGCCTACACTTTCAGGACCTACACTGTCCAGACTTACACTGTCCGGACCTACACTGTCCAGACCTACAGCGTCCGGGCCTACAGCGTCCGGGCCTACATTGTCCGGACCTACACTGTCCAGACCTACAGCGTCCGGGCCTACAGCGTCCAGGCCTACAGTGCTCCCCGGGCCTAATATGGGACAAGGGCGGTCCTGTCCGGGACAAACCAATTTAGCCCAAAATACGGGATGTTCCGGCTAATACGGGACAGTTGGCAATCCTACATCTCACCCTCTTAGGTCTTTGACTTTTCCACCATTGGAAAAAGGTTCCGACTGTTTACCCTATCCATGCCTCTCATAATTGTGTAGACTTCCACCAGGTCTCCCTTCAGCTCCAGAGAAAACAAGCCACATTTTTAATGTGCAGGGAGTGGGTGAGAATGTGGGATAGCATACAGCTACTTTCTACCTGATTGGAGACCCTTCGGACTATCTTTGATCGGACTTTACTGGACATTATCTTGCACTAAACGTTGTTGACATTATTCCCTTTGTCATGTATCTGCACTCTGTGGACAGCTCGATTGTAATCATGTATAGTCTTTCCGCTGACTGGATAGCACGCAACGAAAGCTTTTCACTGTACCTCAGTACACGTGACAATAAACTAAACCAAACTTGGATGAAAAGCAGTGGAGCTCCCCCCAATCCTGGCCAATATTTATCTTGCGATTTATCAGTTGCTTTAAGACAGATACACGATACACATGACAATAAACTCAACTAAACTGAGCTAGTCTGACCAATGGGTCGAAAGGCCGAAGGTCCTGTTTTCATGTTGTACCTTTAAAAGTAAACTAAACTAAACATAAAATAATGGACGGGGAACCGAGGTAGTCAGGGAAAGGAACGCCTCCAGTTTAGACTTGAAATTCAGATATAATTTATTTTAAGATTTGCTTTTCTTAAAAGTGTATGAATATTCTCTTTGCTTATTCGTTTCTTTGCCTCATCTGGCTCACGTTCCAGATGGAATTTAAAATAAGCAAGCCACATGAAGTATTGCATGTGTGTGTGTGCGTGTGAGAGCGCGCGTGTGAGTGTGTGTGTGCGCGTAAGCGCGTGTTTGTGTGCTTGTGAGAGCGTGTGTGTGTGTGTGTGCATGTATGTGTGCGCGTGTGAGAGCGTGTGTGTGTGTGTGTGCGTGTGAGGGCGCATGTGTGTGAGAGTGCATGTGTGTATGCATGTGTGTGTGTGTGTGAGAGTGTGTGCTTGTGAGAGCGTGAGTGTGTGTTTGTGTGTGTGCGTATGAGCGTGTGTGTGTGAGCGCGTGTTGTGTGTGAGCGCGTGTGAGAGCACATGTGTGTATGCATGTCTGTGTGTGTGTGAGAGTGTGTGTGCGTGTGAGAGCGTGTGTGTGTGCGTGTGTGTGTGTGTGAGAGCACGTGTGTGTCTCTGTGGCTCAAGAAATACTGTACAAAAATAATGCAGACTTTAACAATCTTAAGGACATTGTTTAAAAGAGTTTTCAATAAGAACATTCTCTATGACACAACTTTTACAAAGCAGAGATCTTGGGTAACATTTTTGTATTGTACAAGCTAAAAAAAACCATATAAACAAATTAGAAAGGGGAGGGGGTGGGGTGGAGACCAAACGAAAAAGTGGCCAACGGTCTTAAAAGTGGCACTTTCTTTGTTAATGCTTTGATTCACTGAAAGTGACTACAGCCCAGAGAATGCTTTGAATGCCGTAGGGACTCTACAGCTATTATTCCCACCCCCTCTGACTGAATTAGATTAAACAAATGTGCTTCCCTTTCATTGCCTGGACTCAGGGGGGAAAAAAAAGAGACAGAGGCTTTCCCTTTGAACTGCGAGCCCAGCCCAGCCTAACACAAAACGGTCCTCAAAAGCTTGGAGCAGGTGTACGGAAGGATTGGACAAGGTGCCAAGTGACTGAAGTCCTCTGGTGCCGGGGTGTTTATGCGCCTCGCCAGCACTCATCCCAATGGAATGGTTGTCTGTTGTCGGGTGGGAATCAGATAGGTTCTCCAGAAAGTCACTGCGAGCATTCAGTCCATGAATTGGTGCCCAGGAGCGAGGGAGGGGGAGAGGGAGGGAGAGAGGGAGGGAGGGAGGGAGGGAGAGAGGGAGGGAGGGAGGGAGAGAGGGAGGGAGGGAGGGAGGGAGGGAGAGAGGGAGAGAGGGAGGGAGGGAGGGAGAGAGGGAGGGAGGGAGGGGGGAGGGAGAGAGGGAGAGAGGGAGGGAGGGAGGGAGAGAGGGAGGGAGGGAGGGGGGAGGGAGAGAGGGAGGGAGAGAGGGAGAGAGGGAGGGAGGGAGGGAGAGAGGGAGGGAGAGAGGGAGGGAGGGAGGGGGGGAGGGAGAGAGGGAGGGAGAGAGGGAGAGAGGGAGGGAGAGAGGGAGGGAGTGAGGGACAAGTGAGAAATGGGGAGAGCGAGAGAGGGAGAGAGAGGAGGAGGGAAGAAAGGAGAGGAAGAGGGAGATGGGGGGAGAGGGAAAACGAGCGCGAGAGAGAGAGAGAGAGAGAGAGAGAGAGAGGAGAGAGAGAGAGAGAGAGAGAGAGAGAGAGAGAGAGGGGGAAAAAGAGAAGGGGCAGAGAGAGGGGAGAGAGACCGAGGGAAGGTTGAAGGAGAGACAAGTGAGAAATGGAGGAGAGAGGGAGAGGGAGGGGGAGGGAAGAAAGGAGAGGGAGATGGGGGGAGAGGGAAAAACAACAGGGAGAGGGAGAGGGAGGAGAGTGAGTGAGTGAGGCAGAGGGAAAGAGGGAGGGGGAGAGAGAGGGAGGAAAGGAGGGAGAGAGGGAGAGAGAGAGAGTGAGAAAGGGAAGGAGTGTGAGGGAGAGAGGGAGAGGGAGAGCGAGGGAGAGTGGAGAGGAGTGAGTGAGGGAGAGAGGGAGGGAGAGAGGGAGAGAGAGAGAGTGAGAAAGGGAAGGAGTGTGAGGGAGAGAGGAGAGGGAGAGGTAGAGAGGGGAGTGAGTGAGGGAGAGAGGGAGGGAGAGATGGAGGGGGAGAGAGAGGGAGGAGAGGAGAGAGAGGAGTGAGTGAGGGAGAGAGGGAGAGGAAAGGAGGGAGAGAGGGAGGGAGGGAGTCTCAGCCCTCAGTACTCGCGGGCCTCCTGGAACTGTTTTTTGTACACCTCATCGGCCGGGTTGTCCGTGCACTTGAGGCCATTGTTGGGGGGGTCTGACCTCGTTGTAGCGGCTCCAGTCCCCTTTGCAGACGATCCAGGGGAGGATGTCCACCTTGTAGTGCAGCTCTGCGGAGAACTCGCTGCTGATGAGGTTGGGCGTGCCTCCTCCCTTGCCGCGGGTGATCAGCTGCATGGTCTGGTCGTAGCAGCAGTGCTGGGCGGCCAGGGTGGTGCTGTCCAGGGACAGCATGGAGCGGATGCAGTACCGCGCCGTGGGCTTGTAGATCTCCAGGTTCTCCTTGGGGCCGCTGGCGTCCTTCCAGCGGAAGTCCCTGCGCTTGGCGCGGTCGGGGATGTCTGTGGTGCTGTAGGCGATCTCGGTCGGGTAGGAGCAGGGGCAGCTGGGCAGGTCATTCACCACCTTGTGCATGTACTTCTTCAGGAACTCACTCTTGCAGTTCATCCATCTCTCGCAGCTGTCCGTGTCTGCCCAGGGAGGGAAAGAGGGAAACGGTCATGGAGACATAGAAACATAGGTGCAGGAGGAGGCCATTCAGCCCTTCGAGCCTGTACGCACCGCCATTCAATGTGATCCGAAGAGAGACACAAAATGGCGCACTAACTCAGGGGTCATAGAAACATAGAAACATTGGTGCAGGAGGAGGCCATTCGGCCCTTCGAGCCAGCACCGCCATTCAATGTGATCCGAAGAGAGACACAAAATGGCGGACTAACTCAGGGGTCATAGAAACATAGAAACATTGGTGCAGGAGGAGGCCATTCAGCCCTTCGAGCTAGCACCGCCATTCAATGTGATCCGAAGAGAGACACAAAATGGCGCACTAACTCAGGGGTCATAGAAACATAGAAACATTGGTGCAGGAGTAGGCCATTCGGCCCTTCGAGCCAGCACCGCCATTCAATGTGATCCGAAGAGAGACACAAAATGGCGCACTAACTCAGGGGTCATAGAAACATAGACAATAGGTGCAGGAGTAGGCCATTCAACCCTTCAAGCCAGCACCGCCATTCAATATAATCCGAAGATAGACACAAAATGGCGGACTAACTTAGTGGGTCCTAGAAACATAGACAATGGGTGCAGGAGTAGGCCATTTGGCCCTTCGAGCCAGCACCGCCATTCAATATGATACAAACATAGACATAAAATGGCAGAGTAACTCAGCAGGTCATAATAACATAGACAATAGGTGCAGGAGTAGGCCATTCGGCCCTTCGAGCCAGCACCGCCATTCAATATGATCCGAAGAGAGACACAAAATGGCGGACTAACTCAGGGGTCATAGAAACATAGACAAAGGTGCAGGAGTAGGCCATTCGGCCCTTCGAGCCAGCACTGCCATTCAATATGATCCGAACATAGACATAAAATGGCGGACTAACTCAGGGGTTATAGAAACATAGTAAAACAGGAGCAGGAGTAGGCCATTCGGCCCTTCCAGCCAGCACCCCCATTCAAGATTTCAAGATCAATTTTTTTTGTCACATGTACCAATTAAGGTACAGTGAGATTTGAGTTACCGTACACCCATACGAAGTAAAAAGCAACAAGACACACAGCCGCATAAACTAAAATTTTACATAAACATCCACCACAGCGGATTCCACATTCCTCACTGCGATGAAAGGTAATAAAGTTCAATCAAATTCCTCTTTGTGTTCACCTGCGGTCGGGGCTGTTGAACCGTCCGATCAAAGCCTATGGTCCGAAGCCCTCACAATAGACAATAGGTGCAGGAGGAGGCCATTCGGCCCCATCGAGCCAGCATCGCCATTCAATGTGATCATGGCTGATCATTCTCAATCAGTACCCCGTCCCTGCCTTCTCCCCATACCCCCTGACTCCGCTATCCTTAAGAGCTCTATCTAGCTCTCTCTTGAATGCATTCAGAGAATTGGCTTCCACTGCCTTCTGAGGCAGTGAATTCCACAGATTTACAACTCTCTGACTGAAAAGGTTTTTCCTCATCTCCGTTCTAAATGGCCTACCCATTATTCTTAAACTGTGGCCCCTGGTTCTGGACTCCCCCAACATTGGGAACATGTTTCCTGCCTCTAACGTGTCCAACCCCTTAATAATCTGATATGTTTCGATAAGATCCCCTCTCATCCTTCTAAATTCCAGTGTATACAAGCCTAGCCGCTCCAGTCTTTCAACATATGACATTCCCACCATTCCGGGAATTAACCTAGTAAACCTACGCTGCACGCCCTCAATAGCAAGAATATCCTTCCTCAAATTTGGAGACCAAAACTGCACACAGTACTCCAGGTGTGGTCTCACTGGGGCCCTGTAAACTGCAGAAGGACCTCTTTGCTCCTATACTCAACTCCTCTTGTTATGAAGGCCAACATTCCATTGGCTTTCTTCACTGCCTGCTGTACCTGCATGCTTCCTTTCGGGATGATCGAAACTCCCGCGTCCGAACATTCAATTTGATCATGGCTGATCATCTAAAATCAGTGCCCTGTTCCTGCTTTTTCCCCACACCCTTGATTCCGTTAGCCCGAAGAACCAAATCTAACTCTCTTGAAAATATCCAGTGAATTGGTCTCCTGTGGCAGAGAATTCCACAGATTCACAACTCTCTGGGTGAATTTTTTTTTTCCTCACCTCAGTCCTAAATGGCCTGCCCCTGCCTTCCTAAACTGTGTGACCCCTGGTTCTGGACTCCCCCAACATCAGGAACATTTTTCCTGTGTCTCGCCTGTCCAATCCTTTACGAAAGTCACAATGTTAGCATTCACTTGGAAACGGCCACTGTTTCACCATTATGGAATCATCCTTGGGAGAGACGCAACATGCTGGAGTATCTCATAAGTGATAGGAGTAGAATTAGGCCATTCGGCCCATCAAGTCTACTCCGCCATTCAATCATGGCTGATCTATCTCTCCCTCCTAACCCCATTCTCCTGCCTTCTCCCCATAACCTCTGACACCCGTACTAATCAAGAAACTATCTCTTTCTTTAAAATATCCATTGACTTGGCCTCCACAGCCTTCTGTAGCAAAGAATTTCACAGATTCCCCACCCCCTGACTAAAAAATCCCCTTCCTAAAAGAATGTTAATTCTGAGGATAGACACAAAAAGCTGGGGTAACTCAACAGGACAGGCAGCATCTCTGGAGAGAAGGAATGGGTGACGTTTCTGGTCGAGGCCCTTCTTCAGGCTATGACCTCTAGTCCTAGACTCTCCCACTAGTGGAAACATCCATTCCACATCCGCTCTATCCAGCCCTTTCATTATTCCTGGGATCATTCTTGTTTCAATGAGGTCCCCTCATATTCTTCTAAACTGCAGTGAGTACAGGCCCAGTGCCGACAAACGCTCATCGTAGGTCAACCTACTCATTCCTGGGATCATTCTTGTAACTCAGGGCAGGCAGCATCTCTGGAGAGAAGGAATGGGTGATGTTTCGGGTCGAGACCCTTCTTCGGACTGAGAGTCAGGGGAGGAGAAGGAGTCTGAAGAAGGGTCTCGACCCGAAACGTCACCCATTCCTTCTCTCCCCGACCTGCTGAGTTGCTCCAGCATTTTGTGAAATAAATACCTTCGATTTGTACCAGCATCTGCAGTTAATTTCTTACACTAGAGATATGGAAGGGTGAGGTGTGAAAATGACAGATCAAAGCAGATGCTGATAAGGAAATGTAGAATGGTTCATTGTTAGCTGAGGGGAAGGTGACAACGCAGAATACAATCAGTAATATTTAATCAGGAGGACAGTGGAACTAGTCGGAGAACTCAGCGAACAATGAACCATTCTACGTCTCTTTGTGTGTCAGAAGGAACTGCAGATGCTGGTTTACATCGAAAATGGACACAAAGTGCTGGAGTAACTCAGTGGGACAGGCAGCGTCTTTGGAGAGTAGGGATGGGTGACGTTATAAGTCGAGCCTGAAGAAGGGCCTCGACCCGAAACGTCACCCATTCCTTCTCTCTAGACCCGCTGAGTTACTCCAGCATTCTGTGTCCGTGTGATGTATATATATATGTGTTTCTTTGTGAGTCTGTGAACATGTGCACACATTGAACTTTTTTTTCCTCTCACGTTTGTTTACAGTGTACGATGTTCACATAGTCTGTTGTGCTGCTGCAAGTAAGAATTTCATTGTCCCATCTGGGACACACTACAAAAATGTTCGTCACGCTGGTCTTGCGAGGCACAGAGATGAGAGACTGTGAACTGCAGCAGATTCCCACCAGCCTTCGACATTCAGCAGCATTCTCACCCACCTTCTACAGTGTGGAGGAGGTCACTATTGACCAGAGTGTGAACAAGACCAGCTGCATAAATACCGGGGATGCAAGAGTGCATCAGAGGTCAGTAGGGTTGCCAACTGTCCCGTATTAGCCGGGACATCCGGTATTTTGGGGTAAATTGATTTGTCCCGCACGGGACCACTCTTGTCCTGTATTAGGCCCGGGGGGGCGCTGTAGGCCCGGACGCTGTAGGCCCGGACGCTGTAGGCCCGGATGCTGTAGGCCTGGACGCTGTAGGCCCGGACGCTGTAGGCCCGGACACTGTAGGCCCGGGCACTGTGGGTCTGGAGGCCCGAGCGCCACCTGACGGAGGTTGCGTAGCAACCCGCCTCCCGGCCCGGGCGGCCGCCATTAGTGGAGCGGGAGCACGTGGCCGCTGGCTGGGTGAGGTCACGTGGGGCGCGGGGCGGTGATGTCACCTTGTCCCGTATTCGGGAGTGAGGAAGTTGGCAACCCTAGAGGCCGGGTACCCTACTGCAACCTAGCCATCTCCTGATCCTCGCGAAACCTTCCTTCATCTACATCGCAAATGTCAGGATGTTTTCAAGAGAGAGTTAGATGCAGCTCGTCGGGCTAACGGAATCAAGGGATATGGGGAGAAAGCGGGAACAGGGTACTGATCAGCCATGATAATATTGAATGGTGGTGCTGGCTCGAGGGGCCGAATGGCCTACTCCTGCACTTATTTTCTAAGTTTCTATTTGTTATCGGCAACTGAACCGTCCTACCACAACCAGAGAGCAGTGCTGAACTACTATCTACCTCATTGGTAACCCTCGGACTATCTTTCATCGGACTTTGCTGGCTTTACCTTGCACTAAACGTTATTCCCTTATCGTGCATCTGTACACTGTGAATGGCTCGATTGTAATCACGTATTTGTCTTTCCGCTGACTGGATAGCGCGCAACAAAAGCTTTTCACTGTACCTCAGTACACGTGACAACAAACTAAACTGAACTGATCTGAAACTGAGAGAAGGACAGAGGCACCAGGAACTTGGGAACGTGTAGACAATAGACAATAGACAATAGGTGCAGGAGTAGGCCATTCGGCCCTTTGAGCCAGCACCTCCATTCAATGTGATCATGGCTGATCATTCTCAATCAGTACCCCGTTCCTGCCTTCTCCCCATACCCCCTGACTCCGCTATCCTTAAGAGCTCTATCTAGCTCTCTCTTGAATGCATTCAGAGAATTGGCCTCCACTGCCTTCTGAGGCAGAGAATTCCACAGATTCACAACTCTCTGACTGAAAACATTTTTCCTCATCTCAGTTCTAAATGGCCTACCCCTTATTCTTAAACTGTGGCCCCTTGTTGAAGGGTCTCGACTCGAAACGTCACCCATTCCTTCTCTCCAGAGATGCTGCCTGACCCGCTGAGTTACTCCAGCATTTTGTGTCTATCTTCAGGAATTTGGGAATGCAGGTTAATGTCCATGCCTTCCGTGTTTTATTCAAAGCCTCTGCATCAAAACCTGGCGTTTGTCGACATTGAGAGGTTGGCCAACTCTCTTTGCAGCTAATACCACCTAATCCAGACATCATTTTAGTAAGCCTTCTCTGCATCCTCTCCAAAGCCTTCATGACGGCACGGTGGCGCAGCGGTAGAGTTGCTGCCTTACAGCGAATGCAGCGCCGGAGACTCAGGTTCGATCCTGACTACGGGCACCGTCTGTACGGAGTTTGTACGTTCTCCCCGTGACCTGCGTGGGTTTTCTCCGAGATTTTCGGTTTCCTCCCACACTCCAAAGATGTACAGGTATGTAGGTTAATTGGCTGGGCAAATGTAAAAATTGTCCCTAGTGGGTGTAGGATAGCGATAGTGTGCGGGGATCGCTGGGCGGCGCGGACCCGGTGGGCCGAAGGGCCTGTTTCTGCGCTGTATCTCTAAATCTAAATCTAAATGACCTTTCTGTAAAGGTGGCGACCAGAACTGCACGCAATACAGACGCTCCCCGGCCAACGATGCTTCGACTTGCGATATTTCGACTTTGCGATGGTGAAAAACGGCATTGACCCGTGGCGAGCCGCCGCTCGCTACCGGCCACGTGATCGCGCGTTTTCAATGCATTCCGACTTACGATTCTTTCAGTTTCCGATGGGATTCTCGGAACGGAACCCCATCAGAAGCTGAGGAACACCTGTACTCCAAACAGAGGTGTGTAAAATCATGAGCGGAATGGATCGGGTAGATGCACAGAGTCTCTTGCCCAGAGTAGGGGAATCGAGGACCAGAGGACATAGGTTCGAGGTGAAGGGGAAAAGATTTAATGGGTAACATTTTCACACAAAGGGTGGTGGGTGCATGGAACAAGCTGCCAGAGGAGGTAGTTGAGGCTGGGATTATCCCAACGTTTAAGAAACGGTTAGACGGGGACATGGATAGGACAAGTTTGGAGGGATACGGGCAAGTGGGACTATTGTAGCTGGGACATGTTGGCCGGTGTGGGCTGAAGGGCCTGTTTCCAGGCTGTATCACTCTATGACTCAATGAGTCTACTGCAAGCAATAGTTCATACTAGATGTCATTATGATCCTCCACATTAAACTCCATTTGACATAATTATGCGCCCTCTTTTAAAAGTCTGCTCATTTGGAGTATTGCGTGCAGTTCTGATCGCCCTATTAAACAAAGGGTGTGAGGCTTGGAAGACTGTGCAGAAGAGGTTTACCAGAAGGCTGCCTGGTTTACAAGGTGCTACATAGAAGGAGAGTTTGGAAAAGCTTGGATTGTTTTTCTCATTAGGATTCGAGGGTGAGGGTAGATCTTATAGAAGAAGCATATCAAGCATTGAGGCATAGATAGGGTAGACAGTCAGAACCTCTTGCCAGTGTGGAGCTGTCAAAGACTAGAGGACATGGCTTTAAGGTGAGAGGGGGAGATGTTTTGGGCAATTTTAGTTTAGAGATACAGCGCTAAATGGTCCCTTTCGACCCACCGGGTCCGCGCCGACCAGCGATCCCCGCACATTAACGCCATCCTACACCCACTAGGGACAATTTTTACATTTATACCAAGCCGATTAGCCTACAAACCTGCACGTCTTTGGAGTGTGGGAGGAAACTGACAATCTCGGAGAAAACCCACGCAGGTCACGGGGAGAACGTACAAACTCCGTACAGACAGCACCCGTAGTGGGAATCGAACCCGGGTCTCCGGCGCTGCGTTCGCTGTAAGGCAGCAACTCTACCGCTGCGCCACCACGCTGCCCTGTGCTGCCAGGGTTGGATAAGAGGCTGATACAATAGTGACATTTAAGAGGCTTTTAGATAGGCACATGGTGTGCAGGGAACGGAGGGATAGGGATCACGTGCAGGGAGAATGGGGTGATTTAACTTGGCATCATGTTCGCCACAGGCATTGTGGTCCAAGAGCTTGTTCCTGTGCTGCAGGGTTCTGTGCTCTATTTATGTGCCTGCAAAGATAAAATCTCTCTGTAGTTTAGTTTAGTTTAGAGATACAGCACGGAAACAGGACCTTCAGTCCACCGAGTCCGCGCCGACCAGCGATCCCCGCACATTACCACTATCTACACACACCAGGGACAATTTTCCACATTTACACCAAGGCGATTAACCTACAAACCTTTCTCAATAGACAATAGACAATAGACAATAGGCAATAGGTGCAGGAGTAGGCCATTCAGCACTTCGAGCCAGCACCGCCATTCAATGCGATCATGGCTGATCACTCTCAATCAGTACCCCGTTCCTGCCTTCTCCCCATACCCCCTCACTCCGCTATCCTTAAGAGCTCTATCCAGCTCTCTCTTGAAAGCATCCAACGAACTGGCCTCCACTGCCTTCTGGGGCAGAGAATTCCACACCTTCACCACTCTCTGACTGAAAAAGTTCTTCCTCATCTCCGTTCTAAATGGCCTACCCCTTATTCTTAAACTGTGGCCCCTTGTTCTGGACTCCCCCAACATTGGGAACATGTTTCCTGCCTCTAATGTGTCCAATCCCCTAATTATCTTATATGTTTCAATAAGATCGCCCCTCATCCTTCTAAATTCTAGTGTATACAAGCCCAATCGCTCCAGCCTTTCAACATACGACAGTCCCGCCATTCCGGGAATTAACCTTGTGAACCTACGCTGCACGCCCTCTCGTGTGGGAGGAGACCAAAGGTCTCGAAGAAAACCCACGCAGGTCATGGGGAGAACGTACAAACTCTGTACAGACAGGCACCCAGAGTCAGGATCGAACCTGCCACCTGGGTCTCTGGCGCTGTGAGGCAGCAACTCTACCGCTGTGCCACTGTGTTGCCCTCTGAGTTACAGTCTCAGTGACACCTGGATAAATCACCGTCAAATGAGGACGTCTACCCAGTTCACTGCCACGTCACCAGTTTCATGACCCTTGGAGATAATGGGGGAACGTGGGTAGGCAGGTTACACCTCGAGGCTCCTGTCCGCTCGATGAAATTATAGCTCTGATGTGCACTAAGGCGGCACGGTGGGGCAGCGGTAGAGTTGCTGCCTCACAGCGCCAGAGACCCGGGTTCGATCCTGACTATGGGTGCTGTCTGTACGGAGTTCGCACGTCCTCCCTGTGACCTGCGTGGGTTTTCTCCAGGGGCGCTCCGGTTTCCAAAAGACGTGCAGGTCTGTAGGTTCATTTGGCCCTCTGTGCGCAGGGAGTGGATGAGAAATTGGGATAACATGGAACTATTGTGAACGGGTGATCGATGGTCGGTCTGGACTAGGTGGGCCGAAGGGCCTGTTTCCATGCTGTACCTTTCAATCCATCAATCGATAAATCGACCGATCAATCGATCGATCAATCAATGAATCAACATTTATATGTTTTTGTTTCTATATTTTACTTTATATCAGGCAAAACCACCCTCTTACCTATTCCAAACAATTCTGTGGCGTTTATGTCTGCACCTCCGGCCATTAGACTCATTTCCGTTGCAGCCGTCTTGAAAGTGTCTTCAATTCCTTGAGAGGCGAGAGGGGGTGGGGAAACAGAGAAAGAGATTTAATCATTAATTGAAATACATAATGAGGATGAGGAGGAGGAGAGGGAAGCAAAACTTGCTTTTCCAAGGCTAGATAACGTCTGGATTATTAAGTATGAGAAAATAACTGCAGATGCTGGTACAAATCGAAGGTATTTATTTCACAAAATGCTGGAGTAACTCAGCAAGTCAGGCAGCATCTCAGGAGAGAAGGAATGGGTGACGTTTCAGGTCGAGACCCTTCTTCAGTCTGAAGAAGGGCCTCGACTCGAAACATCACCCATTCCTTCTCTCCTGAGATGCTGCCTGCCTGCTGAGTTACTCCAGCATTTTGTGAAATAAATACTCTGGATTATTAAAGTACTTTGCAACCAGCAAACTCCTTCTGATTTGCATCACTGTACCACAGTTTAGTTTAGTCTAGTTCAGAGATACAGCGCGGAAACAGGCCCTTCGGCCCACCGAGTCCGCGCCGACCAGCGATCCCCGCACACTGACACGATGCTACACACACTCGGGACAATTTACAGGTACACCGATTCAGTTAACCTGCAAACCTGCACGTCTTTGGAGTGTGGGAGGAAGCCGAAGATCTCGGAGAAAGCCCACGCGGGTCACGGGGAGAACGTACAAACTCCGTACAGACAGCCCCCTTAGTCGGGATCGAACCCGGGTCTCTGGCGCTGTGAGGCAGCAACTCTACCGCTGCGCGTCAATGCTGAGAATTGTATTCTGCATTCTGTACCTTTCCCTTTGCTCCACCTGTTGTACTTGAGTTGGACTTGATTGCATTTATTTATAGCATTATCTAATCTGTTTGGATCGCATGCAAACCTCAGTAAATGTGGCAATAACAAACCGAAACCCTCAGAATGAAAGAGTTTCCACTCGGGTTCCCATTGAATCTTTACCTTCTCACCTTCAACCTATGTCCTCTGGGTCTACATTCCCCTGCCCTGGGTAAAAGGCTCTGTGAATTTACCTTGACTCATTCCCCCCAATCCCCTACAAGACCATCCCTTGGCCTCCTGCGCTCCAAGGAATAGTCCCAGGCTACCCTGCCTCTTCCTATAGTTTCGGTGATTTATGGGCGGCACTGTGGCACGGCAGTAGAGTTGCTGCCTCACAGCGCCAGAGACCCGGGTTCGATCCCGACTGCGGGCGCTGTCCGTACGGAGTTTGTACGTTCTCCCCGTGACCAGCGTGGGGTTTCTCCGAGATCTTCGGTTTCCTCCCACGCTCTAGGTTAATTGGCTTGATATAAATGTAAATTGTCCCTAGTGTGTGTGTAGGGTTAGAGTAAGTGTGTGGGGATCGCTGGTCGGCCCGGACTCGGTGGGCCGCAGGGCCTGTTCCCGCGCTGCATAACTAAACTAAACTAAACTAAACTAAGCTCGGGCACTCGATTCCTGGCAACGTCCTCGTAAATCGTGTCTCGGATGGGAATCGAGACCTGCACTGGGTAGAAGGCTTGGATGGGAAATAGTTTGGAGAACAGCTGCCTTCAAAAGGAGAGCCTAGTGCTGGATATAAATACTGTATCGTCTTGACTATAATTTACCATTCCAACCATGAAAAGCCTGAACGCTCTCTTGCGTTCTATAAGAAGAAAATTAGTAACTGGAGCGTATTTTCAAAGTCGCAATAATGCCCTGGCCACAACAGTTTCGCTTTGAACCTTTTTTTGTTGTTGCAGAAACCTTAATTGGTAAGAGTACAAAATAAGTCACTCAGTAATTAGTTAGAAAGTCCCGAAAAGGGAACTGGGGCAAAATTACTAGTCCTGAGGTGTGTGAAATGGAGGCACGTCTGAAGAAGGAAAGTACAGAAATTCTGGATTTGTTCTGGGCACCTCCAACATAAGTAATAAGTAACGATACTAGGCTACATGATGTATAAGAAAATAACTGCAGATGCTGGTGCAAATCGAAGGTATTTATTCACAAAATGCTGGAGTAACTCAGCGGGTCAGGCAGCATCTCGGGAGAGAAGGAATGGGTGACGTTTCGGGTCGAGGCCAAGCCATTGGGTAATGGGGTCGAGAGGGAAAGATAGATCAGCCATGATTGAATGGCAGAGTAGATTTGATGGGCCGAAGGGCCTAGTCAAGTCAGGTCAAGTTAATTTTATTTGTATAGCACATTTAAAAACAACCCACGTTGACCAAAGTGCTGTACATCAGTTCAGGTACTAAGAAACGGACATACAATGGCACACAAACATAACAGCACATACATAAACAGTTCACAGCGCCCCCTCAGAGGGCCTCAAACGCTAGGGAGTAGAAATAGGTTTTTGAGCCTGGACTTAAAGGAGTGGATGGAGGGGGCAGTTCTGATGGGGAGAGGGATGCTGTTCCACAGTCTAGGAGCTGCAACCGCAAAAGCGCGGTCACCCCTGAGCTTAAGCCGAGACCGCGGGATAGTGAGTAGCCCCAAGTCGGCCGACCTGAGGGACCTGGAGATAGAGTGGTGGGTTAGAAGGTTTTTGATATGGGGGGGGGGGAAAGCCCGTTTAGGGCTTTGTATGCTTTGTATGCTTTCAAGAGAGAGCTGGATAGAGCTCTTAAGGATAGCTGAGTTAAGGGTTATGGGGAGAAGGCAGGAACGGGGTACTGATTGAGAGTGATCAGCCATGATTGCATTGAATGGCGGTGCTGGCTCGAAGGGCTGAATGGCCTACTCCTGCACCTATTGTCTATTGTCCATTGTCTATTGAATAGGAGGAGCTTGAAGTTGATTCTGTGATTCTGCTCTTATAACTTATGAACTCATTTTGTCTCTACCTTTGGTATAAACCAGCCTCTGCTGTTCATTTTTATTACATCCAGAACCTGTCACTGGCTCGGAAAGTTTAGGCACAAGGGAGGTTGTCTGATGGATATGCAGGGAATAGAGGGATATGGATCATGTGCAGATGAATCCAACTTGGCATTTTTTGATTTTAGAGACACAGTGAGGAAACAGGCCCTTTGGCCCACCGAGTCCGTGCCGACCAGCGATCCCCGAACACTAGCACTATCTTACACACGCACGCGGGACGATGTACAATCTTTACCGAAGCCAATTAACCTACAAACCTGTACATCTTTGGAGCACGGGGAAAACACACGCAGGTCACGGGAAGAACGTACAAACTCCGTACGGACAGGATCAAACCTGGATCTCTGGTGCTGTGAGGCAGCAACTCTGCTGCTGATGTATGACATTGATGTGGACCTGCAGAGAAGTGTGGTTCTTTGTGGAATGTAGGGCCCCATTCGAACAAGGAGCGGTGTGGACAGAGATGATGGAGGGAAGAACGATTAACCTGTGGTTTGGGGCTGGAAGCAGCTGGATCCTTCAACGCGGCAAAGCCAATTGTGAATATTTGGCTCAACTCTACATTGTTGGGTTATGATGCACTTTAAATGCACTTCCCTTTATGTATTCAAAAGAGAGTTACTTTAGATATAGCTCTTCGGGCTAACGGAATCAAGGGATATGGGGAGAAAGCAGGAACGAGGTACTGATTCTGGATGATCAGCCATGATCGGTGAATGGCGGTGGTGGCTCAAAGGGCCGAATGGCCTACTCCTTCACCTATTTTCAATGTCTCTATGTTTATCCCGAGGGGCAAGTACTGACTGTATGGAGCCACATGCTTCACCTAACCTCTGCTGTTATGGTTAGCAACCAGAAGACATAGACTATGGATAGACTGGAATAACTTGAAACTTACAGAATAGTGAAAGGCACAGATAGAGTGGATGTGGAGAGGATGTTTCCACTGGTGGGAGTGTCTTAGCCTCAGAATTAAAGGGCGCTCTTTTAGAAAGGAGGCGAGGAGGAACATCTTTAGTCAGAGGGTAGTTAATCTGTGGAACTCATTGCCACAGAGGGCTGTGGAGGCCAAGTCAGTGGATATTTTTAAGGCAGAGATAGAAAAATTATGGATTAGAACGGGCGTCAAGGGTTATGGGGAGAAGGCAGGAAAATGGTATTCGGAGGCAGAGATCAGCCATGATTGAATGGCAGAGTGGACTCGATGGGCCGAGTGGCCTAATTCTACTGGTATAACTTCTGAACGTGATCGCAGCGGGTCAGGCAGCAGCACTGGAGAAAAGGAGTAGGTGACGTTTGGGGTCGAGACCCTTCTTCAGGCTGAGAGTCAGGGGAAAGGGAAACGAGAGATACAGACGGTGATGTCGAGAGAATCTCGAACAAATGAATGAAAGATGTGCAAAAAAGTAACGATGATCAAGGAAACAGGCCATTGTTGGCTGTGTGGTAGGGGAGGACGAGTTACAGGCAATGAGACTCAACAAGAGTCTCAATTCAACTCAATGGGCGGTCACGGTGGCGCAGCGGTAGAGTTACTGCCTTACAGCGAAAGCAGCGCCGAAGACCCGGGTTCCATCACGACTACGGGCGCTGTCTGTACGGAGTTTGTACGTTCTCCCCGTGACCTGTGTGGGATTTCACCGAGATCTATGATTTCCTCCCACACTCCAAAGACGTGCAGGTATGTAGGTAAATTGGCTTGGTGTAAATGTAAATTGTCCCTAGTGTGCGTAGGATAGTGTTAATGTGCGGGGATTGCTTGGCGGCGCGGACCCGGTGGGCCGAAGGGCCTGTTTCCGCGCTGGATCTCTATACTAAACTAAACTCTGATCACGTGCGGTCACTGTTTACTTTTGTTTACTTTAGAGACACAGCGCGGAAACAGGCCCTTTGGTCCACAACACTGCCCAGCAATCACCCCGTACACTAGGACTATCCTACACACGAGGGACAATTATACCAGAGCCAATTAACCTACAAACCTGCACGTCTTTGGAGTGTGGACGGAAACCGGGGCACCCGGAGAAAACCCACGCAGGTCACGGGGAGAACGTACAAACTCCGTGCAGACAGCACCCGTAGTCAGGATCGAACCTCGGTCTCTGGCGCAGTAAGGCAGCAACTCTAACGCTGTGCCACCGAGCCGCCAAACGCATTAAGGGTTCATAGGATCCTAAGCTTTCTTCCCAGCTGTTGATGCATTAATGGTAACGAGCATAGAATTATAATAAGGCCCTTGGGCCTTCGCACTGGGTTTCATGAACAGATTTGCTCTCGAGTTGCTGTGGTTTAGTTTAGTTTAGTTTAGAGATACAATGCGGAAACAGGCCCTTCTGCCCACTGAGTCCGCACCAACCAGCGATCCCCGCACCTTAATGCTATCCTACACACACTAGGGACAATTTACAATTATACCAAGCCAATTAACCTACAAACCTCTACGTCTTTGGAGTGTTGGAGGGAAGGAAGATCTGGGAGAAAACCTACGTGGGTCGCGGGGAGAATGTACAAACTCCGTACAGACAGCACCCGTAGTCGGGATGGAAACCGGGTCTCCGGGCGCTGCATTCGCTGTAAGGCAGCAACTCTACCGCTGTGCCATCGTGCCACAGGTTGATCTTCTAGAGCCTCCTCCTTGGCTTCATCCTGTTTTCAGGCAGTGGTTCACATTACAAAGTGGACTATGATAGTCCTGCAGATCTTAGCAAGGCCACACTGCAGAATGCAATGAGTCTGAAGAAGGGTTACAACCCGAAACGTCGCCTATCCATGTTCTCTGGGGGTGCTTTATTAAGGGATTGGACACGCTAGAGGCAGGAAACATGTTCCCAATGTTGGGGGAGTCCAGAACCAGGGGCCACAGTTTAAGAATAAGGGGTAGGCCATTTAGAACGGAGATGAGGAAAAACCTTTTCACTCAGAGAGTTGTAAATCTGTGGAATTCATCTGTGGAATTTGTGGTCAATTCTCTGGATGCTTTCAAGAGAGAGCTAGATAGAGTTAAGGATAGCGGAGTCAGGGGGTATGGGGAGAAGGCAGGAATGGGATACTGATTGTGAATGATCAGCCATGATCACATTGAATGGCGGTGCTGGCTCGAAGGGCCGAATGGCCTCCCCCTGCACCTATTGTCTATTGTTTATTGCTGCCCGACCCTGTGAGTTACTCCAGAACTTTGTATCTATTTCTTTTTGTAAACCAGCTTCTGCAGAATTCCAGCCTTACTGGTCCAGGCAAGTGAATAGCTACATGAATTTTGTTTTGTTTATTGTCACGTGTACCGAGGTACAGTGAAAAGCTTGTTGCTGCGTGCTAACCAGTCAGCGGAAAGACAATGCTTTATTGGCTTTTTAGGCTTGGATAGAGTGGATGTGGAGAGGATGTTTCCACTGGTGGGAGAGTCTAGGACCAGAGGTCACAGCCTCGGAATTAAAGGACATTCCTTTAGGAAGGAGATGGGAAGGAATTTCTTCAGTCAGAGGGTGGTGAATCTGCGGAATTCATTGCCACAGAAGGCTGTAGAGGCCAAGTCAGTGGATATTTTTAAGGCAGAGATAGATAAATTCTTGATTAGTTCGGGTGTCAGGGGTTATGGGGAGAGGGCAGGAGAATGGGGTTGGAGAGAGAGATAGCTCAGCCATGATTGAATGGCGGACTTGATGGGCCGAATGGCCTAATTCTGCTCCTATCACTTATGACCTTATGAACTTGGCAGTGAAGTTGGTGACTTCAACACCAGTGCCATTCCCCTCCCGGTTTTTATAAAACTGCCCACCATTCCCCACGCTACCATAAACCCAGTCATCTCAGACGAGACGACTTGGTTTAGTTTAGTCTCAGTCTGAAGAAGGGTCTCAAGCCGACTGTGTAGGACAAGGCAGGTGACTGACCGGGGCAGTTCGGCATGTCGCACGTCCGGGATTCGGTGGCGGTGCAGGCATAACCGCAGGACCTGGTGCGCTTTTGGTTACCGCTTCCACAGGTAACGCTGCACAGCGACCACGGGCTCCAGTCCCCCTCTCCATCCGCGTAATCTGCAGGAGAAAGCAAGCATGCATGGCGATGGGCAGGCGTAATTGCAACCACATGCTCAACCTGGAAGCCGGCACAGCTCCCTGCCGTCGGCATGCCATCGCAACGACTTACA